>NC_071624.1:1212060-1519446 GCF_014839835.1 Dryobates pubescens | reverse complement strand
CTTCTGCCATCCAGCCATACCTTGGCTGTCCCCTGGACACTCCAGACCCCACCATGTTAGCTTGCACCGATGTGGTCTGCTGTGGAGAGAGTCTGGCACAGGGCCACGAAGATGCTGAGGGAACTGGAGCAGCTCTCACAGGAGGAGAGGCTGTGAGACCTGGGACTGTTTAGCCTGGAGAAGAGCAGCCTGAGGGGGGAATCAAGCATGCAAATATCTAAAGGGTGGAGGTCATGAGGATGGGGCTGGACTCTTCAGTGGTGCCAGTGGTAGAACAAGGGCCAACAGGTACAAACCAGAACCCAGGAGGTTTCACTTGAACTAAAAGACAAACCTCTCTCCTTTGAGGGTGACAGAGCACAGGAGCAGGCTGCCCAGGGAGGTCTTGGAGTCTTCTCCTCTGGAGACTTTCAAAATCCACCTGGACATGTTCCTGTGCAATCTGCTCTGGGTGACTCTGCTTTAACAGGGGGGTTGACCTAGGTGCTCTCCAGAGGTCTAACACCCACCATTCTGTGAGAAACACTGCTGAGGCACAGAGCAAGCTCTATGGCTATGATCTGTGGGCAAACCAGAGGCTTTGACAGGCTCTTCTTTCCCTTGCTCCTTCAGGGAGGCATTGCTGGCTGAAATGGGGGTGGCCATGAGGGAGGACGGAGGCACCTTGGGTGTTTTCTCTCCTAAAAAGGTAGGATCATCTTATTCTCTTCTTCCTGGCAAAGGAAGGCTAGTTTGTACCCCTGCAGCACCCTTCTCACTTGCCCTTTCACTCATGGCCAGCTCCAAAGATTTCATTTGCTCTTCTTGGCTCTGAAACCTACAGTGAAATCCTGGTGTTGACCCTGCTGGGCACAAACATCAGGGGAAATGTGTCTAAATATCCAGTCCCTGTTGCCTGTGTGCTGTCCCTGTTCAGATTAGGCTTTGCTGACAGTCATTGTGCTGGGCTTCAGGATCAGCTTATCAAAATCCACGCTTTGGGCTGTTTGACATTGCTGCCCCTGGAATCACAAGTCCTTTGCTGAGAAATGTGAGTGTGGAAACATTCCATACCTTTCATTGCTTCCAGCACCCTGGAAAGTGCTTCCTAAGCAAATACTGGCCATGCCCCGAAGAGTTTGTGTGCCAGAGAACCCTGCCAAGCAGCAGTTACAGCACATTGCTGCCCCTCACTGGGCTGTACAACCACCGCGGTGGGGATGTGCAGTTTACCACCCCCTGTGGATCCTTCAGAGCAGCACGGGCAGGCACGAGCAAGTGCTCATCTCTGCTGCCCTGAGGGTGCTCCAAGAGCTCCCTGGCAGCTGATGCTGGTTGGCTTGGCCATGTGTCTTAGCAGACACCTGTGTCCCTAGCTGAGGTGTTGCCACCCAGGGATGAAGGCTCTGGGACCTTTGCCCTGCGTGCCCTAGCGTGGCTCTTAGGACATCATTTTTGTTTCTCGTTCTTGTCTCAGCTGCTGCCTTTTAGGACCCCAGACCTTTGTGTAGAAAGTGTGGGGCTTTATTCCCCAAAGCAGGTTGGTTCTAGGGGTGGGACATTGCTGTGGTGCTTTTGGTGCCTCCTTGCTCTTCAGTTGTCTGATGGGTGGAAAATCCTCTGACTTACGCAGTGGCTGGCAAGGAAGGCTGGCATGTACAGCCTGCAAACTTCCATTTCATAAGAGCAAAGCAGGGCAGGACTTTATTGTCCTGTTGCTGGGGTGGTTACATCTCCAAGGAGCTCAGTGGATGGTAGAGCATCTGCCTTCTATTAGCCAGCCTTGCAGACCTTGAGAAAACCTTCAGGCTGGAGTCTGGGGCCCAAGGCTAAACTTTATGGCTGAATTCTTCCTGCCAGCCACTGTAGAGAAGAATCTGTGTTCCTCTTGATCTCCAGCTCTCCCCAACTCCTTGGAGTGAGTGTCTCCCTGACAGCGAGGGTTTGTAGCATTGGTATGACAGGAAAATTTCTGCATGCTGGGCTGAGGAGACATTTCTTGTGGTCTCTCTTCTTATTTCTGGGAAACTCAGAACTCTACCTGCTGCTACTTCCAGGGCTTTGCCTGTTGCCTGAGGGTGCAAACACAGCAGCCTAAGATAGGGTGAGATAAGCTAGCTGCAGCTGGTCTGTGGCCATGGGTGAAACTTCTCTCTCATCAAGAACAAAATGGTTTGTGACCCAGGAGAAGAAAGTGATGGGAGGGACCTGTTAGGAAGGAGACCAGGGGGTGAAATTCAACCTGGAGATATGGCTTCAGGTCTCAATTACTTTTCATTGAACCTCTGCTCTGGGACCTGCTCTTTTGAGTGCTTCACCTCTCCTTGTACTGTTAGTGAAGGAAAACTGGCACTTGGAGTTCCTTTTATCCTGAACCAGCCACTACAGGTGACACGTCTCTGCCTCATCTACGCTGCCTACAGTGGAGCTGGAGGTTGTGGTGAGGCAAGGACCTGTGGACACACAGTACAAGTGAGCAGACTCCTGCCCCAGGAGATACTAAACCTTATCAGGGATTCTCCATGGTGGGCCTGTTTGCAATGCAATTTTTCGAAGGCAGCCCCAGGAAGGGTGCACAGGACTTGGCTCCTTGAGGAGGACAGCAAGGAGGTGTGTGGAGGCAGGTAATGCCCATCTTGGCTGCTCAGTTCTCTGCAGTGCCCCCTGAAAAGTACCTGCCTGGGCATGTTGTCCTAGAGCTACAGAGGGCAGGAGAGCCTCTCCATGTGCAGTGAGGTGTTGCTGAGTTCCCACCTCCCTTGGGAGATTCTGCAGTGCCTGGGAACATGGGATGCACCAGAGTGACTCCTTGTTTGTCTTTCCCAGACACCTCACTTGGTCAACCTCAATGAGGACCCACTCATGTCTGAATGTCTTCTCTACTACATCAAGGATGGGATAACAAGGTGAGGGCCATGTCCTGGGGAGCGGCGGGAGCCTAGCTTATATCTCAGTGCCTGACACATCTGGGAGGGCAGCAGGGTGACAGCTGTCCCCAGGCTGAGCACTGTTCCCAGGGCATCCCCAAAAGGCCACAGCCGTGCAAGCGGGATGTGTTCTGCTGGTCATCTTGCTGGGGACGCTGGTCCTGCTGTGCATCCAGGCTGGCTCCTGTCAGTGCCGCGGGTGGCTCTGGGAGAGGCTCAGCGAGGGGCTGCTTTGAGGAAGCACTGAGCTGAGTTTCCTTGCGGCAGGGTTGGGCGAGAAGATGCGGAGAAGAGGCAGGACATCGTTCTCAGTGGGCACTTCATCAAGGAGGAGCACTGCCTTTTCCGCAGCGACACCAGAACCGGGGGCGAAGGTATTCTTTGTCTGGAGGGGCTCCGCCTCCCCCGGGACCCTGCTTCTTCCCCAGCACCTGCCCCAGCCCGAGGTCCTGACCTCCTCAGACTCGTGGGGCTCTCCTGCAGGGCTGTGGTGTTCACCTTGCTTCCGGAGCGAAATACAGCCCTCAGCTGGCTGGAGGGGAGTCTGTGTAAGGCTGCCATGGTGAGACAACCCAGAGAGATAGGGCAGGATGGAAGAGCAGGCCGTAGATTAATCACTCACCCAAGATGCAGAACACAGTCCAACCCCTAAACTGGCAGGACCCCTAGGGGTGGAAGGGCTATGGGAGATCAGCCTGGGAGATTGGATATGCCTGCTGGAAGCCCTGATCTCCTCTCACATTCTAGTGTCCAGCCATTCTCAATCCTTGGGACTGCCCTGATTAACATGAGGTTGGCTGAGCCCCATTGGTTGCTCTGGGTGTGGATGCTGCTGGAGGGTACCTTGGTGTCCATCTCTCCACATCTGGGGTGCCAGCTGGGGCAGCTCTCCCTTTCTGAGGCTGCAGGAGCAGCAGGGCAGGAGATGCAGGATTTTTCCCTCTGCTTCCACCTTCCCTTCCCTCCCTCTCTCCCCACACTGCAGTGATTGTGACCCTGGAGCCCTGCGAAGGTGCTGACACCTATGTGAATGGCAAAAAGGTGACGGAGCCCAGTGTCCTGCGCTCAGGTGGGTCCCTGGAGCTGGCACACCAGCCCTGGTCCATCCCACAGGGCCCTGCCTGCTGGCCTGCATTGAAGCTGCTTTCCCCTGCAGGGAACCGCATCATCATGGGCAAGAGCCACGTGTTCCGCTTCAACCACCCTGAGCAGGCTCGGCAGGAGCGGGAGCGGACGCCCTGTGCAGAGACCCCCGCCGAGCCCGTGGACTGGGCCTTTGCCCAGAGAGAGCTGCTGGAGAAACAGGGCATTGACATGAAGCAGGAGATGGAGCAGCGGTGAGGGCATGGGCTATGGCAATGGGGAGCTGGGTATCTACCCCCAGGGTGGTCATTCTCTCCTTTTCTATTCCTCCCAGGCTCCAGGAACTGGAGGACCAGTACCGGAGGGAGCGAGAGGAGGCGAATTACCTTCTTGAGCAGCAGAGACTGGTAGGTGGCCAGGATCTGATGCTTCTCAAACTTCCCAGGCTTGACTGAGCCCTGCAGAAGTTTGCATGGCATGGCTCTGTGTGTCCTAAAATGAAGGGCAAACCTGTTGTCCCTGAGGCTGTCCCCGTAATGTGGGTCAAGAGAAGGGAGAAGGCTGGGCTCCTGCATGGGGGCAGGGAGGACTATGTGGCAGCAAGGTCACATCTTGTGGGTAGTGTCATCTCTCTCTATGCTTCCCCCAGGACTATGAGAGCAAATTGGAGGCTCTGCAGAAGCAGATGGACTCTAGATATTACCCTGAGGCAAATGAGGACGAGGAAGAACCCGAGGATGAAGGTGAGGGCTGAATGTCACCACCAGATTTTGAAGCTCTCTGTGGGAGGAAGAAGAGTGGACCACGGGTCTCCTGGGCAGTGATGTTTTCCCTCCTGGCAGCAGGGTGACTGTCCCTTCATGTCCCCACAGTGCAGTGGACGGAGCGGGAGTTCGAGCTGGCCCTCTGGGCCTTTAGGAAGTGGAAGTGGTACCAATTCACTTCGCTTCGGGACCTGCTCTGGGGCAATGCCATCTTCCTCAAGGAAGCCAATGCCATCAGCGTGGAGCTGAAGAAGAAGGTGGGGGCCTGTGCCTCCCCTCTGGCTTGCTGTGGCACCCACATCAGAAGCCACAAGCTTGGGCATCTGGGGGAGTGTTGAGGAGGGGATTGCTGAAGACACCACTTGGAGCCTGCTGTCCTTCTGGGTGACTCAGTGTCCCCCTCTGCCCTTCTCCAGGTCCAGTTCCAGTTTGTGCTCCTCACAGACACGCTGTACTCGCCTCTCCCTCCTGACCTGCTGCCTCCTGATGCTGCCAAGGACCGGGAGAAGAGGCCATTCCCCCGGACCATTGTGGCTGTGGAGGTGCAGGACCAGAAGAATGGGGCAACACATTACTGGACTCTGGAGAAGCTGAGGTGGGCAAATGATGCCTATGATGGGAAGGGCTTGCCCAGCCTCAGTCCAGTTTCTCACCGCTAACTATGGCACTTGGCTCTGCCCGCAGGCAACGCCTGGACCTGATGCGTGAGATGTACGACCGAGCGGCAGAGGTGCCCTCCAGCGTCATGGAAGACTGTGACAACGTGGTGACCGGTGGGGACCCCTTCTACGACCGTTTCCCTTGGTTCAGGCTGGTGGGCAGGTGAGCGCCTCGGCTCCTTCTAGGCATGGCTGGGCCCCACCCACAGCCCACAGCCTGCAGGCTGCCTGCGCTGCCGGCAGGACCTGCAGCTGCCCGTGGCCACCGGGGAGGATGTGCTGCCCTCCCCGTGCCATTCAGGGTCTGTTTTGCCTGCCATGGCTCTCCTCCATGTTGGCTGCTGGGACCCTGAGGGACCCCTGAGCCATCCTCCTGGTGCCTGCCTTAACACCATGCTGCAAGGCAGGGGCTCTTGTCTGGCTGCAGTGGGGGGCAGGGGGCTGGGGCTGTCCATGGGCAGAGAACCTGTGCCGTCACCACGTCTGCCCCGGTGGGCACGTGTCCCTGTGCACGTGTCCCTGTGCACGTGTCGGTGTCCGAGCATCCATATCCGTCTGTCTGGTGTGTGCCATGCGTCTCCGTGCGCTTCCCGCATGCCAGCTGGATTGGTGCAGTGCTGGAGACAAGGCTGGGCCGCCTTGGAGAGGGGTCTGCCCTGGCAGGCATGGGGAGCAGGAGTCTGAGCCACATGGCCCAATGAACGGCACCAGCCGTGGAGGCATCATCCCTGTGTCACGGCACATGGAGAGATTCCCTTCGGCGGCAGGGTGGCAGCGAGCCTTGTGCCACCTGCTCTGTCCCCACGTAGCCTGCAAAGCCAACGAGGGGAGTCCCCACTGTTTGTACCATTCCTTGGGTCACTCTTTTCTCCGCCCTTTTTAGGCAACAGCCATTGATAGCTTCCTTTGGAGCTGCACTTGATGAGCAGGTCTTTATTTCCCAATATCCCTTGGTTTAAGCGGAAAAAAATCCCACCCAAAAACCCAACCAATAAGAAAAAGCAAAAAAAACCCAACCAAAAGCACAATTCCTGTTCTCAGTCTCTGTTTGGACCAGCTGGTGTTAACCTGTCTTCTATCTTGTTGTACTAACCTTAGTTCAGATATCTCTGGCTGCAACAGCTCTCCTCTTTTCAACACATGCATGAGCGAGCGCATGGCTGATCTCACCCCCTCCCCTACCTTCTCGAACCCCGACTCCGACATCACCGAGCCTGCTGACGAGCAGCACCAGGGGCAGGAGGAGGAGGAGGAGGCAGAGGACCTGGAGGAAGACATCTTTCCGGAGTGCCCGCTGTGCGATGGCCGGGATCCGTTTTACGACCGCTCCCCCCTGTTCAGTTTAGTAGGAAGGTTGGTGAGGTCTCAGGAGAGCATGCTGGGAAGGAACTTAGCTCTTTCACCTGAGGGGCCTGCTTCCGGACACCACCTCCCAGCGTCCCGGAGGCACAGGGGGTGGCTGGCCGGCCAGGATTGCTGCTGAGCCCAGGGCACTCGGTGAGGTGCCCACCGAGGTAGGCGGCAGCAGGGGAGAGCAGGGAAGGTGGACAGCGCCAGCTCTGCTGGAGTCCGTTCAGGCAGGTCCCTCTTCGTGGTGGCCCCTAAAAGGGGAGTTTTGCTGCCTCTCCAGTACCAAATGAGACAGGTGGCTGTCTTGGTCATGGGCATTGCTGCCCCAGGGAGAGCTTCTACCCAGATTGAGGTGGCCCCTGTGGCACTGCTGGCTGGGGACATGCAGACGTTTTGAAGCCATGCATGCCTCTGGCACCAGCTTTGCTGTCCTGGCTGTGTTGGTCAGTGTGAGAACCTCCAGACCTGGTGGCTTGGAGGTCCCTAGTGGTCGGGGGGGACGGAGCTGAGTTGAGTGTGGGAAGAGCTGAGCTCAGGGGGAGAGGAGGCCTCTGCAAAAAGTGACATGTTCTCTTGCCATTCATACCCAGTGCTTGGCTTGGAGCCACCCCTGCTGGCTTGGCATGGGAGCTGGTCAGGGAGGTTGTGGGGTGCAGGCTCCAACTCCACCTTGGCTCTGGCCAAGGATGAACAGCTTTGATTTCTCGTACCTGTCGGCCAGGAGGCACTGCTGGGCTCCATCAGCCTTGGCCTGCAGAAGCCCAAGAACCCCTGAAAAAAACAGTTGTGCTGCCAAACCCCATCATAGTCTGCCCATCCCCAAAGTAGGATGTGGTGCCGTCAGCTCTGCTCTGAGGTTTTCCCAAGGGGATGTGCACCTGGAGCTGGTCCTGGAGCCTCTGCTCCAAGCAGGAGCCTGAGAGGCTCATGACAGCGAACCTCTCCCTGTTGAGACTGCCCCAATGGGGTGGAGTTGGAGCTTCTCTTCCTCCATGAGCTAAAGTCAGATTTCTCCCTGCCAGGCAGGGAGCAGGCAGCGAGGTGTGGAGGAGGAGGAGCAGTGCAGGCAGAGAGGGTGGAGGTGGGGTAAGAGTCCTGCAGCCTCAGACTGAAAGAGCTGGGTTCTTCCCCTTTTTTTTTTTAATTTTTACCCCCCATTTTTTTCTTGTTTAAAACAACACCAAAAAACAACCAACCAACCAAAAAACTCTTGGGGGCACTTCAACCCCCCCCCCCCAGGAGGCCCTGCAGCAGCGGCCTCGCTCTGTGCCGGGGGCAGGTTCCCCGGAGCTTGGTGCCTCCTGAGTCTGCCCTGGGCACGGCTCCCCGCGCAGCAGCTCTGCCGGCCACATTTCCTGTGAAGTGTGCTTGGATTGGTTTATGATTGGATCCTTGTCTTTGAGTTCTCTTCTTTCTTTTTCTTTTTTCTTTTTAGTTTTCTTGGTTTGTTTCATTTGTTGGTTTGGGTTTTTTTAGCTACTGGCTCTATCCAAAGCTTTAGCGAAAATTGGGATTATTTCCCTTTTGTCTTCCTTTGGAGAGGCTTTTCTTTGGTCTGAGCATGCCATCTTTGCACCTCACCAATCTTGTGGTTAGCATCCCTGACCTCCTTCCTCTAGTGACACACTTGTCCCCCTCTTGCCTGTCCGTCCCCATCCCCCCCCCCCCCCCCTTTCCTCCCTCTCCACTTCCTTGGCTTCAACACCAGCTGTCCTTCAATTTTGGGTGGGTGGGCACCCCCAGATCCTTATGCTCCCCATGGTCTCAGGGCTCTGCCCCAGGCATGCAGTCCGGCTGGGAAGTCCTAGCGGGACTGCACAGTCCCTGGTGGCCTCCAAGAAGAGATGTGGTGAGACAGGCCTGGCAGGAGACAGTGATGGGGCATTACCTTTGCTTCCACAACTTGAGTCTTTGGAGATGCTTTGTGTGGAAAAAGCCTCAAGCAGCAGTTGGAGGTCAATGGCAGTCACCACACCAGGGACAACCTCTGGACTTGGGGGTTCAGTCTGCAAATGTGGGGATGGAGTCTCCTGCAAGAGCCCCCTGGGCACCTTTGAGTGAAGCTGGATGTATTTACAGACACCTGCAAGGTGGGTACGTCATGCATAGCACTGCCAGCCACCTGGAGATGGAACCCTCATGGGAGCCTTCTGAAGCAGAAGTGTCCTGGCCAGCCCCAACACCACGCCATCCCATGATACCTGAAAATGCTGCCTGTCAAGATGCTGGTGGGCACCCTGGGGAGGGGTGCTGGGCATCCTGCACCCTCTTGCTGGGAGTGGGGCCACCCCACAGGCAAGAGTAGTTGGCATCTCTCGGCAGGGAGCCAGAGGTTGCGGACATGACTTGTTACTGCTGAGGGCATGGCACGTTGCCAGTGCCAGAGCATTGCCAGAGTGCCAGGAAGACCATCAGATGGCAAGTCGGTTGGCAGCAAGGTTGAGGAAGGTGGCAAGAGACAAAACACTTGAGAAACAGAGAATGGTGGCCTATCAGGAGGTGCTAGCAGAGATGTGGTGCAGCTGTTATATTGGACCTTGGTGTGGCACTGCAGCACCAGTGATCCGGATGCCATAGAGGACAGTGAGGAGGCTTGGACCTGGGCAGCTCCCTTCTCGCCCGCAGGGGGAAGCTGGCCATGCCGTTCCTGTGACGTGCTGGCAGGCAGCTTGGGACCCCACAGCCACGCAGGTGAAGGGATAAGGCCGGGGGACACACACCATCCATACTGCCAGCCACACCACACAGCCTCCCTCCCAGACAGGCAAAGGCGACCTGCAGCCACCAGTGGTCCTGCAACGCTGGGAGCAGAGCTGGGGCCAGAGCCCTGCTGGCAGGTTCATCTCTGGTGGCTTCTGTTCTCCCACCAGGACCTCCTCCTCTCCCCTTCTTTGCTCCTGGCCTTTACCTCCCTTTTCCCTTCCCACCTCTGCCTTGCCCCTGTACCCCTCACGGTAACTCTGCAGCCGCCCCCCAAGTCATGTTGCAGCATCTCCTGCCCTAGTCCTCCGGCTCTCCACCGCAGAGAACATCCTCTTCCCTCCCAGCTTCATGGTGGCACCAGCGCGGCCCCCTCCCCTCCCTGCCCAGCACAGAGGTGGCAGCTGCAGAGGTAGGCAAGCCCTGTCTGCTTCGCGCGCTGCCCGTGGCACGCTGCCCGCCTGCTGCTGCCCTGCCCCTCGGCTGGCCCTGGCTGCCTTCTCTTTTAAGTTTTGCTTTGCAGCGCTGTGGTCGCGCCGGGAGCGGTGTCCTGGGACCTCGGCCGCCGGCGGCCGCACCAGCTGTGCCAGGGGCCGGCGGGTGGGAGCAGTGACCCTGCCCCGTTTGTGTGTCCCCCCTCTCCGGCAGGGCTTTCGTCTACCTGAGCAACCTGCTCTACCCTGTGCCGCTGGTGCACCGCGTGGCCATTGTCAGCGAGAAGGGCGAGGTGAAGGGCTTCCTGCGTGTGGCCGTTCAGGCCATCTCAGGTAGGAGGGAGACCCCACCTCAAACCTGCCCTTCGCGTGCCCCCCGCCCCCTGCGCCGCCTCACTGCCATCCCTCCCCCAGCGGATGAAGAAGCCCCCGACTATGGCTCTGGTGTGCGGCAGTCGGGGATGGCCAAGATCTCCTTCGATGACCAGCACTTCGAGAAGGTAGGGCAGCAGCCAGCCCTTGGTGGGTGCCCGGGCACCGCAGGCCTTGCTTGCCACAGCAGCGGGGGCATGGGAATCAATGGGCTTGCAGAGGTGCGGGCATCAGGCTGAGTGGCATCGTGCTCCCAACCCACTCAGTAGCCCCCAGCCCTCTGGCACTCATCACTGCGTCCTGCTCTTGCCCACATCTCGGGCCGCTGCCGTGGGGTGGAGGGGAGACCTGGAGGTGCCCTGGTGCTCGAGTGGTGGTGGCAGCACAAGCAGGATCACCTTGGGGATCATCATCATCCCTGAGCCCCACTCCTGGCACAGTTCCAGTCAGAGTCGTGCCCAGCCGTGGGGATGTCTCGCTCGGGGACCTCCCAGGAGGAGCTGCGCATCGTTGAAGGGCAGGGCCAGGTCAGCGACGTGGGTCCCTCTGCTGATGAAGTCAACAACAACACCTGTGCAGGTGAGGGGGTGCCGACAGGCAGCTGGAGAGTGGTCTCCCGTCCTGGCATCCAGCCTGCCGTGCCTACCCAAGGGTCAAAAGCCTGTTGCCCCCTTGTGAGGCTGCTGGCAGACACCGAGGGGTTGACCCTCTTGCCTTTCTGAAACCCTCAGTGACCCCAGAGGACCTTCTCCTGGACAGCCCAGAGAAGCCTGGACCAGATGGGCCTCTGGAGACTGCTCTGGACCACCTGAAGCTGGGCAGCACCTTCACTTTCCGTGTGACAGTCCTGCAAGCCTCCAGCATCTCTGCAGAATATGCAGACATCTTCTGCCAGTTCAAGTGAGCCCTTGGGGCCTCCAGCCCTACAACTGCCCCTGTGCTCTGGCCATCGCTTTGGGGCTGGCGCTGAACATCAGGGAGGCCCAGCTCCCCCACCTCTGAGCCCTTCATGGCTGGGGAGACAAAGCCAAGGGCTGCAGGGTGACTCCATGTGCTTGTCTGCTACCTTGTTGGCTTGCTGGCGAAAGGCAGGTAGATGCTCTCGTCAGCTTGAGGGGTTCTGTGCCAGACCCCTCAGAGAGAGCAGGCTCTTGTTCCAGTCTCTGCCCTTTCTCCTCACGCTGTTCTGGCATGTTCCTGTCCCACAGCCCCTAAGCCACCTTCCTTCCCTCCGCAGCTTCATCCATCGCCACGATGAGGCCTTTTCAACAGAGCCCTTGAAGAACACAGGACGGGGGCCACCACTGGGCTTCTATCATGTCCAAAATGTGAGTACCCCACTCCTGTCCACTCCCTCTGACCCCCATGGCTGCTATGGTCTCTGTGGGACCATTGGCTGGATCTTCTCCCCACGGGAGCTGCTTCCTCCTGGCTTTCCCAGCCTGTCACAGCCTTAGAGAAGGTGGATGTATGAGAAAAAGTCCCAAAGTGCCTGGGATTTAATGGCAGTGTTCTCGGTGGGGGAGAACATCCCCAGGCCACGGGGAAGAGGATGGGTGAGAGATGCAGAGAATCAGACAGGCTTGCACCCTCTCACCTACCCACGTCTGATGCCAGCTGCATCCCTATCCCAGATAAATTGTGCCATCAATGGCTCTTTCTCTTCTTAGATTGCTGTGGAGGTGACCAAGTCCTTCATTGAATACATCAAGAGCCAGCCAATTGTATTTGAAGTCTTTGGGCACTACCAGCAGCACCCCTTCCCACCCCTCTGCAAGGATGTCTTGAGGTGGGTGACCCTAGGCCACCCTTGGCCCCTGGGTGCCTTGAGGGCACTTGGTGCATCTGGCTTCCTGGGGACCGAGGAAGGGATTGGGTGGGGACAGGTGAGTCCCCAGCGCATTAAGTGGAGTTGCCTGGGTTGAGGAGTCCCTGTGGATGCTTTAACCAAGCTGGTTCTCTCTGCAGCCCTCTGAGACCCTCCCGGCGCCACTTTCCCCGTGTGATGCCACTCTCCAAACCAGGTAGAGGATCTGGCCTCTTGCTCTTCTCTTTGCCCAAGATCCTCATCCTTTTCCTCAGGGGGCCTGGTTAGGACTCCAGGGGTACCACCAAATGTAATCCAGACCAAAGAACCTGAAAGCACTTGGCACCAATTCCTGCAGCACCTGACTGATAGAGAGCCTCCTTTTCACCAGCCATGGAGTGGCAGGGAAGAGGCTGCCCACCCTGGATGGCTCAGACGCCCACCCAGCATTGCCACCCCGCAGGGACTGCAAGGTCCCTGACATGCTCTGGCTGCCAAGCCCCAAGGTGTTGGGTTTGGTTAAGTGCCATGGTTTGCTGTGTGGTCCCCACACCAGCTCAGGGGCAGTCTCCTGCTGGCTGTCCTGGAGCAGCTGTCTCAGAGCCACCATCCCCAAGCAGTGCCTGGAGCAGTGCTGCATGCTTTGGGATGTGGCCATGTCAAGGCTGTGGGCTCAAGGTGTGCATTTTGGGGATGGGTGAGGCCAGCTGCATCCTGACGCCCTTGCTGCTCCACATTTGGCATGGGAGAAGGCAAGGGGTGTTCAGTGAGGGTCCCTGGGCCATCCCCCTCTGTGCATTCTCTCCTGCCTCCTCTACCTGTCCCCTGCCATCTTCTGTCTCCAAAGATCAGCAGCAAGCTCCTCTTGACCTCTGTCTTTCTGACCCGTCACAGTGCCTGCCACGAAGCTGAACACCATGACTCGGCCCAGCGCTGGCCCATGCCAGTGCAAGTATGACCTGATGGTCTTCTTTGAGATCTGTGAGCTGGAGGCCAATGGCGAGTAAGTCCTGCCAGGAAGGGGAGTGGAGGGAGGGGGATTTGCCCTCGGCACCTCCGGTGCCTGGCACCAGCCCACAGGCTGCTGGAGCTCTGTGTCATGCTGCGATCCTCTCTTCCAGCTACATCCCTGCTGTTGTGGACCACCGTGGAGGCATGCCGTGCCACGGGACCTTCCTCCTCCACCAGGTATTCCTTCCCCAAGGATCTGCCCTGGCTCGGGCTCCTGCCAGGGGCTGTGTTAACCTTCGTTTCCCTCTGGCCTGGCGGGTCTCAGGGCATCCAGAGGAGGATCACCGTCACTTTGGTGCACGAAACGGGCAGCCTCATCCGCTGGAAGGAAGTGCGGGAGCTGGTCGTGGGTAAGCTGAGCCAGGCTGGGTGGGCTGTGAGCAACCCCCAGCCCCCAAGTTCCCAAGCATCCTCTGGGGCTGTTTCTCACCCACATTCCCAGGTGGGGCTTTGTGCCTCGTCTCCCCTCTGGCTATGTAGTGGCAAAGCAGCGGCTGCCAGCAGGTGACACTGGGGCACCGCGGGGACAGGATGCCTTGGTCCCAGCCACCCTGGCCCTGAGGGACTGAGCGCTCGGTGGCTGCTGCCTGGGAGGGGGCACTGTGGGCAGATGAAGGCAGGTGGGCTGCCCCTGCCCCCACGGGGCCACCTCCTGCCACCTGAGCAGCCCTCTGCTGTGCTTGCAGGCCGTATTCGGAACACTCCAGAAGCAGACGAGTCTCTCATAGACCCCAACATCCTGTCCCTGAACATCCTCTCCTCTGGCTACATCAGCCCCTCCCAAGACGACCGGTGCGTGACGCTTCTCTTGCTCTCTCCCCACTGTGGTGAAGGCTGGAAGGGGGTGTGGGGAGCTCCCCTCTCTCCTGGGGGGACTCTCAGCCCCACCAGAGGGTCCTGCCAACCTCTTGCTGCCTTGAGGAGGGGCTTTTCTGGAGCTGCAGAGGGTTTTGGGGTTCAGAGGTGCCAGCCCCAGTTTTTTTCCTCCATGAGGCCTCTCTGTGCCAGGCTGGGGCACTACAGGGCATTTTGGTGAGGATCCTGCTCTTCAGTGGCAGCTGTGACTGCCTAGTATGGAGAAGTGGTGGTGCAGGTGCTGGGAGGACATTCTGACCAGTGGCTAGAAGGGGACCTGCAAGGGCTGTTTGTCCTGTGTCACGAACTCACTGAAGGGCCGCATGGTGCCCGTGGCCAGTGCCCATCTGTGTGTGCATGATGCACTAAATCCATGGCTCAGCACTGCTGGAAGACTCTGGGTACTCCTGTCCCCTCACTTCTGTCCCAGGGGGCTGTGTCCCCAGGGGTGTGGCAGAGGTGTGGGAGCAGTGAGGCCGGAAGGGTTTTACCTCCAGGATCTCCCTGGCTGAGTCCTGTGGTGGCAGTGGGGCAGTGGTGGCACGGAGGGCCGAGCTCTCCTCTGTACCAGTTCTGCTGGCAAAACACCAGGGGCTGGCAGGGGTCCCTGAGCAGAATGTGCCCGTGTGGGCAGCCACAACGTGACGGGGACAGTCGTTGGCAGCACTGGGAGCAGTGGGACCAGTCCTGGGCCATGCATGTGGCAGTTGCTGGTGTAGGAGCATCCTGGTGTGGGGACAGCTTTTCCCCTCCTTTTCTTCAGGGTCACCACCACCCCAAGGTGGCCTGTCCCAAGGCTGGGTGTTCTGTGGGGGGATGATGGAGGTCTGTATGGGAGGTGCCACTCTCCAGCGCTCCTGAGGCAGCTCCTGGGCACAGTGGAGCAGCAGATGTTGTACCCAGGCAGCAGAGCTGAGTCACTGGGTCAGGTGTGCGTGCAAGTGTTGGACCAGGAGAGTTTGGCACAGTCGCAGGGACAGTGGAGCAAGGCCAGATGGGGATGGTCAGGTGAGGAGGGCTCTGCCTGGCAGAGCTGTGTTGATTTTGCTGGGCTGCTGGGAGCTGGGTGGCTGTGGCACCCGTGGGTTCCTGAGGCTGTGCTGGTTTATGTCAGCTGCTGATCTGGCTAGGTGGTCCTAGGTACAGCAGATCAGATCTTTAGCATCTCTGGTGCAGCCTGGAAGGGGGGACATGCCTTCTGTTCCTGTCTCCCCGCCCCCGCCATGTCCTGAAGGGCAAGGGGACAGAGCTCAGGCTGGGGGGATGCTGGAGGTGTGGAGAGAAGCAGGGAGAAGGGAGGCTCCCCTGCGTGCTCAGAGGGTCTGCGCCTCAGGGCCAGCCTCAGATGGCAGCTGTGTGCCATCGTGCCCCGTGCCCATCCCATGGCCATCCTGCCCAGGGCCAGGCAGGGAGAGGAGGGTGCAGGAAGCCGAGGAGCGCTTGCCTCAAGCACCCCCACCCCGCTTCCACCCCGCATGCAGGTGCACTGCTTCGGCCCCAGCAGCCTGCCAGGGGGAGCAGAGGGAGGGTAGAGCCAGGGCCCGCTTCACCCTCCTCCCTGGCTGCTTGCGCTCCCTGCTTTGCTGCCCTACTCCATGGAGCCTCCATTGCCCAGAGCAGCCCTGGCTCCCCTTTGCAGCCTCCCTAGTCCTCTGGAGCCACTGAGGAGGAGAGCAGGAGAGCGGTACGGCTCCCTCCCAGCACCCATCCATCCCTTCACCGGGCACCCAGGGAGAAGGCGCGGGTGGCAGTGCCCAGGGTCCGCCCTCGCTGCTCTCTGCTGCCGCCGCTGCCCCGAGCCCACACTAACATGTGACTGTTTTGTGTTTCCGCAGGCAGTTTCTTGATTCGGATATCCCTAGGTATTATTTGTTTCCATTGGTTTTTTTTTTCCACTCCCTCTTCTCTTCCTTCTTTCTTTCTCCTCTCTCGCCTGGGCTCGCTCGCTCCCGCCGGAGGCGGCACTTGGACACCCAGCCCCATCCCTCCACGTGCCCCCTCCCTCCTCCCTCCCGTCCTGGCACCTCTCTCTCACCGGCCCCTCCTGCTGTCGTCTGGGCCGCGCTCTCGCTGGCTGCTGCTGCCCCTCGCACGCCTGCGTCCCCATCGCCTGATTTGGGTTTTTTATCGCTTTTCCACTTCGCTGCTCTCCCACCTCTCCGGCATCTGGCACCGAGCGTGCCACCCCCCCACTGCCCTCACCCCAGCCTCAGCTTGGCCCCTGGCACCACTTGAAGTAGCTGCAGGGCTGGTGCAGACCACAGTGGGGACTTCAAGGTGCTTCCAGCCCTCGCCCAGGCACCTGGTGATGATGGCAGCACTGCTGGGTTGTGTGTCGGCATGCAGAGTGCCTGCCCTCCCCGGGCACAGCAGTGCTGCGGGTATAGGTGCAGCACACGGGCAGTGTGTGCGTGCGGCAGGGGGCACACGGCCTGCTCGTGATAAGGGCTGTATCCCTGTGTGCTTGGGGAGAGGAAGCTTCAGTGGCGACTGCAGGGTGAGCCTGGCACAAAGTGTGTGGGTGACAGCCACCCAGCTCAGAGGCTGCTGCCCACTTCTGGACAGGAGCATTGCCGAGGCACTGGAGGAGGGGCATCCTGTCACTGGACTGCACGGCAGAAGAAGAGAATGAGTCTGGGGTCTTCTGAGTCCCAGTGGGCTCCAGAGCTTTCTGCCTGGGATGTTGTCCTTATAGCAGCTAGAAGCTGGTCACGCTCAGAGATGCCTGAGGGCAGAGTTCTCCCTCCAGCAGCACCTTGTGTCCCCTGCCAGGAGGTGCAGAGGGACAGATCCAGCACAGATCCACCCCCCTGCTGCAGGGGTTCTGGGCTTATGCCTGTGGGTTCCAATCACAGTGATGCTCCCTGTGGACCAGGGGATGGGCCAAGAAATGATTCCCCACTCTGTGGGTGGCAGTCAGATGGCTGGTCCTGCCTCGTGATGGGCACATTCCAAGGGGACCGTGGTAGGCAGGAGCTCCTTGCCCTTGGGATGGCAGCGGGGGCAATGTTAAGGGTATGGGGAGCACACGTGGTCACTTCCCAGTTGCTGGAAGGTGGGAGGCAGAGGGGTTTCACCCAGGCAGGTGAACTGTCTGCCCTTGCCAAGCTCCCTCTGGGCTCTGGTTCAGAGTCCAGCTGGGCTGCTTCAGCCGGTGGTGCCAACATGGGGCGAGTGCCCCTGCCAGGGCCTGCCCTTCCTCACGGCCCTGCTCCAGCACCGCCGGGCACGGCTCTGACCTCTCGTCTCTCTGTGTCTGTACCTGTGTGTGTTTGTCCCTGGGTCGCCTTCCACTGGTAGCATTGCCTTGGGAAATGACACTAGGTATTTCACGCGCTCCCGCTCGGGCTGGTCCCTCCTGCTTTTCTCTTTCTCCTCTGCCTCCTCCCCTTGCTTTTTGCTCTTTCCTGCTCCCTGGAGGTTCCTCTCCTCCTCCTCCTCCTCCCTGGGGAACACTCTTCCCAAGTGACCTGTGTCTGCGAGGCGATTCCTCGCCTTGGCTCTGTCTCACGCGGGGTTTTTGGGTGCACTTCGTACACCTCCGGAAAGCATCGCTCTCCCTCTGCGGCTGCGGGGGCAGCTGAGAGCCTCTCCCTGCTCCCTCCAGCCGCCCTGGCTCTTGTTCAAAGAGCCAGTCAGCTGCCTGGGGGCTGCTTCGGGGATGTGTCAAAGCATCAAAGCATGTGGAGGTGTAGCTGAGCCACAGCTTCCTGTGGATGCTCAGCAGGAGCTGGAGCTGCAGCAGCTCTGTGTGGCTTTGGCCAGGCAGTGTCCCTTAAGCCCAAGGCTGGCCCGGAGGAAGCCCAGGCGCAGGACAGGGGTGAAACAAGGATCCCCCATGCTCTCAAACCGCAGATGCCTCCTGCTGTCCGCACCACCCTTGATTGCTTGACCTGAAGAGGGTGGTTGCTGCTCTTGCTCTGAGTGGCTGCACCATCCTCTGCAGGACCCTGAAGGCACCAGGCAAGTGGGGATGGGTGTCCCTCACTCCCAGCCTGGGAGATACCGAAATGCACAGTGAGGGGAGTCAGGCAGCCCAGGGAAACTGGGGCTGGTGATCAGGGCAGTGCAAGACCTGGGGGAGACAGCCTGACAGGGACTAGCCACCAAACCATGGTTATCCCTGGATTCCTCTGAGGCTCAGGGCTGACAGATGGGGGCTGGGGAAAGGGACCTGGCTGATGGCAGGGGGGTGGTCTCCCAGGGTTGGGCTGACAGCAACCCCCCAGTGCTGAGCATCCTCTCTCCTTTCCCGTCTGGCCATCGTCACCCAGTGACAGCTGTTCCTGGAAGGGGCCAGGAGGTGCATGCCCTGGGCTGGACGGTGGGGATTTAGCCCCAGTGTGCTGGGGGTGGCAGTTGCCCACTCTGAGCATGGGGGTGGGGCATGCACCCTCCTTCGCTCTTCTCTGCCTTCCCAGTCTGCCCTGCCTTGCCTGCACCCTAGCTGAGCCCCCACTCCTCCCACAGCCTCTCTTCCCCAAACCCCTGGTCCACTGGCCGTTTGAGGGTGCTGTGTCTTCCTCCTGCTATGCCTTGTCCCCCTGTGCCTTGAGCCTGTGTCCTCTGGAGTGGCTGTCCCCATCTGTCCCCCTGCGTGTGCATGTGCCTGTGTGCCCGCAGGGCTGCCGCAGGGCTGCAGGGGGGACGCTGGCCTCTTGCTCACTCCCCTGGGGCGATGGGGGGGGTTGCTTTACCACCTCTGTATCTTTTCTCCCAGGACTTTCTACCAGTTTGAGGCAGCATGGGATAGCTCCATGCACAACTCGCTGCTGCTCAACCGTGTCACCCCGTACCGGGAGAAAATCTACATCACCCTCTCTGCCTACATCGAGGCAAGGACCTTAGCTGGGGTCGATACAAAGCCTGGTACTGCCCTCACTGCCGAGCTGCAGCCAGCATGAACCACTCCTTATCTGGCACTGACATCAACAGGGTGCAGGATTCACCCTGATGTTTGGGGGCCTTATGGGACCCCAGGAGTGGAAATGGCTGGGCACCAGGGATGGGAGAGACCTGCTGGGCTGCCAAGCTGCAGCCCTCTGATGCCTCCCCTTCCTTGCCCTGCTGCAGATGGAGAACTGCACTCAGCCTGCTGTCATCACCAAAGACTTCTGCATGGTTTTCTACTCCCGGGATGCCAAGCTTCCTGCTTCCCGCTCCATTCGCAACCTTTTTGGCAGTGGCAGCCTGCGGGCTTCTGAGAGGTACTGGGATGCTGCTGCCTTTCTGGGGGAGGAGAGCCATCAGCTAGGGACTGGAGCCCTGCTGGGCAATGCCAGCATCCAGTAACGCTGCATCCCCTTTCGCTCACAGCAACCGCGTGACAGGAGTCTATGAGCTCAGCCTCTGCCGTGTGGCCGACGCTGGCAGCCCAGGTGAGTGCCAGGCCCCTGCCCAGCTGTTTGCCATGAGGCTGCGAGGCACAGCACAGTGGTTGGTGTCAGGGCTGTGTGTCTGTCCCCACAGGCATGCAGAGACGGCGTCGCCGTGTGCTGGACACCTCTGTAGCCTACGTGCGGGGAGAGGAGAACCTGGCTGGCTGGCGGCCCCGCAGCGACAGCCTCATCCTCGACCATCAGTGGGAGCTGGAGAAACTCAGCCTCTTGCAAGAAGTAAGGGTCCAGGCTAGGAATGGGCCAAGGTGGTGCAATCTGCATCTCAGCCCCTCACTGGCTCTCAGCCTTCCCAGCTGTGGGGGGAGGCAGGAGCGGGGTTGTGCCACCAGTGCTGCCTTGCGCATCGCTGCTAGCTGGGTCCCAGCAGGCCCAAAGCTCGTGAACAGATGGGGCTCAGAAGGCCTGGAAAGCACTGTCCCTGAAAGGATGTGGGTGAGGATAAGGGCTCATCTCTGAGCCTGCCTGCCTCTGCCCAGGTGGAGAAGACAAGACACTACCTGCTCCTGCGTGAAAAGCTGGAGACAACCCAGCGCCTGGGCCTGGAGACCCTCTCCCCCTGCTCCAGCGAGGACTCTGAGTCCCGAAGTACCTCCTGCATCTCCTCCCCGCTCTCTGCTGATGGAGCCCCTGAGGGCCGCACCTCTCCCCCTGAGACCCCCAGTGAGAGGCAGAAGGAGCTGGCTGTAAAGGTACCATCCTGCAGTATCTTCAGCTCATGGGGATGAAGCTGGGAAGGGGTTCCCATGGGGCGGCAGGAGAAAGCCCAAGAGGAGGAGGGCAGCAGAGGAAGGGGTCTCCAGCCCCATCCTCATCCTCCTCTTTCCACAGTGCCTGCGCCTGCTGACACACACCTTCAACAGGGAGTACAGCCACAGCCACGTCTGCGTCAGTGCCAGCGAGAGCAAGGTACTGCTGCTGGGGGGCAAGGGCCAGGAGGGACATGTGGCTGGGGGGTACTGGCTGGGCAGGGACCAGATGGGCACCATGGTGCGAGTAGTCCCTGCTCTGAGGTCCCTGCTTCCTCCACTTGCCCTGGTGTGCCCAGAGCTGGTGACACTTGGGACTATGCCAGCAGAGGACCCCACCGGCCAGAGACCTTGCCTCTCTCCATACGAGCAGGCATCTGGTCCTTTGCCTGTGCCCAGCTTCGGGCAGAAACTCAGGTCCACACCTCCACAGCTGTCTGAAATGTCTGTGACCCTGATGAGAGACCCCTCCATGCCAGCTCTTGGAGTTACCACTCTCACCCCCTCCTCAACCTGCCCATCTCTGGTGGAAGGACGCTACAACACCATGGAGGTCAGGTAAGAGTCACAGAAGATGGCCAAGAGGTTCGGGGGACAACCCAGTGCTCCCCAAGCAGGGCAGCTGTACCGCTGGGATATGGTCTTGGTCAATGGCTGTTCCCCAGCTGTCACTCTTTCACCCCTGGCCTCCTTCTTCCCCAGACCACCCCAGATCTCCTCCAGGGCTGAAAGCCCTGACCTGGAACCTGCAGTAGAAGGAGAGCAGAAGAAGTCCCCAGCCTGCCGGCCTGAGGAAGACAAAGAGCCCCAGCGTTTGCTGGTGCCTGACATCCAGGAGATCCGGGTCAGGTAGGAGCAGCTGGGGCAGACAGTTGGGGAGCTCCTTTGGACTGGGAGGACTGTGCCCTACCATTGCCATCTCCTGGCAGCCTGTGTCTCACCCTTACATCTATCCCTTCTGCAGCCCCATTGTCTCCAAAAAGGGCTACTTGCACTTCCTGGAGCCCCACACCAACGGGTGGGTGAAGCGCTTTGTGGTGGTCCGGCGCCCCTATGTCTACATCTACAACTCAGACAAGGACACGGTTGAGAGGGCCATACTCAACCTCTCCAAGGCCCAGGTGGAGTACAGTGAGGACCAGCAGGCCATGCTCAAGGTAAGGCCCTGGGAGCCAGCCCTGCCCTGTGCAGCCCCCTGGGCAGTGACTCAGCCCTGGCTCTCCCCTGGCAGACCCCGAACACGTTTGCGGTGTGCACGGAGCACCGAGGCATCCTGCTGCAGGCAAGCAGTGACAAGGACATGCATGACTGGCTCTACGCCTTCAACCCCCTCCTGGCTGGGTCCATAAGGTACTGGGGGCAGCTGGGGGAATGGGAAGCCATTGTGGGGAGATCCATGGGCAACCAAGCATGCTCCCTGCCCTGCCTCCAGTGCTGTCCCAGCTGCAGCCCCCTGGCGAGCCACGGGCAGTACCTGCACGCAGCTGCACCGTCTCTCAGCAGGCAGAAAATGGACTCCATTAATCCTGATTTCAGCTCCTCACAGCCCAGGGCCAGATCCCAGCTGGTACAGAGGCGTCATGCTGAGCTCAGAGCAACACCCATGCCTGGTGGCAGGGACACTGTCCTTTCACAGTTCTTGAGAACATCTCAAGGGGCAGGGCTAGCGAAATAGGAACAAATGCACAGGAAACGTTGTGTTCTGGCTAAAGAGACATTAATCCCATGTTCCCCCAGCTCTGGCTGGACTCTAGCACCAGCCTGGAGCCAGGATATGAAACCCAGGGGACCACACCTCTCCCTGTCTACATCTTTGACACCCTTTGTTCTTTGTTTTCCAAATCAGGTCTAAGCTGTCCAGAAGGAGAACAGCCCAGATGAGAATCTAACCTGTAAAACACCCTGCACCTCATCCGTCTGCCAACAGGATCAAGATAGCTGATTCTGTCTCAAGATTCCCATGTTAATGTCTGATCTCTCACACCATCTGCTGCCCCAGCTGTCTGCTCCATGGAAGGATCTCTCTCGATTCACACCTTCATGGGGGAAATTCACTTCAGTTCGTAGCTGCAAAAGCCAGGATCTGCCTGGGCAGGATTTCTCGTGTGTGTGCCATCTGCTGCTCATCCCTCCACGAGTGACCTTCATGTCACACCATCTGTAACGCTCCAGAAAAGTCCCCAGCGCAGGGGAGGGAGCCAGGAGGGCAGTTTCAGCTAAAAGCTGGTCTTTGGTCTACAGAGGTGGGAGTGTGGTAAAGCTTGGAGGTGGGAGAGCAGGAGGAATTGCTTCCACGTGAGGGGAAAGCAGTAGTTTAGGTATGGGGATTTCCTCGTTTGTTGGTGCTGCAGCAGGAGACGGCAGGGTCAGATCAGGTGTCTGTGGTTTAAGATGATATTTATAAAGTATTTATTTCTATTTACATCACAAAAATCCCATAAGTTGGGTCCTGGCCCCTGGCCAACGCCTCCCCCAGGCAGGGGAGAGCCTTGGTGGTGGGCCGAGGTCCTGGATATGCCTTCCCTGGGTCATCCCTGGTGTGTGCCCAGTGGCAGCGGACCTCTCACCCTCACTCCCCACCTTTCCCCAACCCTCTGCTTTGCCCACCCTGCACCTTAAACTACTTCTGCCCTGCGTGCTGGCTGGAGAGCCCACCACGTCTTCCTGAAGGAAGCAATTCCTACCTGCCCCATCTACCTCTGGGAAAGGGGAGCCTGCTGTCTTGGCTGGATGGGGCATCCACACTGTGCCCATGGCTCATCTCACTTTGGAGCCTGGACCAGCTGGAGATAAAAAGAGGGCTCTGGGGACAGCTCTGCTTGTCACCGTGTGGAAGACCATCCCTCCCAAGCTAAAGCACACAGCCACCTCCACTGTCCTGGCCTGGGAGCCCCAGGGGCTTGTCCAAAGGGAAAAGGATTCTCTGCCTCCTAAGGCAGGACACCAAGGGGAGTGTGGAGGTTCAGGTGGCCGCTTTCAAAGTCAGATGGGAATGTTCCCCAGGCTCCAGCCAATTCCAATCCAATCTGACCATTCCAATCCACAGGATCCTTGTTGCCCGTTCCCAAAAGGGTGTCCCTTCACATCCCTTCTCCTCCCAGCAGGAAGACAGACTCAAGCATGTCAGAGGAGCAGGGGAGAGGCTGGTGTGGGGGTGCCAGGGTGGGGATGTGACTTCTTTTTCCTGTTGTCGCTGGCATTTTCTGACTTCTCTTCCCTGGCTGCAGAAGCAAGTGCCCACCTCCTTCCCACCCTGCCCCCATCAGCATGTTAATCCAGGGGGCTTCCTGCTGCAGAGGTGGCTTTGCTGAAAGATCTTCTCCAGCCATCACCACTTCCCACTTCACCCAGCAGCACCTCCTCTCACCCAGGGGGGGATGCTTTCATTCAGGGCTTCCTGAGCGGCTGGCAGCAGCTGGCACAGCTCTGGGCAGGAAGGAGAGCATCTTCCCCTGCACATGTCCCAGGCACCCCCAGCTTTGCTGTCACGCCTTTGCAGCTGCCCTCCCCTGGCACAGCGCGGCCCTGCCGCGCCTCCCTGTACTCTGTGCTGTGTGGGTGTGTGTGTGTGTTGGACGTGGTGCTATCTTCTTGTCACGCTTGTGTCAGGGGGAGCATGGACAGGGAAGGACGTGGCAGGTGGGCAGAGGCTTGCAGGGGACCCTTCACTGCAGATTGGATGCCATTCAGCTTGGGTTTCAGGTCACAGAAAGGGTCTTGGCATCTTCCGTGAGCCACAGCCTCTTAGGCATCTCACCCTTGTGGCTCTGGCCTGAAGCTGCAGTGAGGCTGCTTCTCCCAGCCTTGCTCCCTGGGCAGGCAAAAGATTGTCCACCCAGGACAAGCTCAACAAACTTTTTTTCCCTGCTGTGATCCGTTTTAGAGACCTGGAGGCTGACTCATGCCCTTTATGGAGGGAGAGGTGCCTACCTAGGGGGATGGAGGGGCAGAGCTGTGGCAGGGTAAAGCAGGGGGCCAGGCTGCAACATCCCAGCTCTTGTGCTCTGGGCAAAGACTAGTTGGTATGGTCCCACATTTTAAGTAGGAGGCTAAGGGTGGAAACATTTGGTGTCACAGGGAAGAGGGGAGACTCTTCCAGGGTGCAGGCAGCTTCTGGGAGAGATAGGACCTGCGTCTGCCAGTGACCAGACACAGTGCTGCCCGTACTGTCAACGAGGGATGACCGTGGGATGGGCATCCTCCAGCTCGAGCCAAAGTGTGCCTGAGGCCAGCAAACCTGCAGAGCAGACGACTCAGCTGGGGTCCTTCACACTGGAGGCTGAGGGAGGCGTGGCTGCTCGCTGGACAGCTGCAGCATCCCCGCAGGCCACTCACAGCCTCGGGGCTCCTCTTGCTGTCCTACCAGCTCTGCTCTTGCCTGCGCCACGTGCTACCCCAGTCAGGCCCCTCTCCACCTGTCCCCTCTGCCACCCCCGCCGCCGGCCCAAGGTTTAGGCATGGCTGAGCCCCAGCAGCCACAAAGGAGTGGTGGTGTGGAGGGCAGGCGAGCACCGATGGGCAGACCAGAGGCCTGCAGAGGGGGAAGACCGCCCTTCACACCCTCCTGTTCCCACCGGCGATGGCACTGCCCCGGGCCCTCCCCGTGCTGTGCTCCGGGGTTGGTGCCTCGGGTCCCGGCCGTCTGCGCACACGTGAGGCTTGTTTGGTTCTGAAATAAATGTGTATTTAACGCAAGGCGCGCCCCCAGGCTTTGCTTTCCGGGGGGGGGGAGGGGGGGGTTGAGGGTTCAGGCACACAGTGACCCGGGGCTGCAAGCGAGAGGGCCGTTGTGCCCCTGTGGGGCCAGCTGGGTAGGTGGCACCGGGCACCGCGGTGCAGAGCGCGCCGCTGCAGCTGGCCCACACAGCACCACCCTGGCGCCAGAGGGCGCTGTGCGACCTGCCTGCGACATCCACCTCACCCACTCCCCCACACCCACGGGATTGGTCAACCTGGCGGAGCGAACAGCACTGATTGGCAGAGCGGTCCCGTCGTCCGATTGGCGGGGAAGGTGCCGCGGGGATGCCGCAGGTCAGGGGGTTCCACTTCCGACAGACTGCGGGGTTACCTCCGGTCCGAGCGCGGCCTCTGATTGGCTTGGGGGGAGATTGGCAGCGCGGGGGGGCGGGGCGGCTGCCGGAGCAGGAGGAAGCGGCCTTGGCGGCGGCGCTGCCAGCGGAATGGACTTGTTCGGGGACCTCCCGGAGCCCGGCTCCTCGGCGGCGGGTGAGGAGATCGCGGCCTGGGACGACCAGCTAATCGCTACCCCGCTTTGCTGTGCCCTGCCCCAGGGCGGGGCCTCGCCCAGGCACGGCCTGACAGGCCTCGGGGCCCCGCCGGGCCTGCTGCGGCAGGACTGTGGTCAGCGAGGCTCTCCGGAGAGGGGCGCGGGTTCTGCCCCGGCTGCAGCGCGGCCGCCGCTGCCCCCGCATAGAGCGGGTCGGAGCGGCCGTAGCAGTTGAAGAGCCCCGGCTGAGGGGCAGCGAGGAAGGGAGTGGGGGGCGGGGAGTGGGAGGGGACGGCTGCAGGAGAGGGTCGGTTAGAAATCGCTGGAGCAGCTACAGCGTTTAGCGGCTGTTGTGGTTTTCTTTCCCCCCGGGTGTCGTTTAGATGCAGATTGCTACCGAAGGCCACGCTGCAGCTTTTCTGTTCTCTCTGCTGCTGTGGGTCCGTAGGCTGCTGTAATGGTGTTACCAGAAATAATTCTGTGCTTTCTAGGGCTTTCCCGTCCTACAGCACCTTGATCCGGGTTGCTGAAGGACTGGGGGGGCTGAAACCCAAAACCTTACACCAAACCAACCCCAAAAAACACCTAACAAGCTGCTTTCGAGTTAAAAATTCACATCATCCCAGGCAGGTGCTTGTTTTGCTTATGTAGAAGCTGTCTGGATTTGGGATGGAGAAAGGTGGCCAAGATCTCACCTGTGCTTACTTGTCTGTGGGTAGGCCTTCGAAAATCAACCACTGACCAAGGTTCTGACTCTGCTGTGGTGTCTTACAGGAAAGGAAGCCCCAAAAGGGCCTCTGCTCTTTGATGATCTTCCACCAGCCAGCAGTGGTGACTCAGGTATGGGTGCTCAGTTCTTGCCCTCGGTTTGGCTGCCTGTATTTTCTGCATCAGCTTCTCCTGAGGTGAAATTTGTGTAAACCCTTTTGTTTGTTAGACAGGATACAGACAGCTGGGCTGTCAGCACTGGTGTGCAGAGCAGACCTTTTGTGGTTTGGGGGTTTTTTTGGGGGGATGGGGGTTGGGGTGTTCCTTGTTTGGCTAACCAGCACGTGGTGAGGGTGGTACACCTGTCCCATGGCGTGTTTGTTCTGAAGCAAGCGTGAGGCCTAAGCCTGTCCCCACTGGCCAGTCCCAGCAGCTGAAATTCAGCTCACTGTGGTAAACTGTCATTTTGTAATTGCCACACCTCAGGAGGGGCATGCAGAGAGCATTGTGCTTTCAGAGGGAGTTATGCAGTTCTCCTTGCCTCTTCCCTGTGCTCCAGGAAAAGGAGGCTCTTTGCTTTTCGATGATCTTCCACCAGCCAGCAGTGGTGACGCAGGTAAGGAGCGGTGTCAGCTCACCAGGGCAGCTGACCTGCCCTTCCCAGGAAACCCCCAGTGATGTAGCCTGTTGTGTTGGACACCTGGCAAGGTGACCTGGTGTCTGGGGGTGCAGGACACTGACTGTGGCAGTGTGTTTGTGGCCAAATGTTTAAATGGGTTTATTGATCTTAGAAGTAAGCTTGGGTCTGTTCCTAGAAGTAGATCCCCAGGCTGGCTTTTGGGGTCCCCTATCACCCATACCTGAAAGCTCCCTGCTCTGAGAATGAATGCTTGCTAAGAGCAAACACAGTGCTGGCCTGGTGCTGCCACTGTCCTGCATCCTGTGGCTTCTTTGCTCTGGGCACAGGTGGCCTTCTTGTTCCTAGCTGTTAAATGTCTTTGAAACCAGACTGCTGGTCTGGTAAGACCCTCTGCTTGCAGCCACAGGATTGCTGTCACCTGAAAGGTGTGGAGAAATCTGCAGTAGGAAGAGGCTAGGGTTCTGATAATGGTATCATAGTATAGTATCAGTCAGGGTTGGAAGGGACCACAAGGATCATCTAGTTCCAACCCCCCTGCCATGGGCAGGGACACCCCACACTAGATCAGCCTGGCCAGAGCCTCAGCCAGCCTGGGCTTAAACACCTCCAGGGGCAGGGCCTCAACCACCTCCCTGGACAACCCCTTCCAGGGCTTCACCACTCTCATGGTGAAGAACTTCTTCCTCACCTCCAGCCTGAATCTCCCCACCTCCAGCTTCATTCCATTCCCCCCAGTCCTATCCCTACCTGAGATCCTGAGCAGTCCCTCCCCAGCCTTCTTGGAGCCCCCTTCAGATACTGGAAGGCCACAATTAGGTCACCTCAGAACCTTCTCTTCTCCAGACTGAACAGCCCCAACTCCTTCAGTCTGTCCTCATAGGAGAGGTGTGTCAGGTGGTGACAAAGTCCCCAGGAGCCAGCACTGGTCCCTGGCAGCCCAGAGCCAGCTGAGTGCTGAGCTGCAGCCAGAGCAGGGAGAGAGCAGCACAGGGAGGGGATTCTGCCCCTCTGCTCTGCCCCCACCTGCAGCACTGCCTCCAGCTCTGGGGCCCCCAGCACAGGAAGGACCTGGAGCTGCTGGAGAGGCTCCAGAGGAGGCCATGAGGATGAGCAGAGGCTGCAGAGCCTCCCCTGTGGGGCCAGGCTGGGAGAGCTGGGGCTGTGCAGCCTGGAGAAGAGAAGGCTCCAGGGAGAGCTCAGAGCAGCTTCCAGCAGCTGAAGGGCTCCAGGAGAGCTGGGGAGGGACTCTGGACAAGGGCTGGGAGTGCCAGGCTGAGGAACAATGGCTTTGAGCTGGGAGAGGAGAGACTGAGAGTGGAGAGGAGGAAGAAATTCTTTGCAGTGAGGGTGGGGAGAGCCTGGCACAGGCTGCCCAGGGAGGCTGTGGCTGCCTCCTGCCTGGAGGTGTTCAGGACCAGGCTGGATGAGGCCCTGAGCAGCCTGTGCTGGTGGGAGGTGTCCCTGCCCAGGGCAGGGGTTGGAACTGGATGAGCTTTCAGATCCCTTCTGACCAAACCATCCCATGGAGCTGCAGGTCACTGGGGAGAATCAACACTGCTGCAGCATCCCTGGGCTGTGGTCACCCAGTGGGAGGTGACCAAAGAGGCTCTCCAGACCTGCTGCAGGCTGCCCCTGCAGTTGTGTGCACCGTTGTGGTCAGCTGGTGTGCCTTCTCCAGTCAACCCTGGCTATTCAGTGCTGTGTCAGTGTGTGAGGCTGTGCTCCTGAGAGTGCTTTGGTGCTGGGTTTTTGCAGGTCAAACAGGTGGAAAACTCAGTGACCTGTATCTTGCTTTCTTTCAGCCCCTGGTGCTGCTGAGCAGGTCTCATCAGCAGGAGGCCATGGGAAAGGGGAGAAGAGGAAGTCCTTTGAGGAGAAAGAGAAGAATGGCAGGGAAGAACTTGTGGAAAAGAAAGTTTGTAAAGGTTTTCACACAGTTTGAAAACAAATGTCCTTGATTTGTGCTTTTGACATGGGGCTGAGTAAGTCCAGGCCAAAGCTGAGCTTTGGTTCTTTAGTCCACTTGCACTTTCAGCCTCTCACGGGGGCCACGCTGCTGTGGTGGTCTGTGGAAGCCCCTCAAGCTCCCTGATACACTGCCTCCCTCACCTGGGCCTTCCTGCCGGCCCTGCTGAAGTGGCAGAAGCTGCAGGCACCTCAGCACTGGCAGAGGTTTCTGTGCTGCCAGGAGGGGGCTGCTGAGAAACCTCTGGAAGGCCAGGGCCTCGCCAGTTTCTTGTGCCCCGGCCACAAATCCCTCCCCAGCGTGGCTGCCGAGAGCAGAGAGACTCCTGGTGTGCCATGCAGGACGTGTGGCTTCAGGACAGGTGCCCACCTTGTGTGGCAGCTTTGGGGATAAAGGGCTAGAGGGAAAAAGATCTGTTGGAACAGCAGGGCCTGACTTCCTGTCCTTGCCCCTGCCCTCAAAGCTGGGCTTTGCTTCATCTGCAGGGTCAGTGCTGAAGGCTCCCCAGACCCCTACCCCTTTTGCTGAGAGCCCTGTCTGACGCCAGCAGTCCTGCTTGGCTGCAGCTACCTGTCTGAATGGGGGCAGGCAGCTCCTGTGGCTGCAGCTACCTGTCTGAATGGGGGCAGGCAGCTCCTGTGGCTGCAGCTACCTGTCTGAATGGGGGCAGGCAGCTCCTGTGGCTGCAGCTACCTGTCTGAATGGGGGCAGGCAGCTCCTGTGGCTGCAGCTACCTGTCTGAATGGGGGCAGGCAGCTCCTGTGGCTGCTCCCCTTGGGGGCACTTCAGCACCCATGTTACAAAAGAACTGCAGCTGGAGGTGGAGATGGTTTCTGCAGAAGTAGGGCTGTAGTGTGCTGCAGTGCCAGGGCAGGGTTCTGAAAGCTGCAAAGTAGTCACTGATGGGCTGAGGAGATGGGGGAGCTTGATCTGCATGTCTGCTTTGTCCTCTGTAGGGTCTGCAGGCATCCTGGGCTTGAAGGGTTACGTGGCAGAGAGGAAAGGGGAGCGAGAGGACATGCAGGATGCCCATGTCATCCTGAATGACATCACTGAGGAGTGCCAGCCTCTGCCCTCCCAAATGTAAGTGGGCCTCAGCTGCCAGAGTAACACTGAGGGTTGCAGCTATCACAGGGATGAAGGAGCTCCAGCTGTCTTCAGCTGAGCCTAGGAGCTGATCCTTTGGCTTCAAGTAGTTCTTGACTGCACCTGCATTGTGGGTTGTGGTTTGGGCTTGTAAGCTGGAATCTTCAGCTGTGTTCCTGGGCAGATCACAGCACTATGGAGATCCCTTTCTTGGAGTGGCTCAGGGGGTTGTGTGACTCACCTCACAGAGAGTGTGAGGGCCCAGTAGCTCTGGATTTTGAGCTTCTGCTGCCCAGATGTAAGTGGATGCTTAATTATAAGTAATCAGAGCTTGTCTTGGGGATCTCTGTGTGTGAAACCTGACCTGTGGCAATGGAGAATCCTCAAAGAAGAGAAAACATAGCTCTCATCTAAGGAGTGTTATGTCTCAGCAAATGAATTCATGTAAGTGTGTGCAGGGGGGAGGGTGTGCTTTGCAAGGCATGCTGTCAAGCATCACAGAATCATGGAATGGTCTGGTTTGGAAGGGACCTTCCAGGGTCACCCAGTCCAACCCCCTGCACTCAGCAGGGACATCCTCCACTAGATCAGGTTGCCCACAGCCCTGTCCAGCCTCACCATGAATATCTCCAGGGATGGGGCCTCAACCACATCCCTGGACATCCTGTTGCAGTGTTCCAGCAGCCTCCTGGTACTGGAGCTAGCTTCTGAGCTAACCATTGACCTGAGAGCTTCATGTGCTGAGGCATCTAAGGTTTTTTGTCTGTAGCATGGTTTAAACAGGTTTAAGCATGGAAAGAACTGTAAGATTCCTCAGCCTGTAGTGCTGGGGCATTGCAGTGCTCCTGAGGTGAGATGTTCAGCTGCTTTTCTGCCAAGGTGTGCTCTGTAAACTCTTCTGCTCCTTCATTCTCTTGAGGGGTGGACAGTGACGAAGAAGATGCCCAGCTCAGTGCTTGCTGTAACTGTCAGCTTAAAGGCTTGGTGCCCTGTGCCTCCAAGGTGCAGTGTGTTGGCAGTTGGCACAGGGCAGTGTGTTATGGGGACAAATGGAGGTGACCTTTGCCCTCTGGCTGACAGCCTCTCTGAGCCCCTTTCTTCTGCTCTCTGTTCTCCACAGCACACGGGTCTCATACTTTGCTGTTTTTGATGGCCACGGGGGAGTCAGAGCCTCAAAATTTGCAGCACAGAATCTGCACCAAAACCTGATTAAGAAATTTCCTAAAGGTGAGAGGAGTGGAACAAGGGCTGCAGGACAACCATCACCTTTTCTGCTTTGACATTAGGGCAATGGACAGGGAAACTGACTTCTTTGGGTGTAGTTCTGCAGTTTATTGAATCCTATCACAGAGTAGGTTGGGTTGGAAGGGAGCTCAAAGCTCATCCAGCTCCAGCTCCCTGCCATGGGCAGGGACACCTCCCACCAGCACAGGCTGCCCAGGGCCTCATCCAGCCTGGCGCTCAACAACTCCAGGCAGGAGGCAGCCACAGCCTCCCTGGGCAGCCTGTGCCAGGCTCTCCCCAGCCTCACTCTCAGGAATCTCTTCCTCCACTCTCAGTCTCTCCTCTCCCAGCTCAAAGCCACTGTCCCTCATCCTGGCACTCCCAGCCCTTGTCCAGAGTCCTTCTCCTGCACTCTAGCTGCCCCTTTAGGTGATGGAAGGCTGCTCTGAGATCTCCCTGGAGCCTTCTCTTCTCCAGGCTGAACAGCCCCAACTCTCCCAGCCTGTCCCCACAGGGGAGGTTTTCCAGCCCTCTGATCATCTTTGTGGCTTCCTCTGGACCTGCTCCAACAGTTCCAGGCCCTCCTTGTGCTGTGTTCTCATCTCCAGTGGGCTTGTGAGTCTGTGCTGTTGCCTGGGGAAGAGGGCTGAAAGCCTTTCTGGCACAAGGGCACTAGTGGCCAGTTGTGAACTGCTAAGCAAGTGTCAGATGCACTCTTGCCAGTTTTGGTAGTGCCATTTGAAGCATGGAAAGATGCCCCTGGGGAGAAGAATGTGTTGGAAACCTTCCTGCATGCTGCAGCACAGACTGCTGGTAGCTCGAGCCCGAGAGGCTGATCCAGCGCTGGCTGAGCGCAGGGAGGGCCTGGCACAGGTCAGTGTGCTGCAGCTGGAGCTGATGTGCTGTTCTGTCTGCCAGGTGAGGTAGCCAGCGTGGAGAAAACCGTGAAGAGATGCCTCTTGGACACCTTCAAACACACAGATGAGGAGTTTCTGAAGCAGGCATCCAGCCAGTAAGTGTCCATGCTTCCCATGGGTCTGCATTTCTTAGCTGGCATCTCCCAGGCTCTGAGCAGCCCAGAGGAAACCTTGAGTAGTGCCCATGCTTTGCCAACTCCCTGTGCTGCTTAGCTGTGCCAGGCTGTAATGCTGCCAGCTAGTGCCTGCTAGCTCTGGAGCCTGGCATGTTCTGGTCTGACTCTGTCCTCAGCACTCTGTAGGACTCCTTAGACTGAAGTGCATGTCTGTGGTAAAGGAAGGAACCAGAACATGGCCAAGAATGCACTTCCAGCCCTACTGGGGCACCTCAGTTGCCCTTTCCACCACTTTGCTGCAGTGACTTTTGCTGTACTGCCTGAGATGGGATCTCTGTTGATGTCACCAAAGCAAGGCAGCAGATTGTCTGTAGAGCAGTGCTTTGTATGCTGCTTGCCCCTGAGTGAGGGTGTGCTTGCCAGGGCAGAGCACATAGAATCCTAGAATGGCTCAGAGCTCTCTGCAAGCCCCTTGTCATGGGCAGAGACTCCTCTCAACTAGGTTTGGCTGCCCAGGGCCACATCCAACCTGGCCTTCAACACCCCCAGGCAGGAGGCAGCCACAGCCTCCCTGGGCAGCCTGTGCCAGAGTCTCAGCACCCTGGCACTGAACAACTTCTTCCTCAGCTCCACTCTGACCCTGCTCTGCCTCAGCTCCAAACCATTTCCCCTTGGCCTGGCTCAGACCCCCTCAGCAAAAGTCTCTCTGCAGCCTTCCTGCAGGATCCCTTCAGGTCCTGGCAGGCAGCTCTGAGGTGCCCCTGGAGCCTTCTCCTCTGCAGGCTGCACAGCCCCAGCTCCCTCAGCCTGTGCTCAGGGCAGAGCTGCTCCAGCCCTGGGAGCATCTCTGTGGCCTCCTCTGGGCTCTCCCCAGCAGCTCTGAGTCCTTCTGCTGGGGACAGCAGAGCTGGAGGCAGGATTGGAGGTGAGGTCTGAGCAGAGCAGAGCCCAGGGGCAGAATCCCCTCTGCTGCCCTCTGCCCACCCTGCTCTGGCTGCAGCCCAGCACACAGCTGTCTGTGGGCTACAGGAGGGCACTGCTGGCTCCTGGGGAGCTGCTCAACAACCAACACCCCCAAGTCTCTTCAGGGTGCTCCCAACCCACTCTGTACCCAGCCTGGATTTGTGCCTGGGAATGGCCTGACCATGGGCAGAACCTTGCACTGTGGCTTGTTAAACCTCATGCAGTTGGCACTGGCCCCCTTCTCAATCCTGTCTAGATCCCTTTGGATGCCATCCCTGCCCTCAAGTGAGTCCAGCACCACACAGCTTGGTGTCATCAGCAGACTTGGTGAGGGTGCCTCAGGGCCACTGCCCATGTCGCTGGTTTCTGAGCCTGATTTTAGTGCCCTGTGATGAAAGACTTCAACTCTCCCAAGGCAAGGCTAAAATTTGCTTTGTGGTTTCAAAAGAGGTGAAGAAAGGTTGTTGAAAGAAGGTCATGGAATCAATAAGGTTGGAAAAGACCTCAGAGATCATCAAGTTCAACCTCTCACCCAGCACCATCTGATCAACTAAACCAAGGGCCTCATCCAGGCTCTTCTTAAACACCTCCAGGGATGGGGACTCCACCACCTCCCTGGGCAGCACATCCCAGTGGCCAATCTCTCTTGCTGGGAAGAACTTCTTCCTAACATCCAGCCTAAACCTCCCCTCAGCCTCTCCTCACAGGGCTGTGCTCCAGACCCCTCCCCAGCTTTGTTGCCCTTCTCTGGACACCTTCAGGTCTCTCAATGTCCTTCTTGAATTGAGGGGCCCAGAGCTGGACACAGGACTCAAGGTGTGGCCTAACCAGTGCTCAGCACAGGGCACAATGACTTCCCTGCTCCTGCTGGCCACACTGTTCCTGATACAGGCCAGCATGCCCTTGGCCTTCTTGGCCACCTGGGCACACTGCAGGCTCATGTTCAGCCTACACCAGGTCCCTCTCTGCCTGGCTGCTCTCAGCCACTCTGCCCCCAGCCTGTAGCTCTGTCTGGGGTTGCTGTGGCCAAAGTGAAGCACCTGGCACTTGGATGTGCTCAATCTCCTGCCCTTGGCCTCTGCCCATCTGTGCAGCCTGGCAAGGTCCCTCTGCAGAGCTCTGCTGCCCTCCAGCAGATCAACTCCTGCCCCCAGCTTGCTGTCATCTGCACATTTACTGATGATGGACTCAATGCCCTCATCCAGATCATCAATAAAGATGTTGAACAGGCTGGGGCCCAGCACTGCTCCCTGGGGCACACCACTGGTGCCTGGCTGCCAGCTGGCTGTGGCACCATTCACCACCACTCTCTGGGCTCAGCCTCCAGCCAGTTCCTGACCCAGCACTCATCCTTCACCTTAGGCTTGGTTCTTGCTGATTCTTTGTGCATGAAGCCTGAAAATTTCTCAGATGTGAACTTGCCTCACCTGAGCTGGAGTGCACACAGCCTTCACCTGCTGTCTGCTGGCCTGACACCTCCTGTGTGCTGGGGGAAGATGGAGCTTGCTTTCCAATCAGTCACTTTGCTACCAGGCCTTTACACTTTGGGGGGTTTAAGGTTGAGGGGGTTAAAATGTTTTACTTTTTTAAATCCCTTTTGTACTTCTGACTTGTTTATTTCAGACTCCAGCTTGTGTTTCTCCACTTGTAGCACAGACTGAGGGGCTGCTGGTTCCCTGCAAGCTTCCAGTTTGCAGTAAATTGCAGCCTGGGTCAGTCTCTTACACCTGACCACATCACGGGGTCTGACCAGGAGACAGGAAAAAAACTTCCTTGAGGGTGTCCCAAGTGTCATTCCCAGACCACTCTTTGCTCAGAAATGTGACACATGACAAAAGGGTTGCTAGAAGTGGCTGAGATGGGTGTCCAAAGCAGTCTTCTAGGGGTGGTTTCAGTGAAGGATGGCATCATTGCCAGGCTTCACTGTGGGCAGCGCTCGCCTGGCAGCTGTCATCCAAGAAAGGCTTCTCCTATTACCCAGAGCTCTGGAGGTGCAAGGGAAGCACCGGGAGAGTGAAGGAGAGCTGCTGCTGCTGAGGTGTGGTGGTGAGGGCTGGGGCAGGCAGAGCTTCAGAAGTAAGGGTGGCAAGGAAGGCAGCACTGCTGCAGGGCTGGCCCTGCCTGCTGCTGCGAAGCAGAGGCTGAGGCTCGGCTGCTGTTCGCTCATCATGATGCAGCTCCTGGGCAGGCACTGGAGCTGAGCCTGTGCCAGCCACTGATGAGTTTGCTGGGAGCTGAGTGTGAGGACCATGGCTGGCAGGATTTGGGCATTTAGAAGCTCTGCAGCTCTGTCCTAGTCCAGCTCAATATTTAATTGTAGATCCATGGGATGGGTTGGATTGGAAGGGACCTCGAAGATCATCCAGCTTCACCCCCCTGCCATGGACAAGGACACCTCCCACTAGCCCAGGCTGCTCAGGGCCTGGTCCAACCTGGCCTCTCCAGGGAGGGGACATCCACAACCTCTCTGGGCAACCTGTTCCAGTGTCAGTACCAGCAGCTTCCCTAGCTGCTTGCAGGCAGCTGCTGGGAGCTCATGCTGGCTGGCTGCTGTGTGTTGGCAGAGGCTGCTTCCTTGAGTCCCCAGGAGCACTCTGTGACTGACTTCTGGAACATCACTTTGCCCCTCAGTACTCTGTTTCTTGTTCCCTTCAGGAAGCCAGCATGGAAGGATGGCTCCACAGCCACTTGTGTCCTAGCTGTTGACAACACTCTCTACATAGCCAACCTCGGGGACAGCCGGGTAAGGGCCACACAGCAGCCTGCTGCTGGCATCTCAGCTCCTCTGAGCTTCCCTTGGCACGAAGGGTGAGGGGCTGGTGTGGGGTATGCACTTGTCCTGAGCTCCACAGCTGTTCCTACAAAGCATCACCCTGTGTGAGTGCAGGGTGCTTCTGTATTGTCTCCCACAGTGTTTGTAGTCCAACTGCCTGACCAGTTCAGGACTGACCAAAAGCTGAAGTGTATTAAGGACATTGTCCAAATGCCTCTTAAACACTGTCAGGTTTGTCTGGGGCATAAACCACCTCTCTGAGAAGCCTGTTCCAGTGTCTGGCCACCCTCTTGTAAAGAAACATTTCCTAATGTCCAGACTAGTACTCTGTTGGTGCAGCTTTGAACCATCGCAATGTGTCGTGTCCCTGGACACCAGGGAGATCAGCACCTCCCTCTCTGCATCTTCTCCACAGGAAACTCTAGAGGGACTGAGGTTGCCCCTTGGCCTCTAAACTAGACAAGCCCAAAGTCCTTAGCCACTCCTCTTAAGAAATGCCTTCTAGCCTTGGCACCAGCTTGGTTACCCCTGCTGGTTGTATTTGAGGACCTTCCCCACCTCCTCAACTGGTGGGGCTGGAACTGTGCAGTGCTGGAGGTGAGGCCACCCAGTGCTGAGTGCAGTGGCACAGTCACCTGTCTTGAGTGGCTCCTCACCTCAGGCTGTGTTTTGCCCTCTTGGTGCCAGTGCTCACAGCTGACCACTAGACTGAGCCTGCTGCCAACCAGCTCCTCCAGATCCCTTTCTGCAGGATTCCTCTCAGTCTCTACCTGTGTCTGACACTGCTCTGTCCCAGCTGCAGACTCTGGCATGTGGAGTTCTTAACTTCCATGGCACTGACAGTTGCCCAGTGCTCCAGTCCCCCCAGAGCCCTCTGCAAGGCCTCCTGCCGGAGCCAGCAGCACCTCCCAGACTGGCAGCAGGAGCAAACTTGCTGATGGTGCATTCAGCTCCAGCTTCCAGATGACTGACCCTGGGAAAGAGCCCTGAGGAGCAGTGGTGGTGGCTTGTCCCCAGCACCTTCATTACACCTTGCTGGCTCTCAAGGTGTTATAGATTCATAGAATGGGTTGGGTGGGAAGGGACCTTTAAGCTCATCCAGCTCCAACCCCTGCCATGGTTAGGGACACCTCCCACCAGCCCAGGCTGCTTCAGGGCCTCATCCAGCCTGATCCTGAACACCTCCAGGGAGGAGGCATCCACAACCTTCCTGGGCAGCCTCCACACCCTCATCATTTCTTCCTCCTCTCCAGTCTCAGTCTCTCCTCTCCCAGCTCAAAGCCATTGTTCCTCAGCCTGGCACTCCCAGCCCTTGTCCAGAGTCCCTCCCCAGCTCTCCTGGAGCCCTTCAGCTGCTGGAAGCTGCTCTGAGGTCTGCCTGGAGCCTTGTCTTCTGCAGGCTGAACAGCCCCAACTCTGCCAGCCTCCCCGGGGGAGGTTCTCCAGCCCCTGATCATCTTGGTTGCCTCCTCTGGAGCCTGTCCAGCAGCTCTGTGTCCTTGTGCTGGAGCTGCAGAGCTGGAGGCAGTGCTGCAGGTGGAGGGCTGTGTGCTGACCCAGTCTCCTGTCAGCACAGGCCGTCCTGTGTCGCTACAACGCGGAGAGCCGGAGGCACGCGGCCCTGAGCCTCAGCAAGGAGCACAACCCCACGCAGTACGAGGAGCGGATGCGCATCCAGAAGGCTGGGGGCAACGTCAGGTGAGTGCGGGGGGAGCTGCGGGCTCGGAGCGCTGGGCCCCTGCTAGCCAGAGCCTGGAGAAAGTCCTGCTGCCAGTGGGAGGCACAGGGATGCCTGAGGTGGTGACAGAGTCCGTGGCCTGAGTAAGACCTCACCTGCGGTGCTGCGTCCAGCTATGGAACTCTCAACGCAGGAGAGATGTAGACCTGCTCATGAGGGTCCGGAGGAGGCCACCAAGAGGATCAGGGGCTGCAGAACCTCCCCTATGGGGCCAGGCTGGGAGAGTTGGGGCTGTGCAGCCTGCAGAAGAGAAGGCTCTGGGGGCACCCGGGAGCTGCATTTCAGTATCTGAAGGGGACCTACAGGCAGGCTGGGGAGGGACTATTTGGAAGGGCTTGTGGTGACAGGATGAGGGGCTGTGACTTGAAACTGGAGCAGGACAGAGTTAGGTTGGACATCAGGAGGAAGTTCTGCACCATGAGGGTGGTGAGACACTGGCACAGGCTGCCCAGGGAGGTGCTGGAGCTTGGGTCCCTGGAGGTGTTGAAGGCCAGGCTGGATGAGGCCTTGAGCAACCTGAGCTGGTGGGAGGTGTCTCTGCCTGTGGCAGAGGGGCTGGAACTGGATGGTTTTTCAGGTCCCTTCAGCCCAAACCACTGTATGAAAATGTCATGGTTCTTGCTTCTTCCAAGTGCCTCCCAGTTGAGCCAGTCTCAGGGGCTGGTGTCATGATGGGCAGAGTGGCCTGCTGCCTCAGATCTGGTCTTGCCTGCTGCCACACTGCACTGGTGTTGAAATGCAGCTTTCTAGGTACCCTGCTGAAACCCCCCAGGGAATTCACTGCAGGCTGCCTCCAGCTCAGCATCAAACACACTTGCTTGGCTTGTCAGGATAAGCAGGATTTGAGTTAGGGCAGGGAGGCAGAGAACAGCCTTGACTGTGTGCCCGCTGCAGGGATGGCAGGGTGCTGGGGCTGGCTCTGACTCTGTGCCCGCTGCAGGGATGGCAGGGTGCTGGGGCTGGCTCTGACTCTGTGCCCGCTGCAGGGATGGCAGGGTGCTGGGGCTGGCTCTGACTCTGTGCCCGCTGCAGGGATGGCAGGGTGCTGGGGCTGGCTCTGACTCTGTGCCCGCTGCAGGGATGGCAGGGTGCTGGGGCTGGCTCTGACTCTGTGCCCGCTGCAGGGATGGCAGGTTGCTGGGGCTGGCTCTGACTGTGTGCCCGCTGCAGGGATGGCAGGGTGCTGGGGCTGGCTCTGACTCTGTGCCCGCTGCAGGGATGGCAGGGTGCTGGGGCTGGCTCTGACTCTGTGCCCGCTGCAGGGATGGCAGGGTGCTGGGGCTGGCTCTGACTGTGTGCCCGCTGCAGGGATGGCAGGGTGCTGGGGCTGGCTCTGACTCTGTGCCCGCTGCAGGGATGGCAGGGTGCTGGGGCTGGCTCTGACTCTGTGCCCGCTGCAGGGATGGCAGGTTGCTGGGGCTGGCTCTGACTCTGTGCCCGCTGCAGGGATGGCAGGGTGCTGGGGCTGGCTCTGACTCTGTGCCCGCTGCAGGGATGGCAGGGTGCTGGGGCTGGCTCTGACTCTGTGCCCGCTGCAGGGATGGCAGGGTGCTGGGGCTGGCTCTGACTCTGTGCCCGCTGCAGGGATGGCAGGGTGCTGGGGCTGGCTCTGACTGTGTGCCCGCTGCAGGGATGGCAGGGTGCTGGGGCTGGCTCTGACTGTGTGCCCGCTGCAGGGATGGCAGGGTGCTGGGGCTGGCTCTGACTCTGTGCCCGCTGCAGGGATGGCAGGGTGCTGGGGCTGGCTCTGACTGTGTGCCCGCTGCAGGGATGGCAGGGTGCTGGGGCTGGCTCTGACTCTGTGCCCGCTGCAGGGATGGCAGGGTGCTGGGGCTGGCTCTGACTCTGTGCCCGCTGCAGGGATGGCAGGGTGCTGGGGCTGGCTCTGACTGTGTGCCCGCTGCAGGGATGGCAGGGTGCTGGGGCTGGCTCTGACTCTGTGCCCGCTGCAGGGATGGCAGGGTGCTGGGGCTGGCTCTGACTCTGTGCCCGCTGCAGGGATGGCAGGGTGCTGGGGCTGGCTCTGACTCTGTGCCCGCTGCAGGGATGGCAGGGTGCTGGGGCTGGCTCTGACTCTGTGCCCGCTGCAGGGATGGCAGGGTGCTGGGGCTGGCTCTGACTCTGTGCCCGCTGCAGGGATGGCAGGGTGCTGGGGCTGGCTCTGACTCTGTGCCCGCTGCAGGGATGGCAGGGTGCTGGGGCTGGCTCTGACTCTGTGCCCGCTGCAGGGATGGCAGGGTGCTGGGCGTGCTGGAGGTCTCGCGCTCCATCGGCGACGGGCAGTACAAGCGCTGCGGCGTCATCTCCGTGCCCGACATCAAACGCTGCCAGCTGACACACAACGACAGGTAAGCAGGGCCCAGCTGCTCAGCAGGGGCAGCGCAGCCCCTGTGGGGGCTGAGGAGCGCAGGCTGAGCCCCGCAGCAGGGGCTGAGCCCCGCAGCAGGGGCTGCTGCTGCCGCTCTCCCCGTCGCCGGCCGTCGCGCCGCTGCCTCGCGCTGGGACGCTCTGGGGCAGAGACTCAGCCCTGTGGCGCTGCTGCAAGCCCTGGGCTTACGTCATGCTCTGAACAAGTTCACACACCGGTGTTCCAGCCGTTGGCTCAGAGTGGATAGCCCTGTGCTGACCCAGGAGTGGTTCCCAGCGGCCATGGTGTCCACAAACACCGTAGCCTTGGGCTCTAACGCTTGCAGAGTTGAGATTAGTTGTCCCACGTGTGATTGGCAATGACAGCTTGCTGTGAGCTCTTGTGTCAGGATGGCCCTGCAGGCTCTCTGAGATGAGAATGTAACCCAGCACTGCTGCTGCTGGGATTAGAGCTCCCTGTCAAGTGATCTGCTCAAATACTTCCCAAGATATCCTGAGCATCAGGCTCCAAAGCCATGTCTTCACAGACGTCTGCTGCTCTCCAGCCTGGGACCCCTGCAGGATGGTTGCAGGCTTCCTTGTCTGGTGGCTCTGGTGGGGACTCCTGATTGGTGCAGTCCCTCTTGCAGGCAGGAAGGGCACAGCAGGCTGTCTCCCTCAGCTCTGGTGGGCAGCTGGGAGGCTGCAGTCCTTGGCCTGGGCTATGTATCCCCTCAACATTTTCAGGCTGTGGCAACACCTTGTGGCAGTTCTTGGGTCAGTTACAGTTGAGCTGGGCTGAGTCTGGGTTGAGCTGCTTGCTTTTCTTTTGGCTATTTAGATCAAGGTACATAGCTGAGGAGCATGGAAATGTAGAGGACTTAAAGGGATGCATGCAGCATCCTAAGCTGGTTGTGCTTCTTGGCTTGCTTTCTGTTGAGTTCTGTTCATGATGCGTTTTCCCTGTGAAGTAGCTGTAGCAGTTCCTGGAGATAGGATAGGGCCTCCCAGCTGGCCTAACTTTTGGTGTGAGTAGCACTGCCAGGATATCCTGAGCCAGGTCTGACATTGTTTGCTTGCCCCTTTGATTTTGAGTTGCCTCAGCTCTGGTTCTGGAGTGCCAGATGATTTCTGGTGCTTTTAAGGTACTTTCAGATGAGCTTTATGGCACCTACAGGTTGGACTGGAGCATGGGTACTCATAAAATGGCTTGGGGGGGGGGTTGTTGTAGGTGGGGAGCCAATGATTCAATCTTGAAACCTATCTTTGCTGGATTTCCAGGTTCATTCTGATAGCATGTGATGGGCTGTTTAAAGTCTTCACTCCAGAAGAAGCTGTGAACTTCATTGTGTCCTGCCTGGAGGTGAGGAGAAGGCAGAAGGGGGCTGGGTTTGTGAGTGCAGGGGGCACAAAACTGAATGGCTCTGACCTGCTTCTGCTAGGGCATCCTCCCTTGGGTACCTGGGGGGATCTTTGTTTTGCTTCCAGCTGTTCAGCCTGGAGAAGAGAAGGCTCCAGGGACAGCTCAGAGCAGCTTCCAGCACCTAAAGGGGCTCCAGGAGAGCTGGGGAGGGACTTCAGCCAAGAGCTGGGAGTGCCAGGCTGAGGGACAATGCCTTTGGGCTGGGAGAGGAGAGACTGAGACTGGAGATGAGGAAGAAATTGTTGAGAGTGAGGGTGGGGAGAGCCTGGCACAGGCTGCCCAGGGAGGCTGTGGCTGCCTCCTCCCTGGAGGTGTTGAAGGCCAGGCTGGATGAGGCCCTGAGCAGCCTGTGCTGGTGGGAGCTGTCCCTGCCCAGGGCAGGGGGCTGGAACTGGATGAGCTTTGAGGTCCCTTCCAGCCCATCCCATGATTCTGTGCTTTGCAGTCACCTTGTGCTTGCACCTTCCTACCTTGCTGGGAGCAGTCAGCATCGGTGTTCAAGCCGCGGCCCTTCAGGGTGTAGTTTATTGGCCATGGCAGTTGGGTTAGGGCTGGGCTTGATGAGCTCAGAGGCCCTTCCCCACCTGAAGGGTTGTGCTCCACAGGACGAGAGCATCCAGGCGCGGGAGGGGCGTCCGGAGGCAGCGGTGCGCTACGAGGCGGCGTGCAACAGGCTGGCCAGCAAGGCCGTGCAGCGCGGCTCTGCCGACAACGTCACCGTGCTGCTGGTGCAGGTGCAGCACTGAGCCGGCCCTGGGAAGGGACAGGCTGGGCTGTGGGGGGAGCCGGGGCCGGGGGCGTCCCGCCGGCTGCTCCTCCGTGTAAATAAAGTTTGGGGTTCTTTTTCTAACACTGGGCTGACAGTTTTCTATCTGGCTGCCGTGCTGGCTCAGCCCCTGCCCAAATCTCTTCTCCTGTCCTGTGTGACTGTCTTGGCAAACCGAATAAATCTCTCTGGCAGAGGTGCTAGCAAGAGCAGGCATCTGTGGGCACGAGCTCTGCCGTGGTTCCAAACGCTGCCCTTCCGCTGTTCCTTTCTTTGGGCAGGGCCCTGCCCTCGTGGGGCTCGCTGGGAGCTCTGCTCAGGCTGTGCTGTCAGCACTGCGCGGGGTCCCAGGCCAGCAGCTTGGGATGCAGTGTGGGACCTCTGCTCACTGCGAAGGAGATGTTCCAGTTGTGGAGCTGAGCTGAGGGTGCATGCAGCTGGGTGACACCAACACTGCTTGTGGAGTAGCGGTCACCCTTCCTCATGAAGAAGGGCTGACAGCCCTGGGGCAGTTTAGTCTGGAGAAGAGAAGGCTAAGAGGGGATCTGATCAGTGTCTATCAATATCTGAGGGGTGGGGGTCAGGAGGAAGGGGCCAGGCTCTGGTTGGTGATGCCCAGAGATAAGACAGGGAACAGCAGGTACAAGTTGGAGCCCAGGAGGTGCCACCTCAGCATGAGGAGAAACTTCTTTGCTGTGAGGCTGCTGGAGCCTGGAGCAGGCTGCCCAGAGAGGTTGTGGAGACTCCTGCTCTGGAGCCTTTCCAACCCCTCCTTGATGTCTTCTGTGTGCCCTGCTCTGGCAGGGGGCTTGGTCTGGATGATCTCCAGAGGTCCCTTCTAAACCCTACCATTCTGTGACTGATTCCTCTGCTTGCAGGCACATGATGAGTTTTCCCAGTTGTTGGTAAGGCGAAAGCAACTGGAGCTGGCTCCTGCTGTTTACTTGGAAAGTGTCTGCATCAGCTGGAGCTGCCAGACAGCTGAGATAAGGGGAGGCTCTGTGCTTGTCTGGGTGCTATCTGAGAAGCAGACAGCTCAGGTTTTAGGTACTGGTTGCTATGGAGTGTCTTGTGTCTCATCCTGCCCCCATTCCTCTACCAGCTGTTGCTGCAGAGAGCTGGTGGGATATTTTCCAGAGAAAATTTGGCTTGAGACCAAACTCCAGCATTGGCAGTGCCACAGCTGGGCTGCCAAAGCACTTCGGTTCCGGGGCCTGCAGCTTTCCCATCCTGTGGGTAAGATCTGCAGCAAGGGAGTTGAGCCACTGCGTCTGTGCTATGGCTTCTTGTGCAACCTCCTTGCTTTACAAGGTGGTGCTGTGGTGTCTGCCCTTTGTATGTGGCCCTACATTGGGCTCTGAGGCTTCCTGAGCTCTCCTGTTCCCTGGAGCTTTGGGAGATGGTTTCAGGTCCTGGGCCGTGTGTCCTTGTGCACACAGAGGTCATCCTGTTGTTTGGGACAGGTGGCTTGGCTGTCTTTTAGGTACAGCCTCTACTGAAGGACCTGGAGTTGTACAGCTTAGGGAAGAGGCTGAAGGGAGAACTCATTGCTCTCTACAGCTCCCTTGCACCTCTTCTCACATGCAACAAGTGACAGGACAAGAGGAAACAGTCTTGGAGTCCCTCTCAGCTTCCTAGAAGCATGTGCCATGCATCCCAGGAGAGAAAAGAGGGTGAAGCACCCTGCCACACTCTGCTGCTCCACCTGAGGCCACACCTCAACAGGAGGAGAAGTTTCTTTGGTGTGAGGGTGCTGGACTGGAGCAGGCTGCCCAGAGAGGTTGTGGAGTCTCCTGCTCTGGAGCCTTTCCAACCCCACCTGGATGTGTTCTGAGTGCCCTGCCCTGGGTGCCCTGCTCTGGCAGGGCGGTTGGATTCCATCTTCAGAGGTCCCTTCCACCCCCACAGCCAAAAGCTGCTTTACCTCCAGTCACTCTGCTCCACAGGGTGCTGAAGTGGGTCTGGCATTTCTACATGGGCCAACAGGGTGCCTGAGAGCTTTGGGTGCCAGGAAGGCAACAGTCCCCTCGTGGCTTCCCGTGCTGGGCATCGATGCAGTGGGGAAAAGGGCCTTGGCTAGCAGGCAGTGAGGCCAGGCCAGGCCACACTTCGGGAGGCCCCTGAAGACTGCAAAAGCTTTTAGATTTTGGAGGGGGAAGGGCAGCTCTTAACAAAAGCCCACAGCCAAGACAGCATCAGCCAAAGTGTTTATCAGGACAAGCTCTTCCCTGTCCTGGCTGCAGCGGTCAGAGAGAGCTGCGTGGGCAGCAGGCAGACAGGAGAGCGGCCGGGAGGGTGACAGCCCACGCCTGTGGGCTCTCTCGTCACCCGTGGCCCCCCTGGAAAGCCTCTGTCCACTTGGAGGTGTCCATGAAGATGGAGGAGGAGCTGTGGAAGAGCCAGAGGCAGGGCAAGGAGCCCTCCTGTGTCCAGAGGTCTTGGGTGCAGTCGTACACCTCCATCTCCACGCAGTAGTCGCCATCCATGCCCTTCCAGTGGCCACCGGTGACAAAGAGCCGGTCACCCAGTGGCACCATGCCCCCGTTCTCATGGAGGGTGTGCAGGAGCTGCACCTGCAGGGGGGGCAGAGTGAGGTCTGGGACACCCCAGAGATGCCGTTCCTTCCTTCCTCAGGGCACATGGACCCAACAAGCGCATCTCCCCCTCCTCTTGGCAAGGTGTGAGGGCCCCAGGGTCACCTCCTGCTTTCAGCAGCACCCCCATGCTGTTTGTGCAGGAGTTGTGCAGAGGCTTTCAGGGGTGAAGGGAACAGGGGGACCTTGCCAGACTGCAGGCAGGAGCCTGGCAAAGCCCATAGGATGAGGGTGCTGGAAATGGGGATCCTGTGGGCTTCTGCAGCATGACCACAGCTGAGTGAACAACAGATGGCAACAGCCCTGCCCCTCGTGTGGGTGTGACAGGGAGCAGGGAAGGAAGGATCAGGGCATCGACAGCTCTGCTGGGCTCAATGGAGCCGGAGGAGGGGGCAGGAACGAGAAGGTGTGGTTGTGTGACTGGGGGGTGCTGGCAGGGAGGGAACAGCTCCACCTGCCCAGGAGGGTGTTTGGGCTGGGGCCTGCATCCTACTACCTTCTGCCAGAGGTTGGCCTCTGGGTTGTACACGTAGACCTTCTTGGTGTTGTCCCCGATGAGGTAGATGAGCCCATGCAGGGTGGCACAGCGTGGGGCTGAGAGGTACTTGGGGATGAAGGGGGAGGTGATCACACTCCACAGATCTGCAGGAAGCAGCTGTCAGCAGAGCTTCCCACCCTGGGCTCCAGATGCAGCTGCCAGTGACCAAAAAAAGCAGTGCGGAGCCCGTGGCTATTCAAGGGGGGTTTGAAAGGAAGGGGGCAGAGGGGCCAGGCAGGGTGGCACCCATCCCAGATGAGGCTCTTGCACAACAAAAATTGGAGGGGGTATAGTTTGCAGCAGGGGTGGGGTGGGCAGGGCTGTGCAGAGGCTGCCCAAAGAGGTGGTCTTGTCACAGGAGTTTGGTTTCTCCCTCAGGTGGGCAGCCACCCTATCCTCTGCCCCAGGGATCCTGCTTCTCTGAAGCTCAGGTCCAGGCTGTGCTGGAGGTCTGCGACTTGGGTCTGTGCTTCCAGCAGCTGTGCTCCTGACTGGGCCCTGGACCCGTGCCACAGCCCTTGCCAGACCTCAGCAATGCCTGGTTGCATCCCGCAGGACCGTGCCTGCCCCCACCCCCTTTGCCTGCAAGTCCCCATGGTGGGGCACAGTGCTGGGGCCAGTTCTCACCTTGGACAGGGTTGTAGCACTGCAGGGTCAGGGCGTTGTACTTGACAGCACAGGAGCCCACCAGGTAGAGCTTGCCCAAGCAGCTGGATGCTGCGAAATTGCTGACGTACTTGAGGGCTGGGCTGGTGGCACACCAGCTCCTGTTGTAGGGGTCGTAGCGCTCCACCTCCACCACTTCCACTGTGGTCCCTGCAGGGCAGCATGTTGCAGCCACCCCGCTGCTTCAGGGCTCCCGCAGAGCCCTGCCCCAGCAGCGTCTGCCAGCTCTGGCTGCCTTACCCCCGATGACATAGACCTCGCCGTTGAGCACGGCGCTGGTGTGGTTGGTGCGAGCTCTCAGCATGGATGCGATGGGCTTCCAGGTGCCGTCCCTGGGGCAGAAGCACCAGGCCTGGGTCGTCGACCAGGTGTCATTCTGGGACCCCCTGGAGCCACCTGGGCAGGGACACATCAGGCACGCCACCCTCTGCAAACACAGCCAACCCTGGCCACCCCTTGCCCTCAGCCAGATTCACCCGAGGGGGAAGCAAGGAGAGGGCTTTGCCCAGAGAGGAGAGTAGCTCTCTGGTCCATGCCAGCACCCCATGCCCACCCCGCTGTCCTTGTTCCTCAGGGCCCCCAGCACCTACCTGTGACGTACACGACGTTGTTCAGGGCTACCAGGGAGAAGCCCCACTTGTTGTAATCGGGGAAGTCAGGCAGAGCCACCCACTGCCCTGAAAGCCAGTGCAGGCAAGTGACAACCCCTGCACCCCTTGCTTGCCCCCCACCCAGTGCCCCTCCTGACACCAGATCATTGAGCAAGAGGTGGCTCTGGGGTAGACAGAGGGTTAATTAACATGCAGGGGGGCACAAGCACTTGCCCCATCCCTGCTGTGAGCACTTACTGCTTTTGGGGTTGTAGAAGGCAAAATTCCTGGGGGCAGCTGGCACCTCCAGCCCCATATCCTCAGCCTCGCCCTCCTCCAACACACGTCCGCCAACCACGACCAGCACCTCCTCTAGCTTCTGTGGTGAGGCTGGGGGCTTCTTCCAGGCACTAGCATTGCTCTGCCCCTGAGGGAGAGGACTGTCAGGTTCTGAGCTGAGCCTCCCACTCAGCTCAGTGGTGGGATTTGGGGCAGGAGTAACCCACCGTGGCACAGGATTGGATGATGAGGGCCTTGCTGGCATCCGAGTCACGGATGAGGGGCTCGGTAGCGAGAAGGTTTTGCAGGTACTGGTCAGGCAGTGAGATGAGGTGGGCCAGCTCCAGCAGCTCGGGCAGGAATTGGGCTCGGGGCCCCGGGTCGTGGCGTACCCAGCGCAGCACAGCCTCGGCCAGGCTCTGCTCTTCCTGCACCTGCAGCTGCTCACTGGAGAGGCAGATGGCTAACCTCTCCTTGGAGAGCTGGAGGAACTCCTCCTGCAGAGAGACAGCTTCAAAGTTCTCCTGCAAGAAAGACCAGGCCTTGGAGGAGACCTCAGGGCAGCCGTGGCTCTCGCCGAACTCGTAGATACCTAGGCAGTTGGTGGCATCCATCTGCTGCCGGAGGTAGCGGCTGCAGACCTTCTGGATAGTGGGGAAATGGAGCTGGCTGGAGGTCTGCATCAGCCTCTCCACGTTGCCCTGGTTGATGGTGACCTTCCCTGTGTAGGCAAAGTCGAGCAGCATCCCCAGGGTGCCAGGGTCCACCTCCTTCAGTTCCACCCGTGCTGCGGTGCTCTCAGCGAAGTTGCCAGAGAACATGGCATGAAAGTAGTGGCTGCAGAGGGCCAGGATGCTGCGGTGGCAGGGGAACTCCTGCCCACCTGCCACCAGTGTCACATCTGCCAGCTTGGGGTTGGCACGCAGTCGCTGCAGCCCCTCCAGCATGCCCTGGGCATGTGAAGGCAGGCAGAAGTCGAAGTCATCCACATTCCTCACCATGGTGCCGGGGGTAGCCACGGGGCCTTGCCGGGGGACAGAGCTCACAGAGGGGCGTAGGTGTCCCTGCCAGGCAAAGGTGGCGACACGTCCCTCTGCCCGCCCTGGGCACCGCTGCTCCTTAGCAGCACCCGTTTACAGGCACCCCGGAGCACTCTCCCCACTTCCACGGGTAGACGCGATGCCTCCTCCCCGTACTCCCAGCTGCTCTGCAGGGGCTGACACCGATTTTTCGGCGACGGAGGTGGTTTTGGAGCCCCAAAACCGGGTCGAGAGAGCTTATGCCCAGCTCGGGCCCGTTTCCTCCGGCTCTCACCTGGAGTCTGCAGCCCCCGGCCAGCCGCCGGGAGGGAGGTGGCCGCAGTTCCGGCACTGGAGAGGGACACTGCGGCGCGACACGGGACCCAGGCGGGACGGGGACACGCTATTTTTAGGCGGCACCAGGACACCGCTCCCTGTTCTTAAAGGCAACGCGGGGGCAGCGCTGCCCACTGCTGCCCTGCTCCGCCTCCCGCGGCTTCGCTGCTTTCGGCGAGCATCCCTCGGCGGACCGGGGGAAAGGCTCCCATCGGCACCCCTCCTCTCCGCCTCATCGACCGCCTAGGGTTCCCGTGATGTCCCCTCTGCGCCCGGCTGCCGAGTGTTAAATACAGGCTGGTATCTCACAGCCTCGCCGCGGGCAGCCAGGGGGTCCGAGACAGCGATTCCAGGGAGAAGGGGCCGAGGCCATCCCCCTCCGCCCGGCAGCTTTCTCCAGCGCCCTGGGAAGCCTGGCTCAGCTCCTACAGCACCGAAAAGGTCTTTATTGCAGCCCGCGGCTCCACGCAGCCCTCCGCTCTTCCCGACAGCAGGCATCACTCCTCCAGGCTGAAGATCTCAGCCTCCTTCTCCTTCCAGAAGGCGAAGCTGCGGTCGATGTAGCGGCAGATCTCCTCTTCCTCCTCCTCTCCCTTGGCGTCCCCGGGCCGCCGGGCCCAGCTTCGGGGGGATCCGAAATACCTGGCCTTGATGTCGTCGAAGCCGTCCCGCCAGCTCCGCCGGCCGGCAGCGATCTCGTCGGTGACAGCGCGGTGGAAGGCGCGCACCGCCCGCCAGCCGTACCGGCCCAGCTGCTCGAACACCTCGAAGCAGAGCAGGTGGCGGCCACGGCGCTCCTCGGGGGGCAGATCCTGCTCCAGGATGCGGAAATAGCCCAGCATGAAAAGCTCCAGCGACAGGCTCTCGTAGTTGGCCGGCCCCCCCCCGGCCCCCGCCACGAACTGCTCCGGGGACAGGAGGGTGCGACCAGTGGCGGCGGCGGGGGAGAGCGGCGGAGGGGGGCGGCGGGAGGCTGCCTCCCGCCAGCTGCAGAGCAGGCGCTGGATGGCCGCTCGCTGCCGCGCCAGCCGCGCCGCCGCCCCCGGCCCCGGCCCCGCTGCCGCACGGGGTGCCCCGGCAGCCAGCGCGGGGGGACCATAGGCGGACCGTTTCCAGTGGTTCAGGAAGAGCATCACGATCCGCTCCTTCCTCAGGCTGCCCCATTTCGGCCCCGGCCCTGGGGAGCCACCGCCGTCCGAAAACGCCTCCTCGCAGCCGATGCCCGAGTCGCTGGCGTGCTCCGCGCCGCCCCCCGCTGCCGCCTTCTCCTGCGCCGCTCCCCACGCGGGCTCGAAGACGCCACGGAGGCTGCGAACGCAGACCCCGCACTGCCGGATCTCCCTCTGCGCCAGGCTGCCCCCCGGCTCCCGGGGCTGCCCGCCTGCGGCGGCGACGGCGGCGGGGGGTGCGGTCGGTGCCCCCTCGGCATGGGCCAGCAGCGCGGTCAGGCTGTTGACGGCGCCGGCCAGGCGGCCGCACCAGAGCGGCAGCGGCTGCCCGGGGCCGGGCAGGGGGCTGCGCACGGTGACGCTGAGCAGCGGGGCGGGGAGCAGGGCGCGGAGCTCCCGCGCCAGCCGCCGCAGCTCGCTCAGGTAAGCCTCGCCTCGCCGCCGCAGCCGCAGGCTCTCCACCGCCCCCTCCAGCTGCTGCAGGTCCGCCTCGGTCAGCAGCTCCCCGAAGGGGCCCAGCACAGCCTGGAGAGCGGGCGAGAAGCGCCAGGAGCCCGCGTCCTGCGGGCAGGGGCGGTCAGCGGCAGCCGTCCCCCGAGCCGGCAGCATGCGCCCACGCCCGGCCCGACCTCTGCCTGGCTGCCCGACCCGTACCTGGCTGTCCGCCGCTTCCTCGTCCGTCAGCCGGGCCCGCAGCCGCCGCACCATCACCTGCCGCTTCCACTCGGGGATGAGGCGGCCCCGCTCGTCGTGCGTGGGCACCAGGGACTCCACGTCCGCCTCCGCAGGGTCCAGCCCGGGGGGTTTCGCCGGCTCGGCCGCCTGTCCCTGCGTGGGCACAGTCACGGGCAGCTCGGGATGGGCCGGCAGCCGAGGGAGCGAGCCGGGGACCGCGGGCGGAGCCAGCGACCTACCGGGTGGGCGAAGAAGGACGGCGGGATCCCGGCCCGAGGCGAGGGCTTGCAGCGCCTCAGCTCTGACCTGCCGGGCTCCATCCCCTGCCGGGTCGGGTGGCTGCCGGGGGCGGGCAGAGGGAAGCTCAGGCGCTGTCCTGGAGGAGGGCAGACAAGGGGAGAAGGACGCTCAGCACCCCGCCTTCCCCCCCCCCCCAAGGCGTTCTCGGGCAGAATTGCCCCGTGGGGATGCCTGGCACATCACCCTGGGTTTGAGAGAACACCCTTCTGGAGACACCCACGGATGGGAGCTCTCTTCAGAAGACGAGGTGGAGCAGCGGAGCCCCTGCGCCTTCCTCTGCCCGCTGGGGGACAAGGTGATGCCCCCGCAGCCGAGGACCAAGCCCGGCGCCTCTCTCCACAGCCAGCCCTTCGCCGGACTCCCCATGCCCCCAGCCCGCCCGCCCCGCTCCCCAGCTTGCGAAGGGCTGACGTTCCCTGCAAGATCGGGAGTCTCGGAGCCCAGCCCAGGCCTTACCTGCCGCAGCGGGGCTGAGCTGGCCGCTGCACTCACGACACCTGGGAGCCCCCCACAGAGTGCAAGGAGTCGAGTCCTGGCCAGCCCTGGTAACTCAGAGGCCAGCACAGCTGAAGCCCCCACTCATGGAGCCACAGGCACTGTGGGGCGGACAGGGAGGCTGCAGCAGTCGTGGGGCAGGCACAGGCCACCACTGCAGGCTGGGGCAAGGCAGAGAGCACAGTGAGCATCACATTAATATTTGACAGGGCGCATCGAGTGGCAGCAGCAGGGCTCACTGGATGGCACCGGCACCGTTCCTGGAAAGAGCAGCTAGGTGGCTTGGCTCCAAGCCTTGTCCCACTCCTTGGACAAGGGGAGAATGGCTGAAGCTGATCACAGTGCCTGTCCCTGCACACAGCCAGGCCAGGTATCTGGGACAGGAAGGGGTTTGTACTGGCTGGCACAGAGGGCAAGTACTGGCAATGGGGCACAGAGGCACCTGCTGCACTGCTGCCCAGACATCTGTTTACCAATATTCAGCCACGCTTGCATTCCTTCACCGGCATCCATTATACATGGTCAGGGCTCAGTTACACATGAGAAATTCCATCAAGGGGCTGGCATCAAATCAAGAAGGAACAGATTAAAGCCTTTAAACACTGATCGCCTGCTGAGGATCCATTACGGAGTCAGCCACAGAGCAACATGCATGGAAGGATGAGCTGATGCCACCCTGCATCCAGCTGCAGCACCAGAGGGGGCTACATGGTGCCCACAGCCTTGTGGCACCTTGCAGCACTGAGGGAAATGTTGCACAAGCACAGCACCACGGCCTGTGATGGAGCTGCCATGTTGCTCGGCTCGCAGCAAACTGGCACCGAGAGCCACCGCACCGTGCACCACCACACCGTGCCTGCAAGCGTGCTCTCATCTCACTGCCAGCATGGCAGGTGAGGGCCAGAGCCTGGCTGGCTCCAGTGCTCTGCTGCCCTCAAAGTAAACAAGCGCCTCATGTTTAGATGGAACTTTCTATGTTCAGGTTCATGCCTATTACCTCTTGTCGTGCCACTGGAGACCAGTGAGAAGAGTCTGGCCCCAGCTCCCTGACACCCCCACCCCTTAGATATTTGTCAGCATAAATGAGATCCTCTTGTTTCCTCCAGGCTTAACCACCCCCAGCTCTCAGCCTCTCCTCATTATCAGAGCTGCTCCAGGCCCCTCAGCAGCTCGGTGGCTCTGTGCTGGACTCTCTCCAGCAGTTCTCTGTCCTTCCTGGGCTGGGGAGCCCAGAGTTGGACACAGGACTCCATGAACCCCAGAGTGTATACACAGTCCATGAAGAGCAAAACTCAGATGGGTGTGGAGTGGGTCTGCTGGGTGGGTCAGCCCTAAGGCACTGGACACCACCGGAGCAAGGACTGGCTCAGTCCTGACATTTGCTCTGGCAGCGTCTGCCTTGTCTAACATCAGCCACCTAACGCCATAGACTTTAGTCTCTCACCCAGTTCCTAACCCGCAAGGACACTTTTCCTTGGCTTTGCTGAGACATGGCTGCAGAATGACTCTGTGCCTGAGTCCCAAAACGCTGGGAATTGCAGCAACCCCCCAGATCCTGAGTCCCAAAACGCTGGGAATTGCAGCAACCCCACAGATCCTGAGTCCCAAAACGCTGGGAATTGCGGCAACCCCCCAGATCCTGAGTCCCAAAACGCTGGGAATTGCAGCAACCCCCCAGATCCTGAGTCCCAAAACGCTGGGAATTGCGGCAACCCCCCAGATCCTGAGTCCCAAAACGCTGGGAATTGCAGCAACCCCCCAGATCCTGAGTCCCAAAACGCTGGGAATTGCAGCAACCCCCCAGATCCTGAGTCCCAAAACGCTGGGAATTGCAGCAACCCCCCAGATCCTGAGTCCCAAAACGCTGGGAATTGCGGCAACCCCCCAGATCCTGAGTCCCAAAACGCTGGGAATTGCAGCAACCCCCCAGATCCTGAGTCCCAAAACGCTGGGAATTGCAGCAACCCCCCAGATCCTGAGTCCCAAAACGCTGGGAATTGCAGCAACCCCCCAGATCCTGAGTCCCAAAACGCTGGGAATTGCGGCAACCCCCCAGATCCTGAGTCCCAAAACGCTGGGAATTGCAGCAACCCCCCAGATCCTGAGTCCCAAAACGCTGGGAATTGCAGCAACCCCCCAGATCCTGAGTCCCAAAACGCTGGGAATTGCGGCAACCCCCCAGATCCTGAGTCCCAAAACGCTGGGAATTGCAGCAACCCCCAGATCCTGAGTCCCAAAACGCTGGGAATTGCGGCAACCCCCCAGATCCTGAGTCCCAAAACGCTGGGAATTGCGGCAACCCCCCAGATCCTGAGTCCCAAAACGCTGGGAATTGCGGCAACCCCCCAGATCCTGAGTCCCAAAACGCTGGGAATTGCAGCAACCCCCCAGATCCTGAGTCCCAAAACGCTGGGAATTGCGGCAACCCCCCAGATCCTGAGTCCCAAAACGCTGGGAATTGCGGCAAAACCACTTGGCTTCAGCTAGGGTACCACGGGCCTGGAAGGGGTGGAGTGCGTTGATCCCTCATTCCTTTCCCTGTTAGTGGTTTTTGCTTTCCTCAGCGGCTAACGCACCTCTGGGGCACTGGGGCCATGTTTCCCAGCCGTGCCGCACCTCCCATGACGCGGCGCCGCCAGCCCGCCCCTGCCCTGCCCTGCCCGCGGCGCGGCCCCTTCGCGCCGGGCAGCAACGCACCCGCCCTGGCGCTGCGCATGCGCAGGCGGCGACGTCGGGCGTACCCGGACACCGGTTCGAGTCCAGGCTCTGCCGGCCTGCTGCGCTCGCCGCCGCTGTCCCCGCGTCTCGCCGCAGCCCGGCGATGGAGGCGGCACCGGAGCCAGGTGCCTGCCCCGCGGGAGCGGAGGCCGAAGCGTGCTCTGAGCTGCCTGCGCACCGGGCATTGAGCGTGGCGGAACTGGATCGCGAGCTGGACTCCCGCAGCGAGCTGGTGCGTCCCGGCCGCGGATCTCCCCAGCTCCCCCCCGGGTGAAGCGGCACAGGGGCCGCGGATGTCCCCAGCTCCCCCCCGGGTGAAGCGGCACAGGGGCCGCGGATGTCCCCAGCTCCCCCCCGGGTGAAGCGGCACAGGGGCCGCGGCGCTGCCTGCGGCGACCGTGCAGGAGGGTCTGGAGCGGAACCGGGGGCGGCCGGGCCCGCCCCGCCCCTGTCCGATTCGTCCCTTGAACTGGAAGCAGACCGTGTGGGATCCCCTCCAGTAGGGAGGCGTGTGCTGCTGACAGTGGTACGGACCCTGACGTGAGAGGTTGGGAATCCTTCATCTGCCAGGCAGCAGTTGTCAGGCGGCGGTGGCAGCACAAGTGCAGGGCTCGCTGGTGGGCAGAGCGCGGCTGGGAAGCGCGGTCAGGAGTTTACGATGCCCCCGCGCCCTGCGGGCACCGTGCCAGCCCCGGCCCTGGGGCCGGCGGGTTTCGGTGCGTGGGAGCAGGGAGCGAGGAGCTGCGGCCGCAGCGGCAGCGGTCCGGCGGTGAGCCGAGCCCGAGTGCGGGCACCGGCCTGGGGAAGTCCAGCCAGGGCAAGTGTAGGGTTCTGCAGCGGGGGGAGAACAGCCTCCTGCACCAGGACAGGGCGGGGTTGACCTGCTGGAGAGCAGCTCTAGGGAAAAGGACTCGGGAGTGCAGGTGGACAAGTGCACCGTGAGCCAGCAAGGTGCCCTGTTGGCTGAGAAGGCACATCGCATTCTGAGGCTGCACAGAGTGTGCTCAGCAGATCGAAGGAGGTTCTCTGCCTCCACGCCGTGCTGGTGAGACTTCATCTGGAGTACTGTGTCCAGTTCTGGGCTCCCCAGTTCAAGAAGGACTGAGAAGTACTGAGAAGTACTGGAGGGAGTCCAGGGGAGAGTCATAAGATGCTGAGGGCATTGGAACATCTCTCATCTGAGGACAGGGTGAGAGAACTGGGGCTGTTTAGCCTGAAGAGGAGACTGAGAGGGGATCTCATAGAATCATAGATCTGTTTCAGTTGGGAAAGACCTCTAAGATCTTTGAGTCCAACCAGCAACCCAATCCCACCATGGCCATCAAATCCTGTCCCCAAGTGCCATGGCCACAGGTTCTTGAACACCTCCAGGGATGGGGACTCCACCACCTCCCTGGGCAGCCTGTGCCAATCTCTGACGACTCTTGCAGCAAAGAAATTTCTCCTCCTCTCCTTCCTAAGCCTCCCCTGGCACAATTTTGGACCATTTCCTCTCCTTCCATAACCTGAGACTAGGGAGCAGAGCCCAACCCCCACCTGGCTCCAGCCTCCTCTCAGGGAGCTGCAGAGAGCAAGGAGGTCTCCCTCAGCCTCCTCTTCTCCAGGCTGAACACCCCCAGGGCCCTCAGCTGCTCCTCCCCAGCCCTGCTCTCCAGACCCTTCCCCAGGTTGGTTGTCCTTCTCTGGACCTGCTCCAGCCCTTCAGTGTTCTTGTGGTCAGGGCCCCAAGTGCAGCTTTCGAGGTGTGGCAGTGCCGAATGCAGGAGCACAATCCTGCTCCTGCTGCTTGCACTGTTGTAGCTCAATAGCTGCAGGGTGAGAGTCAGGAGAATGGAGCCTGACTCCTCTCAGTGGTGTCCAGTGACAGGACAAGGGAACTTCTTTCCTCTGTGGGTGGCAGAGCACTGGCCTAGGCTGCACAGGCTGTGGAATCTCCATCTCTGGAGGCATTCCAAACCTGCCTGGACACATTCCTGTATGACTGGCTCTGGGTCATCCTGCTCTGGCAGGAGGGTTGGACTGGGTGCTCTTCAGAGGTGCTTTCCAAGCCCTGGAATTGTGCTCTGTGCCTGGCCTTCCCCATGCAGCAGGACCCGTTCATGCTGGCATCTGCCTGCACCAGACAGGCTGTGGGACGCTGGGAGTCGTCTTGTGAAAGTACAGACAAAGGTGTTGGAAGTTTCAGGTCTGGGCACAGGTCAGAGAACAGGTTTCTATTTCTGGTCTGTCCCTGATCCTAAATGCTTCCTGTTCTGCCTTGCACTGCTGGCTTTCAGCGAACACGTTGATAGGAGAGCTGAGGGAGGTGAGTGGGAGGAAGGGAGACAGCGTTTCCTCCAGCAGCCTCATGCAGGCACTTCCCTTTGCACAGCTGCAGCTTCTCTACACCTGCAAGGCCATATGGGGGTGTTCTGGGGACAGGAGGTCACCTGCTGACTTACACAGAACAGAATCATGTAGTTAATTTGGCCAGAGGGGAGCTGTGAGATCATCGAGTCCAACCATTCTCTAGCTCTGCCAAGGGCTGGTGCTAGGACCATGTCCCTCAGCACCACATCTCTGCATCTTTCAGTCCCCTCCAGGCCAAAGAGAGCTGATTTCTCCATGTCTTGTATGCTGTGGCTTTTGGGGTCTGGAGGCCAGCAGAAGAGTTTATCTAAAGCACATAAATAATCAGAAAGCCAAGTCTCATGAACAGCAGTGGCACTAACTCTCCTGAGTGTCTTTTGAATTGTACAGGGGCTTGCCCTAGTGGGGTCAGAAGAGGCCAAGGAGGATGATGGGGGGACTGGAGCATCTCTCCTGTGGGGAAGGCCTGAGGAGAGATCTCCTCAAATACTTGGAGGATGGGGCCAGTCTTTTTTTCAGCGGTGCCCTGTGGCAGGACAAGGGGTATGGGGCACAAACTTAAATGTGAGAAGTTCCATCTAAACATGAGGAGGAGCTTCTTTAGAATAGAATAGAATAGAATAGAATAGAATAGAATAGAATAGAATAGAATAGAATAGAATAGAATAAACCAGGTTGGAAGAGACCTTCGAGATCATCATGTCCAACCTATCATCCAACACCACCTAATCAACTAAACCATGGAACCAAGCATCCTGTCAAGCCTTGCCCTGAACACCCCCAGCGACGGCGACCCCACCACCTCCTCAGGCAGCCCATTCCAGTGGGCAATCACTCTCTCTGTGTAAAACTTCCTCCTAACCTCCAGCCTAAACCTCCCCTGGCGCAGCCTGAGACTGTGCCCTCTTGTGCTGGTGCTGGTTGCCTGGGAGAAGAGACCAACCTCCGCCTCACTACAACCTCCCTTCAGGTAGTTGTAGAGAGCAATAAGGTCACCCCTGAGTCTCCTCCTCTCCAGGCTAAGCAACCCCAGCTCCCTCAATCTCTCCTCGTAGGGCTTGTGCTCCGAGCCCCTCACCAACCTTGTTGCCCTTTTCTGGACACGCTCCAGCAAGTCAACCTCCTTCCTAAACTGAGGGGCCCAGAACTGGACACAGGACTCGAGGTGCGGCCTAACCAGTGCAGTGTACAGGGGCAGAATGACCTCCCTGCTCCTGCTGGCCACACTGTTCCTGATGCAGGCCAGGATGCCATTGGCCCTCCTGGCTGCCTGGGCACACTGCAGGCTCATGTTCAGCCTACCATCGACCAGCACCCCCAGGTCCCTTTCCACCTGGCTGCTCTCAGCCACTCTGACCCCAGCCTGTAGCTCTGCATGGGGTTGTTGTGGCCAGTGTGCAGAACCCGGCACTTGGATGTGTTCAATCTCATGCCGTTCAAGGGTGCATGAGTCCTGGAGCAGGCTGCCCAGAGAGGTTGTGGAGTCTCCATCTCTGGAGGCTTTCAGGGCCTGCCTGGGTGTGTTCCTGTGTGCCCTGCCCTGGGTGACCCTGCTCTGGCAAGGGAGTGATCTCCAGCGGTCCTTTCCAACCCCTGCCAGTCTGTGGCTGTAGTACAATGGTGCCTTTGGTGGCAGAGGCATGGTGTGAGGAGTGCACGCATGGCTGCTTTTGTTCACTTGTTTGGTTAGAAACAAGAGTGGCAGGTGGAGCAGGCAAGCTAACCTCAGTGTGTGGTTTCTGATGTACAGATTGATGACAAAGAATTCGACATTCCTCAAGTTGATACCCCTCCGACACTGGAGAGCATCTTGAATGAGGTGAGTGGCTCGTCAGGCATGCAGCCAGCTGCACTGCAGGGAGGAGCTGAGGCGAGGCAGCACGTCCTCATGGCCTCCTTTGTGTGTTTCTTCAGAACTAAATCTTGTGTGACTTCTTCATTTCCTGACAGTGGCAGCTGTGCACAGGGCACAGCTGTGCAGTGTGAGAGCTGGAGATTTTTCAGTCAGAATATCCACATCTGAAACCAAAGGCTTTGCGCCGAATTGCAGCGCCTTCGCCGGTGGCTGTGGGGAGTCACCTGGCCGCTGTGGAGTCCCTTACAGGCCAAGGTCACCAAACAGCTTGGTTTTAGCTAAAGTTAAATCAATGTAAAGAATGCTGCTCTGCTCTGCTCTGAGGAGCCCTCACCTGCAGTGCTGCATCTTGCTATGGGACCCCCAACACAGGAAGGACCTGGAGCTGATGGGGAGGGTCCAGAAGAGGTCACAAAGATGATCAGAGGTCTGGAGAACCTCTGCTATGGGGACAGGCTGGGAGAGTTGGGGATGTTCAGCCTGGAGTGGGGAAGGCTGCAGGCAGACCTTAGAGCTGCCTTCCAGCATCTGAAGGGGACCTCCAGGAAGGCTGGGGAGGGACTGTTCAGAAGGGATAGGATGAGAGGAAGGCTGGGGAGGGACTGTTCAGAAGGGATAGGATGAGAGGCAATGGTTTGAAACTGGAGCAGGACAGAGTTAGGTTGGACATCAGGAGGAAGTTCTGCACAGGGAGGCTGGGGAGACACTGGCACAGGCTGCCCAGGGAGGGGGCTGAGGCTCCATCCCTGAATAGAATAGAATAGAATAGAATAAGAATATAATAGAATAGACCAGACCAGGTTGGAAGAGACCTTCAAGATCATCGAGTCCAACCTATTATCTAACACCACCTAATCAACTAAACCATGGCACCAACCTGCTTGCCTGGGAGAAGAGCCCAACCCCCACCTGGCTACAACCTCCCTTCAGGGAGTTGGAGAGAGCAAGAAGGTCTCCCCTGAGCCTCCTCTTCTCCAGGCTAAGCAACCCCAGCTCCCTCAGCCTCTCCTCCCAGGGCTGTGCTCCAGACCCCTCCCCAGCTTTGTTGCCCTTCTCTGGACACCTTCCAGCATCTCAACATCTTTCCTAAACTGAGGAGCCCAGAGCTGGACACAGGACTCAAGGTGTGGCCTAACCAGTGCAGTGTACAGGGGCAGAATGACCTCCCTGCTCCTGCTGGCCACACTGTTCCTGATGCAGGCCAGGATGCCCTTGGCCTTCTTGGCCACCTGGGCACACTGCAGGCTCATGTTCAGCCTACCATCAACCACTACCCCCAGGTCCCTCTCTGCCTGGCTGCTCTCAGCCACTCTGACCCCAGCCTGTAGCACTGCCTGGGGTTGCTGTGGCCAAAGTGCAGCACCTGGCACTGGAATGTGTTCAATCTCCTGCCCTTGGCCTCTGCCCATCTGTGCAGCCTGGCAAGGTCCCTCTGCAGAGCTCTCCTGCCCTCTAGCAGATCAACTCCTGCCCCCAGCTTGGTGTCAGCTGCACATTTACTGATGATGGACTCAATGCCCTCATCCAGATCATCAATAAAGATGTTGAACAGGATGGGGCCCAGCAGTGATCCCTGGGGCACACCACTGGTGCCTGGCTGCCAGCTGGCTGTGGCACCATTCACCACCACTCTCTGGGCTCAGCCTCCAGCCAATTCCTAACCCAGCTCAGAGAGCTGCTGGCCAAGCCAGGGGCTGACAGCTTGGCCAGGAGTTTGCTGTGGGGGATGGTGTCAAAGGCCTCGCTGAAGCCCAGGCAAACTACATCCACAGCCTGCCCCACATCCACCATGCAGTCACCTGGGCATGGAAGGAGATCAGGTTGGTCAGGCAGGACCTGGCCTTCCTGAATCCATGCTGGCTGGGCCTGATCCCTTGGCCATCCTGCAAGTGCTGTGTGACTGCACTCAGGATGACCTGTGCCATAACCTTGCCTGGCACTGAGCTCAGGCTGACAGGCCTGGAATTCCCTGGCTCATCCAACCGGCCCTGCTTGTGGGTGGGCACCGCATTGGCCAGCCTCCAGCCCTCTGGGGCCTCTCCAGTGAGCCAGGACTGGTGAAAAATGATGATGGAGAGTGGCTTGGAGCTCATCTGCCAGCTCTCTCAGCACCCTAGGATGGATCCCATCCTGTCCCATGGACTTGTGGGGATCCAAGCAGCTAAGGAGGTCTCTTAACTACCTCCTCCTGGATCACAGGGGAGCTATGCTGCTCCCTGGCTCCTTCTGCCAGCTCTGGAGGCCAGCTGTCTGGAAGACATTCTGTCCTGCTATTAAAATTTGAGGCAAAGCAGGTGTTAAGTACCTCTGCCTTCTCCTCATCTTTTGCTACTTTCCCCTCCATGTCCACCAAGGAGTGGAGCTTGTCCTTGCCCTCCTCTTGCCATTAATATATTTATAGAAGGCTTTTTTGTTGTCCTTCACAGCAGAGGCCAGGCTAAGCTCTAAATGGGCTGACCTTGGAGACATCCAAGGTCAGCCTGGACATGTCCCTGGGCAGCCTGCTCCAGCTGGAGGTGTCCCAGTGCAGGGGGTTGGACAATAAGACCTTTGAGGGTCCCTTGCAACTTGATGACGCCTGTGAATTCTGAGTAGTTCTGGTGTAGTAGGAGGAAATAGTAGCAGGTTCCTCACAACTCCACTTATTTTGTACTTTTCATGTATTTAACCCTCTGGCAGGAGCAATGAACTGTCTCAGCATCTGCTGTTGCCTGCAGTACCTTACAAGAGGACTGTCTTACTCGTATCCATTTCAGTGCTTTTCATAATAGCCACAGGTTTGCATGATTCTTAGGAAGGAAAATAAGGCCATGGAAGTAAAGCAAAGATTTTTTTCCAAACTGAAGAAATTGGCTTCCTAGGAAGCCAATACAAAGGGTGAAGGAACCTGGGAGTGGGGCCAGCCCTTTTAGAAAGGTACAGATGAAAGGTGTTCCAAACCTGCAGGCTAGGAGCAAGAGGAGGAGTCGAAGGGTATGGCCTGTTTCTGCTGCTGCTTTGGGTGATGAAGGCAGAGGGACTTCACTGAATGTGAATGATGCCAAACTAAGCAGGTGCAGTCAAGGTCTATGGCAGAGGAACAGAGCTCAAATCTTAAATGAGTTCAGTGCAGACAAACTCAAAGTCTTACTCCAGTGCTGTTTGTCTTGGTACACAAGGGATGGTAATGCCTGACCCTTCCCTGGACAAGGCTCTGAGCAACCTGCTCTAGTGGAGGATGCCCCTGCTGAGTGCAGGAGGCTGGACTGGGTGACCTTTGGAGGTCCCTTCCAAGCCAACCCATTGTATGAGTCTAGGACAGGCTTTGAGTTAAACTTAGCTGTACTGTTTCTCTTCCTAATGCCTCCCGAGGGAGTTGAGCACGGGTGCTGCAGCAGTCTTGTTTTAGAGACCTGTGGACAGACAATGTGCCAGAGCAGACAGAGTACCCCGAGAGAGCAAGAGCCCTGGTGGATTGCCCTTTGTCTGCAGGTGTGTTCTCTGAAGATGATTGCTTGTCTGTGAAACTCTGTGAACCCCAGGCAAACAGATAGCAGCTTCTGAAAGCCTGCTGAGGCAGGCCATGTGCAGCTGAGGAGGGAGCAGTGGGTTCCTGAGGCAGCCATAGGTGGGTTGGCTTAACCTCTGCTCTCAGTAAGCATTTCAGTGGTGTGAGCCAAGGCAGCCCAGTCTGTTTGAGAGGTGTCCCTGGCCATGGCAGGGGGAGTTGGAGCAGATGATCTCTGAGGTCCCTTCTGCCCTGAGCCATTCTGTGAATTCTAGGCCTTTTCTCAGCAGTTGGAGACTCTTGAGAACAGCTTAGGTGCAGTTTTGCTGGAGTAGATAACACCTGGAGAAGAAAGAAGCTGGAAAACTGCAGCCCACTCTGTGAGTGTTGTTAGTTCTGGAAACTGCTGCTTGCACAGCGTCAGTCTGGTCAGAGGATCCAAAGCTCTGGTTTTCACATGTGAGACTTGCCTTGTCCTCTCCTCCATTCTGCTGTCTGATTGGTGCTGCTGTGGTAGTGTTGCGTGTCTTCAAGTTTCAGTAAGCTCTCGTGGTTCTCTTCCTTCAGACTGATGATGAGGAGGAGTCTTTCATTTTGGAGGATCCCTTCCTGCTGAGTGTGGATAACACAGACACACACTCCTATGACACATCCTCTGTGGCCAGCTCTGACAGCGGGGACCGGACACACCTGAAAAGGTACTGCAGGGCTCCTTCCAAGCCAAGCCCTTCTGCCGATCCCGTGCCCAGGTGGCCTGGGCTCGGTGACCGTCAGCGCTCCGTGGGATGTGAGCGGTCCTAGGTGCTTTGTGTGGCAGCTGGGGGCAGCCGGGCTCTGTTCTCTAAGAATGGAAACTGCTCAAGTTCTGAGTGCACCCAGAATTCACCTGCTGGTTCAGCTGTGGGCAGAGTTCCAGACTCTGGCTCTGCTCTGCTGCAGTGGTTTGGTTTGTGTGTCCGCAGGAAGAAGAAGCTGCCAGACTCGCTCTCCCTGCACGGGTCAGTCACGAGGCTGTCGCTTCTCAAGGGGATCTCTGCCCAGATCGTGTCTGCAGCGGTGAGTGCCTCTCTCCTGTGCACTGTGAGAAAGCTGAACCTCTTCTGGTGTGCAGCTCTCTCTGTGTGACATCTTCTCCCTCCCTCTACCACTAGCTCTGGTAGGGAAAAGGACCTGGGAGTGCTGATGGAGAGCAGAGTGCCCATGAGCCAGCAATGTGCCCTCATGGCCCAGGAGGCCAAGGGCATCCTGGGGTACCTCAAGAAGAGTGTGGCCAGCAGGCCAAAGGAGATTCTTCTCCCTCTCTATTCTGCCCTGCTGAGGCCTCACCTAGGGTACTGTGTCCACCCCTGGGCTGTCTGAAGACAGGGAACTGCCTGAGATGGTACAGCAAAGGGCTGTGGAGATGCTGGAGGGACTGGAACTTCTCTGTTATGGAGAAAGGCTGAGAGAATTGGAGCTGTTTAACCTAGAGAAGAGAAGGCTGAGGGGGGGATCTTATCACTGCTTACAAATGCTTCAAGGGTGGGTGTCAGGAATGCCTCAGTGTCAGTGTGCTGCTGCTGGCTGCTCCTGGTGTTGGTGGTGGGTAAGCCACCTGAAGAGGAGGAGGAAGGGGTTTGCTGTCAGTGTGCTGTGTATGCAGAAGCACAGAATTGTCTGGATTGGAAAAGCCTTCTGAGATCATGAGTCCAGCTGTCAGCTCACTAACCATGGCCACAGCTTCTTGAACACCTCCAGGGATGGGGACTCCACCACCCCCCTGGGAAACCTGTGCCACTCTGGCAGCGAAGACACTCTTCCTCCTCTCCAACCTCAGCCTCCCCTGGCACAATTCCAGGCCATTGCCTCTCCTTCCATCACCTGAGACTGGAGAGCAGAGCCCAAGCCCCACCTGGCTCCAGCCTCCTCTCAGGGAGCTGCAGAGAGCAATGAGGTCTCCATCAACCTCCTCTTCTCCAGGCTGAACACCCCCAGCTCCCTCAGCTGCTCCTCCCCAGCCCTGCTCTCCAGACCCTCCCTCAGCTTTGTTGCCCTTCTCTGGCCCTGCTCCAGCTCCTCAGTGTCCTTCTTGGAGTGAGAGCCCCAAAACTGAACCCAGTGTTTGAGGTGTGGCCTCACCAGGGCTGTGTACAAGGGCTAATCCCTTCCCCACTCCTGCTGGCACACTGGTTTTGTTCAAGGCCAGGATGCTGGTGGCCCTCTTGGCCACCTGGCTACACTGCTGGTTCATCTTTGGCTGGCTGGCTGGGCACTTTCTGTCCATTCTGCTCCACTCTGGAGCATTGCCTGGGGTTCTTGTGACCCAAAGTAGAATACTGCAAGCTCTTGAGATGAGGCCATCTTGTGAAGAACCCAATAATTTCCATATGGAATTGCAGGATATTCTGCTGCTTCTTCACGGCTCTGCCCTTTCTCATCCCTTTAGGGTATGTGGAGCCAGTAACTGCTCTCTCCCTCAGCACTCTCCTCCCTGGGGGTCTGTTAATGTGTAACTTGTGTTGATCTCCCTTCGTGCTGTGTTTCTGTTAGAGACATGCACAGGGCTGGGAGTTCTGTCTCTTACTCATGGCTTGTCCTCTTGTTCTAGGACAAAGTGGATGCTGGCTTGCCCACTGCCATTGTAAGTACCCTAACAGTTTCCAGTGTTGTGAGGTTGGCTTGCATATACTTTCCTTACAGCAGTAGCTGAAGACTGATAAAAGCATTTTCCTTCATGGCCTTACTAAGAATTTTCAGCTGTGAGGGGTGGGTGAAGCAACATGGAAAGATCTGGTTCCTAGGGCCAGAGTTCAGCCCTTAACTGCCTCTCTGCTGATCAAGCCCTGTGCTCTCCCCTTTTCCCTGCCATCACCAAGGCTTTGTTAGCTAAGCACCTAACCTGTCCCCATCTGTGGCACACACTGGATTCTCCTGGGTGTTTCCTCTGTGCTAGTCATGGCTTTGCCTCATAAAGAAACTTAAACTGAAGTGCTGATAAAATGGGAGGCTCAAAAAAGTCTACAGCTCTGGTGCAACTGAGACACTGACCTGGAAATATCAAATGTCCCTAAGAGCCTGGCTGGAGAATCCTCCTCGTCAGCCTGCATCACTCCTGCTGGCTTGCATGCGGCAGAAGTGAAGCTGCCTGGAGCTGCAGGAGAAGAGGAGCACTTCAGGGAGGTGAAATACAGCCAGTGTTTGTTCTGGCTCTCTGAAATGAGTCTAGTGTTCCATGCAGAACTGAAACATGCACTTGGTTGCTTTGACTGTTGCAGCATCTACCCCTCAGAAATTAGTCTGCTTGTTGAAAAATGAAAAAGGAAGTCAGAGCCTCTGGGCTTGCTGTGAGCTGTCTCTTCAGGGGACCAGTGCTGCCCAGCATGGTGGATGGAGCAGCTCTGAGAATGTGTGTTCCTCTGCCACACCAAAAGAATGAGGCTGACTTTACAGAGGAGAAATTGTGCTGCAGGTACCGCTCTGAGCACTTGAATTTCAAACAGCAGAGGAAGAGGCAGCCCTCGGGACTGGTCTGCGTGACGGTCCCAAGGTGTGATACTCGCCAGCTTTCAAGTAGGAATTCCTTCTCACTTAAAGACAATAACCATTTTCTAGTTCATAGCCTTCTAAATCTTCCACTTTTGGCAAGCTTTGCATGAGTGTGCTGTGAGTTTGGTCAGTTTGTGACTGACACTTCTTCTGTTTCCGATCTTTCTGCATGACTGTCGCAGGCAGCATCAAGCCTGATAGCAGTGGGGACATCCCATGGCTTGGCACTGATATTTGGTAAGTTAAGAATGCTGGGGCCCCAAACCCAAACAAGCACAAGCTCAAAAATACCCCAAAACAACCCAAACCCAGCCAAGATTCAGACTGCAGGGTGGGTTCCTCTGAGATGATGAGTTTGTGCTAAGTGTGGCTTTTCTTCCAGCAAGGAAATAAAGCACAAGGAATGACCAAAGCCCCTTCCAACACCATGCCCTCTGTGATGCTGTGACATGCTCCCCACAGAGCAAGGAGCTTCTGCTGGCCAGCAGCACCATGGCTCAGCTGCAGAGCCAGGCTTTGCTCACCCTGTTAGCTTGTGTGGTGGATCTCCTTGGAGTGCATCACAGAATGGCTCAGGTCTGGAAGGGAGCTCAGAGACAAAGCAGCACAGCATCTGTAAAACACAGTCAGGGTTGCTCAGCAGAAGTGTGTGCTTGGAGCTGTCAGTGTGAAGAAACATAAAGGACAGATCATCACTGATGCCAGAGAATTTGCTGAGCCATGTCCAGTCCACTTCTAACAAGGCAAGCAGCTGCAGCCTGTGACTCTGTGCCAGTGTCACCCTCACCTTTCTGGGCATCCAGACACTCAGCTCTTTGATGCCATTTGCTCAATGCAGTGTTCAAACAGAGGATCTGAAGTGATCTGAACATAAATAATTCCTTATCTGCTCTGGTCAACATGTGGTCTTCAGGAGCTGTTAGGAGCAGGCCTGTGGTGTTTGCACTGATGGATTTTGTAGGATTGGTGTTTGTTTTGCTGAGTGTGAGTGTGCTTAAGCAAAGTTCTCTCTTGCCCCATTGATTACTTTGGACCAACAGCTTTGCTGCTGTTTTGGCCACGGCTGCTGCCAGGCTGTGCAGTCTGTAGTGGTTCAGTCGGTTCTGTGGCCTTCAGGAATCTTGGCACCACATCAGCTGTGCACCAGCTGGCTTTTGTAAAAACCTGTTTGTGATGTGAAGAACTTCCCAGCATACTTGCAGGAGGGCCTTGAGAGCTTTCTGGCCTACTGAAACGTGAAGCTCTGTTCATGCAGCAGCATACCAGCCTGCGTTAACTCGGGGTTGAGGAAAACGCTCCCTTGCTTTGTTCTACACTCCTGAGATCACATGAGGAGACCTGCAGGTGGGGCACAACACCCCCATGAGTGGGGGGCAGAGTGGCTGGAAAGCTGCTGGTAGAAAAGGACTTGGGGGTGTTAGTTGCCAGCCTGTTGAACATGAGCCAGCAGTGTGCCCAGGTGGCCGAGAAGCCAATGGCATCCTGGCACAGATCAAAACCAGTGTGTCTAGAAGGAGTAGGGCAGTGAGTGTCCCTTGCACTGGGCACTGGTGAGGCCACAGCTGGAGCACTGGGGTTCAGTTCTGGGTGCCACAGGATAGGAAAGGTGCTGGAGGGTGTCCAGGGAAGGGCAGCAAGGCTGGTGGGGGTTGGAGGGCATGGAGTACAAGGAGCAGCTGAGGGAGCTGGGGGTGTTCAGCCTGGAGCAGAGGAGGCTGAGGGAGACCTCATTGCTCTCTGCAGCTCCCTGGGAGGAGGCTGGAACCAACTGGGGTTTGGGCTCTGCTCCCTAGTCTCAGGTGGTGGAAGGAGAGGCAATGGCCTGGAATTGTGTTCAAGAACTGTGTGGCCATGGCACCTGAGGTCATGGTTTAGTGGCCGTGGTGGTGCTGGGTTGATGATTGGACTGGATAATCTTGAAGGGCTTTTCCAACCCAAACAGCTCTGTGATTCTGTAACTGTTGGAAATGGTATCTCAGCTACCACCACGAATTCCAGTTTTCTTTCCTCTCAGATTTCTTCTGTTTCTGTCTTCAGCACAATGCCTGCATTTAGAAACTCATTTTTCTTCAGTATTTCTCTCAGCCTTTTAAACCACTTGGTTTTCAAACACCAGCTACCACAGCATCCCCAGAGCTACCTAAATCAATCCAAAGGGGAAATGCTGACCAAAAGAAACACCATCAGCAAAATGTGTGTTTGGAGATGATCACACCTGGGCTGTTCATTGCTTCACTCCTTTATACTGATTCCTGGCTTTTTCTTTCCTCTATTGGCCCTTTCTGTGTCACCTGAAAAGGAAAAGGTACAGTAACACTGCTGTGCATGTGCCCTGCATGAACACCTCCTCATGCCCTGTCTGCATGTTGTGTGTGCCAGAGCTGAAGGTGCTAGGCAGAGTAAGGTGGTGCAGCAACCAGGCAGTGTTGGTGCCAGTTTGCAGCTTGCTTGTTGAGTGCATGGGGGTAGCACAAGGGGAAATGGTTTGGAGCTGAGGCAGAGCAGGGCTGGACTGGAGCTGAGGAAGGAGTTCTTCAGTAGGAGGGTGCTGAGCCTCTGGCACAGGCTGCCCAGGGAGGCTGTGGCTGCCTCCTCCTGGGGTTGTTCAAGGCCAGGCTGGATGAGGCCCTGAGCAGCCTGTGCTGGTGGGAGGTGTCCCTGCCTGTGGCAGAGGGTTGGGACTGGATGAGCTTGAAGGTCCCTTCCAACCCAACCCATTCTGTGAGCCTGTGACTCTGTGCACAGTAACCTGTGTGACTGTCAGAGCTGCTGCTGTGCTCCAGCCCTTTGAGCCCTCAAGTTCTCCTTGGCTGTCAGAGGATTTTGTCAGGAACACTGTCAGGTTTGTTTGCAAAGCTGCTGCAAGGCACAGTTTTAGTTTTACACAGCTGAATTATTTAACTGTGAAAAGTGCCCTTCCTCTGCTTCTGGTGTCACTGAAGGTCCTTACAGTAGAAGCAGCATCTTTATGAAATGTTTTGAAGTGTAAACAAGCAAATGCCAGCAAATGCAGCTCCCTTCTCCCGTGTATGGATGATAGACTGTGGAGGATGGCAGGGGGAGATGCTTCCTGCAGCATCAGGTGTGCTGGCAGGCAGAGCAGAGGTACATGGGGGGCACATCCCTGGGCTGCTTGTCACCTGCTGAAGAGATGATGGCCACTCAAGGCACCTTTCTGGTTCCCCCCCCGATTTTAAGAGCAGAACTCTTCAACAGTGACAAGAACCTTTATGTCTCTGAGCTGCCATAACTTGTGGCCTCCTCTTGACTGCTGGGGGTGCCATGCCTTAGGTGGGAGCTGACAGGTTTCTCAGCCTTCCCTGTGCATTTGCAAGACAGAGCCTGGCCTTTCTGCTGGGCCCTGTCTCATTTTGTGTGCAGAACAAATGGTGTTTGTGTCACCTTCTCTATCCCAGCCTCTCTGCCACCATTTCCCAGATTTTGTAGGAAAAGACATTCTTCCCCTCTCTTGGGCCACTACAGCAGATGCAGGAAAGTAAGGAACAGTGGAAAAAGTATTTGAACTTGCCCAAGCCTCCCTCTCCTCACCCTAACCAGTCCTGCAGAATAATCCATGAGTTCAGGTACTCTCCTTGCTAGTGTTCATTGTGGTTCTTCCACTAATGCCTCTTCGTGCTGGCAGGACTTGAATGGTGACCCAGAGTGAGTGCTCAGCCAGCAGCCTGTCTCTGCACCGTGGTGTGCTGGGGAGGAAATCAGAGGCACAGCCATGCTCTGGTTCACATCTAGCACATTGCTGGTGGTGCTGCAGCTTGGAGGAGTGTGTCCTGTGCCTTGGGCAATTCTTGCACAGGGTGTTTGATGCTCAGCTGCTCTCTGTTCCCCTGGATCCTGTCCTTTCCCTTCTTGCTCAAGATGAAGCCCTGCAGTGTTACCGTGGTGCATCTGTTAGATTTCAGATCTCCAATCTTCATTCCAGCTCTCCTCACAATGCATCTTTTCTTTCTCCCCCAATCAAAAGCAGGACAAGAATGGAGAGGAGTAGGGTTATTTAGCCTGGAGAAGAGGAGGGAGGCTGAGGAGAGGCCTCCTTGCTCTCTACAGCTCCCTGAGAGGAGGTTGCAGTGAAATGCGGGTTGGTGTCTCCTCCCCAGTCTCAGGTGACAGAAGGCCAGGCTGGCTGAGGCCCTGAGCAGCCTGTGCTGGTGGGAGGTGTCCCTGCCCACGGCAGGGGGCTGGAACTGGATGAACTTTAAGGTCCCTGCTAACCCAGCCCATTCTGTGGACCTGTGATGAATCTGAGCAGCGTTGCAGAGTAACAACAGAAACCCCAAGTATTGCTTTGATTTCTCCAGTAGTTTCTTCTGCCATTTGACCAGCTCTGCACTTCCACACTCCCCTGCCTCTCTCCTGCCTTTCACAGCAACTTCTGTATGTCCCTGCAGGACAGTGTCTTGCTCTCACCTCTTCAGGAGCTGCAGGCCTGTGAGCTGCTGATGTGCCCTCAGTCCCTGGTGTTAATTTTGATCACTGCTCTCTCTCTCTCTCTCCAATTTCTTACCAATTGTTCTGCTCTAGATCAGAACCAGGCTCTGCGGCTGTGTCTGGGCAGCACTGCTGTTGGGGCTCAGTATGGAGCTATCTCTGCTCTCAGCATCAACAATGACTGCTCCAGGCTGCTGTGTGGCTTTGCAAAAGGACAGGTAACTCCCAGAGGGTGAGGAGATGGCCCTCATGGTCTGTCCTGCTGCAGACCGCTGCTGAGAGCCTGTCCGGAGGTGTCGGAAGCTCAAGCCAGGCGTGCTGGCTCTGCAGCTGCTTGTTAGTTGTGTTTGTGCTGAGCTGCATCCAAAGCAGTGTGAGCAGCAGGATGAGGGAGGGGATTCTGCCCTCCTCTGCTCTCTCAAAGCCATAGCTAGCTGCAAAGTTCAATTTTACTGATCATAGAATCATAGAACAGCTTAAGCTGCAAGGGATCTCAGAGACCTACTGCAATCCCCCTGCCATGGGCAAGGACACCTCTCACCAGCCCAGGTTGCTCAAGGCCTCATCCAGCCTGGCCTTGAACACCTCCAGGAAGGGGGCAGCCCCAATTTCTCTGGGCAACCTGTGCCAGTCTCTCCCTACCCTTGTTGCCAGCAGGGCAGGAGAGAGGATTTTGCCCCTTGCCTGTGCTCTGCTGAGACCTCACCTCCAATCCTGCCTCCAGTTCTGCTGTCCCCAGCAGGAGAAGGACTCAGAGCTGCTGGGGAGAGCCCAGAGGAGGCCACAAAGGTGATCCAAGGGCTGGAGCAGCTCTGCTGTGAGCACAGGCTGAGGGAGCTGGGGCTGTGCAGCCTGCAGAGGAGAAGGCTCCAGGGGCACCTCAGAGCTGCCTGCCAGGACCTGAAGGGTTCCTGCAGGAAGGCTGCAGAGAGACTTTTGCTGAGGGGGTCTGAGCCAGGCCAAGGGGAAATGGTTTGGAGCTGAGGCAGAGCAGGGTTAGAGTGAAGCTGAGGAAGAAGTTGTTCAGCAGGAGAGAGCTGAGGCTCTGGCACAGGCTGCCCAGGGAGGCTGTGGCTGCCTCCTGCCTGGGGGTGTTCAAAGCCAGGCTGGATGAGGCCCTGAGCAACCTGTGCTGGTGAGAGATGTCCCTGCCCATGGCAGGGGGTTGCAGTAGATGATGTCTGAGGTCCCTTCCAGCCTGAGCCATTCTATGCTATAAGGACCCTGCTAACACAGGTGGTAGTGGGAGTACAGAAATGCCTTGATGGACAAGGGCCCAAGGCAGCCCTTGGCAGGAGATATTTACTGAGAACATTCTGCTTGCAGATCACAATGTGGGACCTGGCCAGTGGGAAGCTGCTGAGATCCATAACAGATGCCCACCCCCCAGGAACAGCCATTCTGCACATCAAGGTAACAAACCCTGCAGGGGCTCCTTGCATGTGCAAAGCCTCCTCTGCTAGGTTCAAGGCTCCTGTCTGCTGTCAGCAGTGCCAGAGCACACAGTCTGTCTCTCCTGCTCTGTGGCCATTCCTCAGTGCCACTCTGAACCTGGCTCTCTGCTCAGTTTACAGATGACCCAACGCTTGCCATCTGCAACGACAGCGGGGGCTCCGTCTTCGAGCTGGCCTTTAAGTAAGACAAGAGCTGCAAGTCCAGGGAGAAAACACAACTGCTGCTGCTGGGTCACAGTTTCTAAATCTAAGCCAAAAGCCCCAGCCCACTGGAACCAGTAGAGCTGTCTGAATGGCCAGAGTGCCAGTTAGGGCTGCAGTGTGATTGCACAGCTGAGGCAGGATGCCAGCTGCTGGGGGAGCAGGCGAAGGGTGGCCTCAGCTGAGGCCTCAGTGCATTTTCCACAGTGCATCTTCCTCCAGGCTCTTGGTGGTTGTCCTAAAAGTGCTGCCTCTTGCTTTTCCTAGTTTCATTAACAAGAGCTGCCCTGCAGTAACTGCTCATTTTCTTCTGGGCCCCTTCAAGAGGGAGGGACAGGGAGGAAGGTTTGGCAGTCTAAGGAGAGTGAGCCTGTTCAGCAGATTCCAAAGTGTTGCTGTTAAATAAGGTCTTAAGGAGCTTTTGTCTGTACCTGAGCATCTCTATGGGGCTGGTGGAGAGTTCTGCATCTGAGGAGGAATACAGCAGGCACCACTACAGGCCAGGGCTCATCCTGCTGGAAAGCAGCTCCATGGAGAAGGACCTTGGAACAGCAACGTGAACTCATGGCCAAGAGGGCCAAGGGCATCCTGGGGTGCAGCAAGCAAAGTGTGGCCAGCAGGGTTAGGGAGGGTCTCCTGCTCCTCTGTTCCAGGTGTGGTCTCAGGAGAGTAGAGTACTGAATCCAGTTTTGGGCTCCTCAGTTCAAGAGAGACAGGGATCTGCTAGAGAGAGTCTGGCAGAGGCTGTGAGGATGATGAAGGACTGGAACATCTCTGCTGTGAGAAAAGGCTGAGAGCCACAGGGCTGGTTACTGTGGAGAGGAGAAGGCTGAGAGGTATCTGATCAATGCCTATCAATAGCTGAGGACTGGGGGTCAGGAGGCAGGGGGCAGGCTCTGGCTGGTGGTGCCCAGGGACAGGACAAGGACCAACAGGGACAAGCTGGAGCCCAGGAGGTGCCACCTCAGCCTGAGGAGAAACTTCCTTGGGGTGAGGCTGCTGGAGCCTGGAGCAGGCTGCCCAGAGAGGTTGTGGAGTCTGCTCTGGAGCCTTTCCAACCCCCCTGGATGTGTTCTGTGTGCCCTGCCCTGGGTGCCCTGCTCTGGCAGGGGGGTTGAACTGGATGATCTCCAGAGGTCCCTTCCAGCCCCTGCCAGCCTTTGCCTGCCTCCAGTAACACTTTAAAAGCAGCAATCCCTGGAGCTGTGTAAAGGGCTTTTTAAGAAGAGTGTTCATGAAAGAGCACTCCTTGGGCTGAGCTCCTCTTGGTACCTGGCCACCAAGCTGATTTCTCTTCCTCACAGGAGGGTTATGGGAGTGAGAACATGTGAATCTCGGTGTCTCTTCAGTGGCTCAAAGGGGGAGGTTTGCTGCATTGAGCCATTACATGCAAAAGTGGAGCTGAGAGACCACCCTATCACCCAGTACTCCCTGCTGGCCATGGCCTCCCTAACCAAGGTAACCTGGTGCTAGCAGAAGGCTCGGTGTGGGCAGCCACAAGGGAGAGACTTGCTGGTGTGTACTCAAATGTTTGGTTGTGTCCTTTTGCTCTTCTTGAAGATCCTGGTGATTGGCCTGAAACCATCTCTCAAGGTGTGGATGACCTTCCCCTACGGCCGTGTGAGTGCTGCCACCGAGGAGCTGCTTTGGGGGTGGTGGCCACAGAGAGCTCCTAGAGGAAGGTGCAGGGATCAGAGCCAGCTGCTTGCTGCCACTGCTTTGTCAGCACGAAGCAAGCTCTGCCGTGGGCCAGGGCAGTGCTGGTCTGTTGGTCTGAGGTGTGCAGCTGGTGGGCACAGGAGGTGGAAAGGCTGCTCTCAGCTGTGCCTGTGTGAAGATGCTGACTCAGCAAGTAGGGAGGGAGGGATGGACGCAGAAGTCCCTCAGCTGCTGCAGCCTGGGTGCACCACATGGAGCTGATTATGGCTACAGTCACCTTGGGCTGGAGCCACTGCTTTACATAGGAACCATACAATATAACTCTTAACTACAGGGATGCAAAACATGAGGAGTTAGATCACTAAACACTTGGAAAGGCAACTGGGGCAGCATGCCTGGTGTGTTGGGTTGGGGAATGGAGGCAGGGCTGCCAGCAAGCTGCAGCTGGCAGAGCCTCAGTCTGTGGGAGACTGGAGTTATGCTAAGCAGCTGGGACATGAGTTTTGTTCTGGCTGTCCATCCACTTGGCCACAAGGCACAGGCTGCTCCTGCACTGTGTGACCACAGAAGGTCAGATCAGGAAACTGTTTTGCAGCCCTGGTGTGTACCTGGCAAAGCCAGTGAGTAGCAGCTGATGAGCAGCTTGTGTCCTGGAACTGAGGTTCTGCCTTGCCTGCCTTCCAATACTGGCTGTGCTTTTTGTCTGACAGATGGACCCTTCCAGTGTCCCTCTTCTGGCCTGGCACTTTGTGGCTGTACAGAGCTCTGTGAACCCCATGCTTGCCTTCTGTCGAGGAGATGTGGTTCATTTTCTCCTGGTAAGCCTTGAGTGCTGGGTGCTGCCTGTGGGAATCTCACACAGACCCTCAGCTGGCTGAGCCCCTGTCTCAGTGGCTGTGTGGTGTCTGTGCTTGCTGGGGATGCCCACAGTTTGCAACCAGCTTGAGAACACAAACCTGCTGGGTGCTTTTCTTCAGCAAGCAGCAGTGCCCTTCCCTGGGGATCTGGAGACATGATCTCAGTGTGTTCCAGAGCTGCTGGTTTGCTGCTCACTTCACTTTTACTGCCTGTGGAAGAGTGTGAGTTGTTTTCAGGGAAATCACCTGAATTTGGGGCATCACTTTCTGTTCTGCTTTAGAATGTGAGTCTGCAAACCACTTGGTACATCTTGTTTGAAGATTATTTCACTTCTGATTTCAGTATGAGAGCACAGCCCAGGCTCCAGAAAATCTGGCACCTGGGCTTTGCTAAGTGCTAAGTTTGTTTCCCAGCTCTTCTGCAGCCTAGGGCCTTAAGCTTTGCTTGAGTATTTGTCTGGACTAAATCCTCTTTCTGCTCCATCTTCTCTCGTGGTGAACCTGGGGAGAAAGAAAAGGATTTCCATGTAAGCCTGCCTTGCTGCAGGTGTCTGTGCATGCAGCAGCCCCCACCACAGGCACTACGGTCAGTGCTGCAGCCACCTTACCTGCATTCACATCCTGCTTTCTGTACTGAAGTTGGCACAATGTAAAAAAGCCACCTTATTTTCCTTTGCAGAGTGCTTAGTTTTAAATCATGGTGAACTAAAGCTGGCTCCAGGTGAGCACTCTGTAGTTCTGACTTCATGAGCAGAAGGTCCCTGTGTGGGATCAGAGACGACCCTTCACGTGGAGGTGTCTCGCACCACCTCTCCTCGTTCCAGGGCTGCAGTGGGAGTCAGTGAACAAGCAGCAGGCTTCCTCTGGTGCTCTGTACACATGGTGGAGGTCTGCATCCCTCTTAGGGCCTGAATAGCCTTAGATAAGATTGGAGGCAGGGGAGGGGAACTCCAGACACCTTGAGCTGGCCTGATGCCCTCAGGGGGCAGAAGCTGAAGGAGTCAGCCTTGTCTGATTTCTCTGGCAGGTGAAGAGAGATGACACTGGTGCAATACATGTCACTAAGCAGAGGCAGCTTCATCTGCACTATGACCTCATCAGCTTCACTGTAAGTCTCCTCTGGGATGCATCATTTGTCTTTTCCTTTGCACTGGCTCTCCTGTGAGGATGTCTCCACAGCCCTTGGTTCTCTGCTGCTGGCTTGGCACAAGTAGCATAAGAAGTGACTGTGTGCACCTGAGGCTAAGCAACTGAAAGTGTCCTGCACTGGACACTTGTCAGACTCAGCTTGCCAGGGTGCTAGGCCAGCTCCTTTCAACTGCACCATCACCTAGTGAGGTTGGACCAGATGTGTCTTGGGGTCCCTTCCAGCCTGACATTCTGTGGTGATTGTTTGATGATTTCAACAGCAACAGAAAAAATCATCCAGCTCTAAAAACCATTTGCAGAGTGCAGCAAGGAGACCCAAGGAAATGCATCCACATCAGCTGGGAGCTGGAGTTTGTTGACAGATGTGCTTGGCTTGTTGAAAAATAATCCTGAAAGCAGTGGGGGAAAAAGGCATTTTCATGTGCAAGGTCTTGGGCATACAAGGGATGTCCAAGGACAGCACAAGGGGCACTGGGGGCCAGCTGGAGCAGAGGAGGTGCCAGGGGAACAGGAGGGAAAGCTTTGTCCCTGTGAGGGTGCTGGAGGCCTGGAGCAGGCTCCAGAGAGGCTGTGGAGTCTGCTCTGGAGCCTTTCCAACCCCCCTGGATGTATTCTGGGTGCCCTGCTCTGGGTACCCTGCTCTGGCAGGGGGCTGGACACAAGCAGAAGGAAGATGCTCTGAGGGCTCCTCAGCTCCAGGAAAGCTGCATGGACGTGCTCTGGCCTGTTGGGAGAGTCCTGGCCATACAAATGTACATCACCTGCTAGGGCAGGTTGTAGGCTGCAGTTCAGCACAGCTGGCAGCCCCAGCAGGGCTGTGGTCAGCAAACAGCCTCCTAGTACCTGGGCAAGACAGATGCTTGAACCAGCCTCAAGCGATGGAGCAGACAGGCCGAGACACCAGGAAGCTGTGAGAGCTGGACAGGCTGGAGAGCTGGGCAGAGGGGAGCCTAGATGAGGTGCAGCAAGAGTGAGAGCAGAGCCCTGCACCTGTGGAGGAACAGCAGCAGGCACCACCACAGATTAGGGGTTGACTTGCCTGAAAGCAGCTCCATGGAGAAGGACCTTGGAGTCATGGTGGGCAGCAAGTTCCCCATGGGCCAGCAGTGTGCCCTTGTGGCCAGCAGGGCCAAGGGCAGCCTGGGTTGCATGAAGAAGAGTGTGGCCAGCAGGTCAAGGGAGGTTCTCCTGCCCCTCTGCCCTGCTGAGACCACATCTGGAGTATTGTCCAGTGCTGGACTCCCGTGATACAGAGCCCTGGGGCTGCTTAGTCTGGAGAGGAGAAGGCTGAGAGGGATCTGATCAATGTCTATCAACAGCTGAGGTCTGGGTGTCAGGATGCAGGGGCCAGGCTCTGTTCAATGCTGTGACAGGGCAAGGGACAGTGGACACAAAGTAGAACCCAGGAGGTTCCACCTCAACAGGAGGAGAAACTTCTTTGTTGTGAGGGTGCTGGAGGCCTGGAGCAGGCTGCCCAGAGAGGTTGTGGAGTCTGCTCTGGAGCCTTTCCAGCCCCCCTGGATGTGTTCTGTGTGCCCTGCCCTGGGTGCCCTGCTCTGGCAGGGGGCTGGACTGGATGGTCTCTGGAAGTCCCTTCCAGCCCCTGCCAGGCTGTGACTCTAAGACTTTGCAGTATTGTTTCTGGGAGCTGTGGGCAGGGGCTGTTGAGCCATCCCCTGGCTGTGTGCCCTGCTGCAGCCTGCCTGTGCTGCTGCTTGCAGTGGGTCAACTCCCGCACAGCCGTGCTGCTGGACAGCCTGGAGAAGCTGCACGTCATCGACCGCCAGACGCAGGAGGAGCTGGAGACCGTGGAGATGGCAGAGGTGCAGCTGGTCTACAACAGCAGCCACTTCAAATCGCTGGCCACAGGAGGCAACGTCAGCGAGGCCCTGGTAGGCACAGGGACCTGTTTGTGTTGCTGGTGGTCAGCAGAGGGCAGGAGAACCTCCCCTGTGGGGCCCGGCTGGGAGAGCTGGGGCTGTGCAGCCTGGAGAGGAGAAGGCTCCAGGGAGAGCTCAGAGCAGCTTCCAGCAGCTGAAGGGCTCCAGGAGAGCTGGGGAGGGACTCTGGACAAGGGCTGGGAGTGCCAGGATGAGGAACAATGGCTTTGAGCTGGGAGAGGAGAGACTGAGAGTGGAGAGGAGGAAGAGATTGTTGGCAGTGAGGGTGGGGAGAGCCTGGCACAGGCTGCCCAGGGAGGCTGTGGCTGCCTCCTGCCTGGAGGTGTTTCAGGCCAGGCTGGATGAGGCCCTGAGCAGCCTGTGCTGGTGGGAGGGGTCCCTGCCCGTGGCATTGGGGTGGCACTGTACGATCTTTAACATCCCTTCCAATCCAGTCCTACTATGAAGTCCTCTGGTACTCATCCATTGCAGTTCCTGTGCACTGCACTCCCTGCCTCATCTCCTGGGTGGTTGTGCAGGGCTAGAGAGGATCAGGCAGAGTTCCTGTGCTTGTAGATACCTCAATTCCTGGTTGTCTGAAGTGGAAGTTGTGCCTGCTTATGGCAGGGGGGCTGGAACTAGATGATCTTCAAGCAGATGATCTCTGAGGTTCCTTCCAAGCTGAGCTGTTCTAGCATTCTATGGAAGAGGCTCCATAACTCCTGCTGCATCTAAGTCAGCCACAGAGCACTGCCTGTGGTCCTCCTGACTCTGTCACATTTCCTGGGCAGCCAGAGCCCAGCAGCACTCTGAGCTGCACTCAGAGGAAAGGAGCAGTGCCAGCAGAGCTTTGTGCTTACCACTGCCAGCACACTGGGCTGCCTCTGCCCATCCTCACCTGTTGGACTCCCAGAGGGGCTCTGGAGTTCAGGTGCATGGATGGTTCTTGGGAAGCTCTGCAGCACCAAGCAGCAGTGTTCCTTGCACATCATTCTTCTCTCTGCAGGCACTGGTTGGAGAGAAAGCTTGTTACCAGTCCATCAGCAGCTGTGGGGGGCAGATCTTCTACCTTGGGACTAAGGTAAATGTGGGCAGTCCTCAGTCCAAGCAGAGGGCATGGCCTGTGGCTGGTAGCTCATCTTCTGGATCCTTTGTGCATTTATGTCTCTAAAGAAGTATGCAGTAATGGGGGCTCAGCCAATGCAGGGCTAAGCAAGGCACTGTCAGAAGTGTCCTGCTTTATGCTGCTTCAGGTAGAGTTAATGGCATCACTGACACACCCTGTGCTGGGCTTCAGCTTCTCTGTCCTAAGTGTGCTGCAGAGTCAACAGAAGAAAACAAATCAGCAGGAAGAACTGGTGCACAGCATGGATAGTGCAGAGCCACTGAGCTGCTGAGGGGCCTGGAGCAGCTCTGATCTGAGGAGAGGCTGAGAGCTGGGGGTGGTTAGCCTGGGGCAGAGGAGGCTGAGTGGGATCTCATTCCTGCTGACAAAGGTCTAAGGGGTTGGTGTCAGGAGGATGGGGCCAGACTCTTCTCAGTGGTGCCCAGGGACAGGGCAAGAGGCAATGGGCAGAAACTTGCCCATAGGAAGCTCCATCTGAACATGAGAGGGAGATTCTGTGCTGTGAGGGTGGCAGAGCCTGGAGCAGGCTGCCCAGGGAGGCTGTGGAGTCTCCTGCTCTGGAGCCTTTGCAGCCCCCCCTGGATGTGTTCTGTGTGCCCTGCCCTGGGTGCCCTGCTCTGGCAGGGGGCTGGACTGGATGGTCTCTGAAGGTCCCTTCCAAGCCCTGCCAGGCTGTGAGCAATAGAAGTTTCCTGTTCACATTTCCTGTCCTGGCTATGCAGAGGCAGAGAGGGGGCTTGCAGGATGGCCTGTGGGAGGCAGGGAAGAAGTGAAGGGTGGTTTCTTGGAGCAGATGGGTTGTAAGGCCGCATAGAGCCTGGCCTCTGTTGGTATTAGTTGGATGTTTATACTCAAGGCTGAGGATTGTTTTACTTGGCTTCCTCTGGCCCAGCAGGCTCTGGTAAATCACCATCCCTGGAGGTGTTCAAGAGGGGATTGGCTGTGGCACTTGGAGCCATGGTTTGGTTGTCAGGAGGTGTTGGGTGACAGCTTGGACTTGATGATCTTTGAGGTCTTTTCCAACCTTATTGATTCTATGATTCTATAAATAACTTTTGCTCTGTTCTGTTTTCCAGTCTGTTCATGTCATGACACTGAGGAGCTGGAGGGAGGTATGTTGAGAGGAAAACCACAGCTTGGTAGGTTTGAATTGCTTAAACCTAACTGGAGAGCAGGGAGGGAGCATTTGTGAAGCATGTTGTGAGCACCATGTTCAGGGTCCCTGGTTGGCTGTGCACAGCTAGCACTGTAGGTGCTCTGCTTTCCATGCTGGGACTCCTGCTTGCTTGCAATTGCAGGCTGGGGGAAGGCCTTGCCTGTCCCAGCCTTTGCTCACCAGTGGAGCTGCAGCAGTGCCTGTCAGAGCAGCCTGTGGCTGTGTTTGCTCACCAGTGGAGCTGCAGCAGTGCCTGTCAGAGCAGCCTGTGGCTGTGTTTGCTCACCAGTGGAGCTGCAGCAGTGCCTGTCAGAGCAGCCTGTGGCTGTCTTTGCTCACCAGTGGAGCTGCAGCAGTGCCTGTCAGAGCAGCCTGTGGCTGCCTTTGCTCACCAGTGGAGCTGCAGCAGTGCCTGTCAGAGCAGCCTGTGGCTGCCTTTGCTCACCAGTGGAGCTGCAGCAGTGCCTGTCAGAGCAGCCTGTGGCTGCCTTTGCTCACCAGTGGAGCTGCAGCAGTGCCTGTCAGAGCAGCCTGTGGCTGTCTTTGCTCACCAGTGGAGCTGTGCCTGTCAGCAGTGTGTGGCTGTCAGCCTAACTGAAGGGGCTCCAGGAGAGCTGGGAAGGGACTTTGGACAAGGGCTGGGAGTGCCAGGACAAGGGACAATGGCTTTGAGCTGGGAGAGGAGAGACTGAGAGTGGAGAGGAGGAAGAGATTCCTGAGAGTGAGGGTGGGGAGAGCCTGGCACAGGCTGCCCAAGGAGGCTGTGGCTGCCTCCTGCCCGGAGGTGTTGAGGGCCAGGCTGGATGAGGCCCTGAGCAACCTGTGCTGGTGGGAGGTGTCCCTGCCCATGGCAGGGGTTGGAACTGTGTGAGCTTCCATGATTGTGTGACTCTTTTCTGTAACCCCAGGGTCTGTTGTTATTGATTCTTTCAGAGAGTTGACCACCTGCTGAAACAAGAGCGTCTCACGGATGCCCTGGCTCTGGCCTGGTCATTCTTTGAGGGCAAAGCAAAGGCAGTAGTAGGTAAGTTAGACCCGGGGGGGCATTGATCTATTTTTACTTTTTCACTGGCAGTAGGATGCTGCTGCTTGAGTTTGGCAGAAACAACTTTCTTTGGATTGAGGTTTTCAGAGTTCTGGTCCCTTCAGCAGCCTTCTGCCTTCCCGTGCACATCAGACAGCCTGTGCTGGGAGTCCTGACTCTTGTCACTTAGCCATGGGGGTGGATCCAGGTGTCAGGCATCCACCCTGCAAAAATACCCCTGTAGGTGATTGCAGAGTGGTGTTCTGTCAGCTCTGACAAGCAGGTGCCTTCACGTAGGTCTCCCCTGCCCGCGGGACTCACTGGAAGGACTGCTGGCTCTTGGCACTCTGTCTTCTGTGCAGGATGTTCTGTGAGCTCATGGCTTGCTCTGAGGAACATGTGGATTGTGCCAGAACCTGCCACTTGAGCTGTCTGGCTGGGGCTGGGCACACACACTGCCCAGCAAGTACCTTCTGGTGGCTTTGACAAATGAGACTTAGGCTCTCAGGAGGAGCTCCTCCTGCTGTGCAACTGCTGCAGTATGAAGCTGTCTCACTTGAAGGCAGTAGGGCAGATAACTTCACAGTGTTCCAAAAGCCACTGGCTTAGGGGAGTTGGCTTTTGGTGCAGGGCACTTAATTCAGCTTGTTTGCATCCAGGCATGCTGCAGCAATTAGCCTGTGCCAGCCCTCTGAGGATGGCTCTGTCGGTGTTAGCACTCGGATCCTTCTTGCCGTTGCCCTGCTGTCCCTGCTAGGGACAGCAAAGCTCTGCAGGGCTAAAAGCAGCACACTGAAGCGTGTGTTTGGGTGTCCTGACCTCCACATCTCAAGGGCAGTGGTGTTAGCATCTGAACTGTTGGGTTTTTATATTTCCAGGGGTAGCTTAAATGAGAAAAGCTTCCTTGTGGTTTATTTATTGACTGTTTCCCCCCCTTCACCTTCAGGCTTGTCTGGGGACACAAGCAAGCGGAAAGCGGTGATTGCAGACAGGGTGAGTCACTGCCCTGCTCCTCACCAGGTGTTCCTCTGTGCTGATGTGATCCTGACTGGAGAGAATGGCTTCAGTCCTGCGGGAGGGAGTGCAGCACTCTGGACTCTGTCCATGTGCCTCCCTTGCTGGGGCTGGCAGCAGGGTTTTAGGAGAGACTTGGGAATACCTTTTGGGTAAAGGTGGAGGAAGGAATTTGCAGCATTAGCAGATCCAAATGTGGCATTGCCCTGCAGCCCATGGAACCCCTGGTCCCCTCAGCGTGCAGAGAGCCTTCCTGGGGCTAACTCAGGACTTTCTTGGTGGCCAGTGGCCCCCAGTCTGTGACTCACTGACTCAGGATGGAAACTGCTCCATGTACACGTGGACAGGGATCAGCTGAAGCCTTTGTTCCTGTTCAGTTGTTACAGGAACTTTTTCCTGGGAAGAGAATGTTTAAAACACACAATCCCTGCAGTGATACTTTACCTGCATTTGTTCTTCATCTGAACCTTGCAGGTAAAGAAGTTGTGATGTTTGGTAAAGGTACTACAACTTATCTTTGGGTGGAATGAGCCATGGGCTGCAGGATGAGCCTTGGGCTGCAGGATGTGCTCATCTGCCTGAAAAGTTACTGCCAGACTGGCTGCCCAGTTTCTTGGTCACTTAGTGTAGGCCTTCAGTACTCCCCTGGGCCACTTCTAATGCCATGTCATGCCATTATCTCCTGGCAGCCTCTTCCCTCTTCTTTCTACAGAAAGAATAATCTCATGGAGCAGGATAGGCTGGGGGCTGACCTGCTGGAAAGCCGCTCTGGGGAAAAGGACCTGGGGGTCCTTGGGGACAGCAGGATGGCCATGAGCCAGCAATGTGCCCTGGTGGCCAAGAAGGCCAAGGGCATCCTGGGGTACATTAAAAGGGCTGTGGTCAGAGAGATTCTCCTGCCCCTCTGCTTTGCCCTGCTGAGGCCACAGCTGGAATCTTGTGTCCAGCTCTGGGCCCCTCAGCTCAAGAAGGACCTCAGGGAACTGCCTGAGAGAGTCCATCCCAGAGGCACAGAGCTGCTGCAGGCAGTGGAACATCTCCTGGGAGGCCAGGCTGAGGCAGCTGGGGCTTGGAGCTGGGAGCAGAGGAGCCTGAGGGCTGAGAGCCCCATGAGGGCTGGGGATAAAGATGTGCAGGGCTGGAGCCAGGCTCTGCTCAGGGATGTGCAAGCACAGCACAAGGGGCACTGGGGGCAAGCTGGAGCAGAGGAGGTGCCAGGGGAACAGGAGGGAAACCTTTGTCCCTGTGAGGGTGGCAGAGCCTGGAGCAGGCTGCCCAGAGAGGTTGTGGAGTCTGCTCTGGAGCCTTTCCAACCCCCCCTGGATGTGTTCTGGGTGCCCTGCTCTGGCAGGGGCTTGGACTCCATCTTCCAAGGTCCCTTCCAGCCCCTAACATTCTGTGATTCCACCCAGGCAGAATGAGACCACAGAACTCCCAGCTCAGTCTGATTAGGGCCTTTGTGTGGGATTTGAATTCATTTCCTTGTGTGTTGCCACCCAGATGGTTGAGATCCTTCTCCATTACACTGATCGGGCTTTGAAGAAATGTCCTGAGCAAGGCAAAATCCAGGTCATGGAGCAGCATTTCCAGGTATGGTGCTGCAGGAGGCTCCCTTGGCTGGACCTTTCGAATGGTTTAATGAAACCTTGCTGCAAAAGTTATGTTTGTAGTTTTGCAAACCATTGCTGTGGTTCACCTGAGCTCTGTTGTGTGGCGGTGAGCAGGCCAGGACTCTGGTGGCCGAGCAGAGCCTCTCAGCCTGTGTCCTCTGCAGAAGAGTGCCTGGAGGTTCTTTCTGTGAGGACCAGCAGATGGGAGAACCTGTAACTGTGCCAGCCACCAGCTGGTTCAGAGAACTCCTTGCCTCTGCTCCCTCTTGGCCAGCCTTGGTTCTGTGCCCCTTGGCAGTTCTTGCAGCAGTCAGAGCTTGTTGTTGTCTCTCCTGCAGGACGTGGTGCCTGTCATCGTTGACTACTGCCTCTTGCTCCAGCGCACGTAAGTCTGAGCTTGCCAGTGAGCCATCAAAGCAGGGCCCCAGTCAGGGTAGTGCTGAGCTGTCTGCTTTAAGGGGCAGGTGATGAGGTTCCTCCAAACCTTGCCATCGTGGTTCCCCCAGCATGTCCCACTTTAGAGGAGTGCTTAAGCACTGCTGCCAGAGTGCTGGTACTCCAAAGCAAGTCTGAAGGCTTCCTTGCTGTGTTGAGGAGGAGTTTGCTGCTCCCCCACTCCCTCTCCTTAAGACAGGAGCTGCCTGCAGAGATTTGCTCTGTTTTCCCCTCTGTCAGCAGGTTGTTTTGCTTCAACATCCATAGCCAGCCTGTCCTGTGTAGTTGCCTGGAACAGGACAGGAGCTGTTCATGCCTTGAGCTGAGACGTACAGAGGAAGAGGAGTTTGAGTTGGAGCCCTCAAAATAGATAAGAGAAGAGATGTTAAGAAGATTATTTGATAACTAAATGCTTCTTTCCTCCTAGGGATCTATTATTTAACCAGGTCTACGATAAGATGAGTGAGAATTCTGTAGCTAAAGGCATCTTTCTGGAGTGCTTGGAGCCATATATCTTAAGTGACAAGCTGATGGGAATCACAGCTCAGGTGATGAAAGATTTGCTGCTTCACTTCCAAGACAAGAACAGGTTGGAAAACTTGGAAGCCTGCATTGTGCATATGGATATCACCAGCCTAGACATCCAGCAGGTGAGCTGCTGTGCTGCACAAGCTGAGCTCCATCTCCACTGGTGCAAGCCTTGTGCATGCCAGCCCAGCACAGCGCACGCAGACAAGGAGCTGCTTCCAGCACAGACCACGCTCACCTGGGCCAAGCTGTTTGTGCCTTTTGGTCACTAATTTGGAACAGAACCTAAGATCCCTGTAGGAATTCAGCCTGGCTGTGTCCATCCTGTGACATGCATGCTCCCATCAAACATGCTTTGCTCCCCCAGTTTGTGTCCTGGCAGAGCTTAATGCTTCAGCAGCTGAATGTGTCAGAAACTACACATCTGCCAGGACAGCTGCAGAGGGGAGCCCAAGCCACCTTCATGAAGTGCAGCAAGGCTAAGGGCAAGGTCCTGCAGCTGGGTCAGGGCAATGCCAGGCATAGATCCAAGCTGGGTGAGGAGTGGCTCAGGAACAGTCTGGAGGGAAAGGTCTTGGGGGTGTCGGTTGGTGACAAACTCTCCATGAGCCAACAATGGTCCCTGGCAGCCCCGCAGGCAGCTGTGTGGTTTTCCATTACAAGGAGGGAACTACTGGGAAGTGGACTGAATGTTTGATTAACCCAAGCAAAAGGCAAACTAAGTGCAGTCAAGGCTTTTGAGGAACTGGTTTTGTTTTATATTCCTTAACCTCATGCAGGTTATGAGTGAGCCATGGGCCAGCGATGTGCCCTGGTGGCCAAGAGGGCCAAGGGCATCCTGGGGTGCATTAAGAATATTGTGACCAGCAGGTCAAAGAAGGTTGTCCTGCCCCTCTACTCCACCCTGGTGTGACCACTGCTGGAGCACTGTGTGCAGTTCTGGGCTCCCCAGTTCAAGAGGGACAGGAATATATTGGAGAGAGTCCAACGGAGGCCGTGAGGATGATGAAGGGACTGGAGCACATCTGCTGTGAGGAGTGGCTGAGAGCCCTGGGGCTGTGTAGTCTGGAGAAGAGAAGGCTGAGAGGGCATCGATCTGATTAATGTTTCTAATTATCTGAAGGGTGGGTGTCAAGAAGAACTGGCCAGGCTCTTGTCAGTGGTGTGCTGTGACAGGGCAAGGGACAGTGGACACAAGAGGAGGAGAAAATTCTTTGCTGTGAGGGTGCTGGAGGCCTGGAGCAGGCTGCCCAGAGAGGTTGTGGAGTCTCCTTCTCTGGACTGGATGATCTCCAGAGGTCCCTTCCAGCCCCTGCCAGTCTATGGCTCTATGAATAGTAGAATCTAGACAGTTACAGTCAGTGCTTGCTGCGTGAGCAATAAACCTGGGGACTTGTGGTCCTTGCAGAAGGTGATCCTGCAAGGGGGAACTCTCACTGTTTTGAAAGGTGCTGGTGGCTGATGCAGATGCAAGGGCAGAGATTGCTTTTGAGAGACCAGAGGGTGAGAAGCCTTGAAGTTTTGATCAACTGGATGCTGATGTTGTGCTTTGCTTGCCTTGCAGGTAGTTCTCCTCTGCTGGGAGAACCACCTCTACGATGCCATGATCTATGTGTACAACAGCGGCATGAACGACTTCATCAGCCCCATGGAGGTAGGGAGGCTGCTGGCTGCAGTGAGCTGTGTCCAGCACAGCCATTCTCAGGAGCAGCATTTCAACCAATGCATTATCTTCTCATTCAGGGTGTGGGTTCTTGTCCTTTTTCACTTCAGGGGTGAAATGATGTCTGATACAAGCTGTTTGTTTGACTGGAGGCACTGGAGGAGCAAAGGGATTGCAGTCACTGCTGAGGAACACAAATGTCCCTGCTGAGGCAGCAATGCTCTGCCAGTGCTCTGCTGGAGATTCAGTTGTGTTAGGAAAATAAACCAAGAGCAGTAAAAGACAAAAACTTGATGGCTTAAGGAGACTCCATTGCAAAGCCATCTGCCAGCACTTTTGTTGCTGGTCACAGAATCGCTTTGGTTGGAAAAGACCTTTAAGCTCATCCAGTCCAGCCGTTCCCTAGCTCTGCCAAGGCTGGGGCTAACCCTGGCCCTAAGCACCATAGCTCTGCCTCTGGGAAACACCTCCAGCCTTGCTGCTGCTGCAGGTAATCACAACCTGTGGGCATCCACAGCCTCCCTGGGCAAACTGTTCCAGCGTCTCACCACCCTCTCTGGAAAGAATTTCTAACGTCCAGTCTGAATCCACCCTCAAGGTCCTCATTCTGCACACCCAAACTAAAGGCTCTCTGGAGACCCTGCTGGGTAGGCTGAGGGCTTGATGGCAGCAGGTTCAGGAACAGGAAGTGCAGGTGGTCAGTTATGTTCTTCTTATGTACTTCTGGATCTACTGGATTGCTTTTTGCAGCATGGGCTGTGCTTAGGGGTAGATCTGAGTGAGTGCAGGCTGCCTGCTTTGTGCCAGGGAAAAGCATTCTGTGGCATGTCTTGGTGTAGGATGTGGCAAGACAGCAGAGCTCCTGGGAGGAAGACTCCCTTCTGCTCTGTCCTTTAAAACCATGCTAGGGTCTTCACCTTGAGCTCTCCCAGCTGCTTGAGCACAGCCTGCTTTCTTGTTGCAGAAGCTGTTCAAAGTCCTTGCTCCTCCACTGAATGCTGGGAAGCCTCTCACAGGTACTGAACTGTTTCCCTTTACCTGTTTCTGGTTTTCCTGTTTGCTGTTTTGAGTATCTGTGGTCATTCCCAACAGAGGGATGCACAAAGGAAATACATAACTAATATCTGGGAAACCCCTTAGATGATTCATAGATTCACAGAATGGGCTGGAAGGGAGCTCAAAGCTCATCCAGCTCCAACCCCCTGCCATGGGCAGGGACAGCTGCCACCAGCACAGGCTGCTCAGGGCCTCATCCAGCCTGGCTCTGAACACCTCCAGGCAGGAGGCAGCCACAGCCTCCCTGGGCAGCCTGTGCCAGGCTCTCCCCACCATCAATGCAAAGAATTTCTTCCTCCTCTCCACTCTCAGTCTCTCCTCTCCCAGCTCAAAGCCATTGTTCCTCATCCTGGCACTCCCAGCCCTTGTCCAGAGTCCCTCCCCAGCTCTCCTGGAGCCCTTCAGCTACTGGAAGGCTGCTCTGAGGTCTGCCTGGAGCCTTCTCTTCTCCAGGCTGCACAGCCCCAACTCTCTCAGCCCGGCCCCACAGGGGAGGTTCTCCAGCCTCTGATCATCTTGGTGGCCTCTGAACCCTCTCCAGCAGTTTCCTGCCCTTGTGTTGGGGACACCAGAACTGCAACCCTTAGGTTATTCTGAACACTGGGGAAGTGTTCTGGTGCACTTTGCTCTGTGTGAAGCTGCTCAGGTTGCTGTATGTAAAACTGCACCTGTGTCAGAGTTGTTCTGCTGCTGGCTGGGAAGGGAACTGCATCTCTCTGTTACCTCCTGAAGAAAATGTGACAAATGACTTTTGTTTTCAGATGAGCAGGTGGTCATGGGCAACAAGCTGCTTGTGTATATAAGGTAAGGACCTTTGTCAGGTGTGTGTCGTTGACTAGGGCTGGACAAGAGTTTTACCTTACCCCAGCTGCAGTTAGAGTGTTGGCACAGCTGAGGGGCAGTGAGAGATTGCCATGTCTGCCTTCAGAGCTGGCTGGGCCACAGCAGCTTCCTGCTCCATGCTGTGTGAGCACACAGGTAGGGTGCAGCTGGGACTTGGATCTCAGCTTATTGCTGATGTGCACAGACCATGTTTTTGTCTTTAGAATGTTCCTTGTCCTGTGTGTGCCAGTGTGCTCTCTGAAGGCCTCTGTGGCCTGCAGAGCTGGGTGGCAGCCCTGTGTGTCTTGCCTTTCCACACAGCTGTGTGGCTGTGCTCAGCTCTGCCTCCTGTGCTGCCTGTCGCTGGCAGGAGCTCACTCTGAGGTTGCCTGGTAGTGGTTCATTAGTGAGCTTCTGGAACCTATTCAAGAGCCTGAACAGGAGGCTCTGCATTACCCCTGCTTCCTAAAATGCAAGAGACAAGGTATTAGTGACAAATACTGAGCTTCCCCATTCCCCTTCTGCTGTGGAATGTCAAAGCTTGGATGCAAATCCATGGAGTGCATTGGCTTGTTACATACTGACAGCAGTGTTGTCTGCTGGAGAGGTTCTTCAGCCTCTGATCATCTTGGTGTCCTCCTCTGGACCCTCTCCATCAGGTCCATGTTCCTCTTGTGCTGGGGCCCCACAGCTGGACACAGTCCTGCAGGTGAGGTGTCCCCAGAGCAGAGCAGAGGGGCAGGATCCCCTCTCTCCATCTCTGGCCATGCTGCTTTGGATGCAGCCCAGGCTGCCCCTGGCCTTCTGTGCTGCCAGTGCCCACTGCTGGCTCCTGTCAGCTTCTCACTCACCAGCAGCCCCAAGTCCTTCTCTGCAGGGCTGCTCTCAGTTTCTTTTAGTTTGCTTCAAGAGCACCTTGCATTAGCCTCTTTTCCTCCCTCTGTTTCATGCCAGGATGCATTAAAAATGCCTTTCCCCTCCTCCTCTGCAGCTGCTGCCTGGCTGGCCGTGCATATCCCTTGGGGGACATTCCTGAAGATCTGGTGCCTTTGGTTAAAAACCAGGTGAGCAGCCTGCCAGAGGAAGCCTCTCCCCAGGAGTGTTCTGGGAGCAGAGGCAGTGGCACAAATGTGCATTTCTTTTTCAGTTGTTTTTTACTACAGAGTTGCCATAAAGTTGTAGGGGTCTGATCCTTCTAACCCTGAGCAGGACATGTCAGATGTGGGAAGAGCTCTGTCTCCAAGGGCTTGTGACACAGGGTGAGCAGGAGTAGAAAGTGAACTAGGATCAAAGCACAGTAGCTGAATGTTAATGTAACCCTGCTGGGCTGCTGCTAAAATCAGTCACAGACTCTTAGAATGGCTCAGGTTGAAAGAGACCTCAGAGGTCATCTGCTCCAAGCCTCTGCCATGGCCAGGGATGCTCCTCAACTACCCTAGAATGCCCAAAGGCCTCATCCAGCCTGGCCTTCAACACCCCCAGGCAGGAGGCAGCCACAGCCTCCCTGGGCAGCCTGTGCCAGAGCCTCAGCTCCCTCCTGCTGAACAACTTCTTCCTCAGCTCCACTCTGACCCTGCTCTGCCTCAGCTCCAAACCATTTCCCCTTGGCCTGGCTCAGACCCCCTCATGGAAAGTTCCCTCTCCATCAGCTCCTCCTTTTTGGAGCTCTGATGGTGTTCCTGAGAGCTTGGTTTAAGTAACCTCTGTCTGTCTGCAATCCAGCCTAGGTACAGTCCAGGTTGGTTTGGTTTATTCTGTTCAGAATTCCTGGTGGGTATCAGGCTCAAGGAGGCCAACAGAGAGCGTTGATATTCACTGCTGGCAGGAAAATGAACTGGGACTAGGAACAAGAGAGATCAGGGCATTTGCTGAGGGTGGCTGGCAGGGTGCTGCCTGCCAGCTCTCCATGGGGTGCCAGTGTGCCTCACACATGCTCACAGTGCTCACCTCTCTGCAGCAGTCTGCTCTGCAGGCAGCCAGAGCTGCTGGGATGTGGGACAGCTGCAGCTGGCAGTGCCCTGGCTACTCCCTGGGGGCTGGACACCTCTGGCAGTCACCTTCCTTTGCAAAGATCTGTTTAAGTTCCAGGCACTAGGATGTCAGTGGAGGATGTAGAGAGTTAAGTGGCACCCAAGTCAGTCTCTGCAGTGTCAGAAGCTTTAGGGTGGTGGGGGGCAGTGAGTGGTTCTTCCCAAGGGACAGGGAATGGAGCTGTGCCCTGCACAGAGAGAAGCTGCCAGGAGGAGGAGGGAGTTAGCTAATTTCACACACTTCAGTCTGCAATGCAAGCTTTAGCTTTCTCCTGATCGTAAGCTGGTTGGCAAGCTTCAGAGAGGGAAATTCTTTCCCTCCTAAGAAGCAGCAGAAAACATTACTGAAGTGAGAAGACTGCTGGGCCCCCACAGGGCTGTAGAGCCTAAGGGCAAAGCAGGAGAGGCTGCTGCTGGCCCACGTGCTCTGGGTGAGCTGAGATGCAGAGCAGCTCTGCTCTGCTTGCCTTGTCCTTGCAGATCTTCGAGTTCCTGATCCGTCTGCACTCCGCGGAGGGCTCTGGGGAGGAGGAGCTCTACCCCTACGTGAGGACCCTGCTGCACTTCGACACGCGCGAGTTCCTCAACGTCCTGGCCCTGGTGAGGGACTGCTGCCCATGGTCCACGGGGCTGGGGGCTGGAGCCAGGGCAGGGCACCCAGAACACATCCAGGGGGGCTGGAAAGGCTCCAGAGCAGACTCCACAGCCTCTCTGGCAGCCTGCTCCAGGCTCCAGCAGCCTCACCCCAAGGAAGTTTCTCCTCATGCTGAGGTGGAGCCTCCTGGGCTCCAGCTTGTGTCCACTGCACACTCTCTACTGTATTCCTGTCTCTCTTGAACTGCAGAACCCAGAACTGGACACAAGACTCCAGGTCTAGTCTCAGTAGGGCAGAGTAGGGAGTGAAGAGAAATTCCCTTGACTGCAGGCCACACTCTTCTTAATGCACCCAGGCTGCCCTTGGCCCTCTTGGCCATGAGGGCACACTGCTGGCCCATGGGGAACTTGCTATCCACCAGGACTCCAAGGTCCTTCTCCATGGAGCTGCTTTCCAGCAGGTCAGCCCTTAACCTGTCCTGGTGCCTGCTGCTGTTCCTTCCCAGGGGCAGGGCTGACCTCATCCAAGGGAAGGAGACAGTGCCAGTGCTTCCCTCCCTGTCTCACAGCTACATCATTGCTGGGCCTTCTGTTGCTGAGGTCCTGCTGTAACTAAACCAGCAACTGCTGGATTGATGCAGAGGTTCTGATTTTCATTCTGTGAGATCCCAGAGGGGATCAGAAGAGTCTTTCAGCCTTTACATTTAACCTGATGAACAGAAGACTCTGGTGGCAGAGGCCAGCTTTAAAGCCCAGAATGATGTGTTTGTGTTTTGTAGCTACTCCCTCTCCTGCACAGAGGTGAGCTCCCTGCCTTTGCAGGTCTGGTGGATTTCCTCTGTCTGTTTGGAATTTTCCTGGAGTGTGTCAGATCCCTCTTGGTGTTTACACAGAGCAGATTGGGAGCCTGCTGCTTAGCCACAAAGCTGGCAGTGCCGTTGCTCCCGTGGCTGCTGCCTGTGTTTGCTTCTGGGCTGGGCAGTGCAGAGCACTCTTCTCAGGCTGTCCATGCTTTCCACATGCAGACTTTTGAAGACTTCAAGAACGACAAGCAGGCTGTGGAGTATCAGCAGAGAATTGTGGACATCCTTCTGAAAGTGAGTGAGCCAATAACTGCCCTCTGGTTCAGGTCTGGCTGTGTGACAGTGTGCAGTAGGGCCTGCAGTGTGAATGAGGTGTGTGCAGTCCTGCCCTGCTGAGTCCTCCTGAGAGCATGAGGGGCTGGAGCATGGATTTGCCTCAGCCAAGGATCTCAGTTGTGTTTTCATGGATTCATGGAATGGTTTGGGTTGGAACCTTGCACACCTCCAGGCAGGAGGCAGCCACAGCCTCCCTGGGCAGCCTGTGCCAGGCTCTCCCCAGCCTCACTCTCAGGAATCTCTTCTTCCTCTCCACTCTCAGTCTCTCCTCTCCCAGCTCAAAGCCACTGTCCCTCATCCTGGCACTCCCAGCCCTTGTCCAGAGTCCCTCCCCAGCTCTCCTGGAGCCCTTCAGGCACTGGAAGCTGCTCTGAGGTCTCCCTGGAGCCTTCTCCTCTCCAGGCTGCACCGCCCCAACCCTCCCAGCCTGTCCCCACAGGGGAGGTTCTGCAGCCTCTGCTCATCCTCATGGCCTCCTCTGGAGCCTCTCCAGCAGCTCCAGGTCCTTCCTGTGCTGGGGGCCCCAGAGCTGGAGGCAGTGCTGCAGGTGGGGGCAGAGCAGAGGGGCAGAATCCCCTCCCTGTGCTGCTCTCTCCCTGCTCTGGCTGCAGCTCAGCACTCAGCTGGCTCTGGGCTGCCAGGGACCAGTGCTGGCTCCTGGGCACTTTGTCACCAGCTGACCCCCCCAAGGCCTTCTCCCCCAGGCTGCTCTCAGCCCCTCCTGCCCCAGCCTGGAGTAGATGATAATTCACACACATCAAATATGATGACAGAGAAGTCTCCTTTTCTGTGATTTCACCTGACTCATGCTTTAGCAGCCTTCTCCTCCAATGCTTCCAATTGATTCCACTCCTTGATTCCTTCTGAAAAGGAGAAAAGGAGGAGATGTGGTGGTTGCACAGGAGCTCCTTGTTGCAGTGTCCTGGTTGGTTTCCCAAAGGCAGAGTCACTCACTCCTGTTCTCATTCCTCCATTCTCTCTGTTTCCTCTCAGGTGATGGTGGAGAACTCTGACTTCACCCCGTCGCAGGTTGGTTGTCTCTTCACCTTCCTTGCCCGGCAGCTTGCCAAGCCCAACAACACCTTGTTTGTGAACAGGACACTGTTTGACCAGGCAAGTGCTTGTGAAGCAGTTCTGGAGGTGCTGGAGCAGCCCAAACCAGGCAGCATCTTACAGAGTCATGAAGGTTGGAAAATGCCTTCAGGATTGTTGAGTCCAACTGTAACCCAACCTGAAGTGCCACAGCTGCAGCTTCTTCAGCACCTCCAGGCATGGGGACTCCACCACCTCCCTGGGCAGCCTCTGCCAGGCCCTGACCATTCTGGCAGCAAAGAAATTTGTCCTCATCTCCTACCTAAGCCTCCCCTGGCACAATTTCAGGACATTTCCTCTCCTTCCATCACCTGAGAGGAGCAGAGCCCAACCTTCACCTGGCTCCAGCCTCCCAGAGCAATGAGGTCTCCCTCAGCCTCCTCTGCTCCAGGCTGAACACCCCCAGCCCCCTCAGCTGCTCCTCCCCAGCCCTGCTCTCCAGACCCTTCCTCAGCTGTTGCCCTTCTCTGGCCCTGCTCCAGCTCCTCAGTGTCCTTCTTGGAGGGGCCCAAAACTGGACCCAGTGTTCAAGGAGAGGCCTCAGCAGTGCTGAGCACAGGGGCACAGTCCCTGCCCTGCTCCTGCTGGCTACACCGTTGCTGCTCCAGGCCAGGATGCTGGTGGCCCTCTTGCCCCCCTGGACACCCCCAGGCCCATGTTTAGCTGCTGTGGCTCAACCCCCCCAGCACTAAGGGCCGAGTACCCCCCAGAGCAGCAGTGCATTGTCACGGCTGTGCTGCGCTCTGGTGTGCTGCTGCAGGCGGTGCCGCCCAGCAGCTGCTCGCTGGGCTGTGCCGGCAGCTCTGTGGCCGGGTGCTGACTGCGGTTCCGTCCCGGCCAGGTGCTGGAGTTCCTGTGCAGCCCGGACGACGACTCGCGCCACTCGGAGCGGCAGCAGGTACCGGCCTGAGCGCGGCTCCTGCTGCAGCTCCCACCGTGCTGCACGGCAGAGCTCAGCCTCCCTGGGGAGCCACGCTGCCTGAAGGGCTTGTGCCGGAGCAGACACCTGGCACAGGCACGGTGCCGTCCACAGCTGGAGTGAAGGGAAGGAGCCCAGCAGCAGCTGCAGATGTCTGGCAGCAGCAGGAGCAGAGGCCAGGAACAACCTGCATAAGCAGGAGACCTTCCTGCTCCTAGAATCATGGAGTTGTTTGAGGTGGAAACACCCTGTAAGATCATCCAGTCCAACTGTCAACCCAACCCCGCCATGGCCACTAAACCATGGCCCAAGGGCCATGGCCACACCTTTCTGGACCACCTCCAGAGTGGGGACTCCACCACCTCCCTGGGCAGCCTCTGCCAGGCCCTGACCACTCTGGCACCAAAGGCATTTCTCCTCTCCAACCTCAGCCTCGCCTGGCACCATTCCAGGCCATTGCCTCTCCTTCTATCACCTGAGACTGGGGAGCAGAGCCCAACCCCCACCGCGCTCCAGCCCCCTCTCAGGGATCTGCAGAGAGCACTGAGGTCTCCCTCAGCCTCCTCTGCTCCAGGCTGAACACCCCCAGGGCCCTCAACTGCGCCTCCCCAGCCCTGCTCTCCAGACCCTTCCCCAGCTTGGTTGCTTTTCTCTGGACCTGCTCCAGTCCCTCAGTGTCCTGGCAATGAGAACCCCAGAGCTGAACCCAGCACTCAAGCTGTGGCCTCAGCAGTGCTGAGCACAGGGGCACAATCCCTGCCCTGCTCCTGCTGCCCACACCACTGCTGCTCCAAGGCCAGAATGTTGGTGGCCTTGGCCACCTGAGCACACTGCTGGCTCATCCTCAGAGAGGTAAAAGACAATGAATGAAAAGCTGCTGTGAAATAATCCTGTGTTAAAACAGCACTCAGTGGAGCAGGAGCAGTGGACTTGTAATGGCCCCAGCTGTCCATCTGCATTTCCAGTGGCAGCTAAGTGGTCTTCTGTCTCTGCAGGTCCTCTTGGAATTGCTGCAGGCAGGGGGCATTGTCCAGTTTGAAGAGAGTCGTCTGATCCAGATGGCAGAGAAAGCTGAGTTGTGAGTGCCTGTGTCCCATGCAGAGACTCTGCCTTTGCCCCTTGGCCCTGGTGCTTGAATGCTGCCTTTGAATCTGCAAAGCTTTTTGCCTCCACATTTCTTGTTCCTGCTTTGCAGCTGTGTCTGGAGCTCTTGGTGCCTCACCTTGTCCTTCCTTGTACATCTGCTCATTGCTGGTCCCAGGCTCTGCCTCACCTCTCCTGGGGGTTCTCACAGTGTCTTGCTAAGAGTGGAGCAGAGCTACAGAAACTCTTCATGGTGAAGCCCTGCAGGGCTCAATGAGCTTTGACACTTCCTATCCCAGAGCTTAGGCCTTGTTCAAAGGTGTCAGTGTAGATGTGAATCTCCACCACTGACAGATGGAGATGACTTCTTGGGGTGAGACCCACAGGTGGGCTTCAAAGCACAAAGGGGTCTGGATCCAGCCCCATGGTGCTCATTTTAGAAGTGAGTAGGAGAGAAAATGCAGTGTGTGGAAAGGCTGAAAGTTTCCACCATCTCCTTTTGGTGCTTTATGCTTCCAGAGGTCCTGTCATGCCTGAGGAGGGCTGGCCAGGGAGGGCATCCCCCCAGCCCTGAGTGTGGGGGTTCTGGACTGCAGAGGAGCAGAGGTGTGGTGGCAGGGAGTGCCATGCCTGCTCTCCTGTGTGGCCTAGGAGTTACTCAGCCAAACTGGTCAGACTCAAGAACTGCAGCTGTTGAATTTGGCTTTTCTCCTTGTTCAGTGAGTGTGAGTGCCAGAGCCACCAGCATGGCCACTGCCACCTGAGCTGAGAGCCTGCAGTGCAGTGTAACTGAGGCTGCATTTGTCTTGCCTCAGTTGCCTCTGGTTGAAGGCAGGAAGCTGGGTCAGAGCACATCTTGCAATCATGTTCACCATGCTTCACAAACTGGCAGGGATTGGAAGGGACCTCCAGAGACCCTCCAGCCCAACCCCCTGCCAGAGCAGGGCACACAGAACACATCCAGGGGGTTGGAAAGGCTCCAGAGCAGACTCCACAGCCTCTCTGGGCAGCCTGCTCCAGGCTCCAGCAGCCTCACACCAGGGAAGTTTCTCCTCATGCTGAGGTGGCACCTCCTGGGCTGCAGCTTGTCCCTGCTGGTCCTTGTCCTGTCCCTGGGCACCACCAGCCAGAGCCTGGCCCCTGCCTCCTGACCCCCAGCCCTCAGCTATTGATAGGCATTGATCAGATCCCTCTCAGCCTTCTCCTCTCCTGCTTTAGAGCCCAAGATGCCTGGAAATAAGGAAGCTGAGCTGTGAACAGCAGAACCTATGGCACCTGACTTCTCAAAGGGTTTTTGTGCTCTGTCCCTCACCTCTCACCTTAGGAGCTCCTCTCTATTGTATGTGGCTTCCCCGACAGAGTGAGGCTGGTGAGAGCCGGCCTGGGGCACGTGGAGACTGCAGCCACCCAGCCCCGAGCTGCAGACCTCCACCCGAGACGCTGCCACATGCTCTCTGTAAACCATGTTGTGCCTTCTGCTGGGTGCTGCCAGGCTGTGCAGGGGCTGAGCCACCCAGCTCTGCTCTGCTGACTCAGCTGAGTGCCTTTGGCCTGACCTGGAGGTGTTTCCCTCCTAGCTTCCAGATCTGTGAGTTCATGTACGAGCGGCAGCTCCGCTACGACAAAATCATCGGCTGCTACCTGCGGGACCCCCTGAGGAAGGTGAGTCCAGAGGGGCCTCTGCCCTGCTCCTTGTGCAGTGCACAAAGGTGAGTCCAGAGGGGCCTCTGCCCTGCTCCTTGTGCAGTGCACAAAGGTGAGTCCAGAGGGGCCTCTGCCCTGCTCCTTGTGCAGTGCACAAAGGTCAGTCCAGAGGGGCCTCTGCCCTGCTCCTTGTGCAGTGCACAAAGGTGAGTCCTGAGGGGCCTCTGCCCTGCTCCTTGTGCAGTGCACAAAGGTGAGTCCAGAGGGGCCTCTGCCCTGCTCCTTGTGCAGTGCACAAAGGTCAGTCCAGAGGGGCCTCTGCCCTGCTCCTTGTGCAGTGCACAAAGGTCAGTCCAGAGGGGCCTCTGCCCTGCTCCTTGTGCAGTGCACAAAGGTGAGTCCAGAGGGGCCTCTGCCCTGCTCCTTGTGCAGTGCACAAAGGTGAGTCCAGAGGGGCCTCTGCCCTGCTCCTTGTGCAGTGCACAAAGGTCAGTCCAGAGGGGCCTCTGCCCTGCTCCTTGTGCAGTGCACAAAGGTGAGTCCAGAGGGGCCTCTGCCCTGCTCCTTGTGCAGTGCACAAAGGTCAGTCCAGAGGGGCCTCTGCCCTGCTCCTTGTGCAGTGCACAAAGGTCAGTCCAGAGGGGCCTCTGCCCTGCTCCTTGTGCAGTGCACAAAGGTGAGTCCTGAGGGGCCTCTGCCCTGCTCCTTGTGCAGTGCACAAAGGTCAGTCCAGAGGGGCCTCTGCCCTGCTCCTTGTGCAGTGCACAAAGGTGAGTCCAGAGGGGCCTCTGCCCTGCTCCTTGTGCAGTGCACAAAGGTCAGTCCAGAGGGGCCTCTGCCCTGCTCCTTGTGCAGTGCACAAAGGTCAGTCCAGAGGGGCCTCTGCCCTGCTCCTTGTGCAGTGCACAAAGGTGAGTCCTGAGGGGCCTCTGCCCTGCTCCTTGTGCAGTGCACAAAGGTCAGTCCAGAGGGGCCTCTGCCCTGCTCCTTGTGCAGTGCACAAAGGTGAGTCCAGAGGGGCCTCTGCCCTGCTCCTTGTGCAGTGCACAAAGGTCAGTCCAGAGGGGCCTCTGCCCTGCTCCTTGTGCAGTGCACAAAGGTCAGTCCAGAGGGGCCTCTGCCCTGCTCCTTGTGCAGTGCACAAAGGTGAGTCCAGAGGGGCCTCTGCCCTGCTCCTTGTGCAGTGCACAAAGGTGAGTCCAGAGGGGCCTCTGCCCTGCTCCTTGTGCAGTGCACAAAGGTGAGTCCTGAGGGGCCTCTGCCCTGCTCCTTGTGCAGTGCACAAAGGTCAGTCCAGAGGGGCCTCTGCCCTGCTCCTTGTGCAGTGCACAAAGGTCAGTCCAGAGGGGCCTCTGCCCTGCTCCTTGTGCAGTGCACAAAGGTGAGTCCAGAGGGGCCTCTGCCCTGCTCCTTCGCTGCACCCTGTCCTGCTGGCCAGACTGGGAGGGGCCAGGGCAGCCCTGCTCTTCTGTCCTGCCTCTCCCTCTTAAGAAGTGTCCTCTTTCACACTTGAGCTACAGCCAAGGATTTTTGTGTGTTGGGGAGGAGTTGATCTGGTTTTAAAGTTTCACAGCTTTTGGTTTCTTCTTAAAGAAGAAGGGACCTCCAGAGTTCCCCCAGCCCAACCCCTGCACCCAGCAGGGACATCCTGCACTGGAGCAGGTTCCTCACAGCCCTGTCCAGCCTCACCTTGAACATCTCCAGGGCTGGAGCCTCAACTGGCACCTCCCTGGGCAGCCTGCTGCAGTGTTCCAGCAGCCTCCTGCTGCAGAACTTGTTCCTCACATCCAGTCTCAATCTGCTCTGCTCTCATTTCAAACCATTGCCCCTGGTGCTGTCTCTGCAGCCCTCTGGGAACAGTCCCTCTGCAGCCTGGAGGACAGCTCTGAGGTCTCCCTGGAGCCTTTTCCTCTCCAGGCTGAACAGCCCCAACTCTCCCAGCCTGTCCCCATAGCAGAGGTGCTCCAGCTCCCCAGTCATCTTTGTGGCCTCCTCTGGACTTGCTCCATCAGGTCCACCCTAAGACTTTCGAGCTGCTCTCCGGTACCCAAGTGTGTGGTGGTGGTGGTGCTGCAGCTCATGCTGTGCCCTTTGTGGGTTTGTGCCTCACAGGAAGAAGTTTTCAGCTACATTCACAACATCCTGTCCATGCCTGGCTACAGTGCTGAAGAAAAGCAGTCTGTGTGGCAGAAAGCTTTGGAGCACATAGAGGTACAGTGCATCCTACCCCCACGCTCCCTCGGCTCCTGCTGGCTCCTCTTGGGCCTGCCTGGCGCTGCTCCCAAAGCAGGAGAGTCGCCATGGGGAGTCCCAGCCCTTCAGGGAGCTCTGACCTGGAGGCTGAGTCGTCTCACCCAGTACCAGGGCATTGCTCAGGCCTTGGCTGCCTGCTTCCCAGGGCTGCAGTTCAGATGACAGAGCCTCACCAGGGGATGTTGGCCAGCAAGTGCTGCAGAGCAGGGCAGGGACCCATCAGTAAGTCTCATCTCCTGAGTGTGCAGCAGCAACAGGGTCAGGATATGGCCATCACTGACCTAACAGCCTGGTGTCACAGTGCCCATCTTGCAGTGATCTTCCTGACAAGTGGCCTCCCAGGCTGGCAGAACGAGCCAGGGAGCAGCACAGTTCCCCTGTGATCCAGGAGGAGGTAGTTGGAGACCTCCTTAGCCACTTGGATCCCCACAAGTCCATGGGACAGGATGGGATCCATCCTAGGGTGCTGAGAGAGCTGGCAGATGAGCTGCCAAGCCACTCTCCATCACTTTTCACCAGTCCTGGCTTGGACAGCAGCACTCTGAGCTGGGTTAGGAGCTGGCTGGAGGCTGAGCCCAGAGAGTGGTGGTGAATGGTGCCACATCCAGCTGGCAGCCAGGCACCAGTGGTGTGCCCCAGGGATCACTGCTGGGCCCCATCCTGTTCAACATCTTTATTGATGATCTGGATGAGGGCATTGAGTCCATCATCAGTAAATGTGCAGATGACACCAAGCTGGGGGCAGGAGTTGATCTGCTAGAGGGCAGGAGAGCTCTGCAGAGGGACCTTGCCAGGCTGCACAGATGGGCAGGGGCCAAGGGCAGGAGATTGAACACATCCAAGTGCCAGGTGCTGCACCTTGGCCACAACAACCCCAGGCAGAGCTACAGGCTGGGGTCAGAGTGGCTGAGAGCAGCCAGGCAGAGAGGGACCTGGGGGTAGTGGTTGATGGTAGGCTGAACATGAGCCAGCAGTGTGCCCAGGTGGCCAAGAAGGATGCAGGAGCAGGGAGGTCATTCTGCCCTGTGCTCAGCACTGGTTAGGCCACACCTTGAGTCCTGTGTCCAGTTCTGGGCCCCTCAGTTTAGGAAAGATGTTGAGATGCTGGAAGGTGTCCAGAGAAGGGCAACAAAGCTGGGGAGGGGTCTGGAGCACAGCCCTGGGAGGAGAGGCTGAGGGAGCTGGGGTTGCTTAGCCTGCAGAAGAGGAGGCTCAGGGGAGACCTTGCTGTCTCCAACTCCCTGAAGGGAGGTTGCAGCCAGATGGGGGTTGGGCTCTTCTCCCAGGCACCAGCACAGAACAAGAGGACACAGTCTCAAGCTGCACCTGGGGAGGTTTAGGCTGGATGTTAGGAAGAAGTTCTTCCCAGAAAGAGAGATTGGCCATTGGAATGTGCTGCCCAGGGAGGTGGTGGAGTCCCCATCCCTGGAGGTGTTCAGGAAGAGGCTGGATGAGGCCCTTGGTGCCATGGTTTAGTTGATCAGATGGTGCTGGGTGAGAGGTTGAACTTGATGATCTTGAAGGTCTTTTCCAACCTGGTTAATTCTATTTGTTCTATTCTATTCTATTCTATTCTATTCTATTCTATTCTATTCTATTCTATTCTATTCTATTCTATCCTATCCTATCCTATCCTATCCTATCCTATCCTATCCTATCCTATCCTATCCTATTCTGTTCATGGCATCAGCCTGGGTGCCCTGGCACCTGTGGGAGGATGGGCTCATGGCTTCTGCTGTAAGACACAGGCTGTTGCTAGGCTCTCCTCTACCTGATGATTGTTTTCGACCTCTTCAGTCTCTCTTTGCTTCAGGGGATGGAGATGTCTGCACTGATTGTCCAGTCAGTAGGGATGGGGAATCCACACTGGTTCCTCTGAGGTGCTGTCCAGCCCCTGCAGGGTGATCTGGAGGTAACCCAGGGCAGTGCCTGGCTATGGAGCAAGCGGTCACACACCTGCCCAGGCTCACTCACCAGCACGTGGCCGCAGGAGTCTGTCCTGTGAGGTGGACCAAAACCTGCCTGTGGAAACTGCAGCACCAGCACCTGCAAGTGATGTGTGACTGGAGCACAGGCAGCTGTCACACCACCTGATGGGTGATTTCCTTGCCTTGGGACTGAGCTGTGGCCTGCTTTGGAGTGAAGTTTTGGGTTGTTGCAGGCAAAGAAAAAGGCCTTTCAGAAATGGCTTTACAGAGTCCCCTTTCTTCTCCTGTGTTGCCTGGTCTCTTTGTGGGGTGTTTCCTTGTGCCAGCTGTCACCTAGGTGAAGATGCAGTTGGCAGTGAGTGTGGGCATGGTGCTGCTGCAGAATTCTGTTGCCTATGCCAATAGTTCTTTTTATTCCCTCTGCACAGGAGCTGCTGCTGCTGAGCCCCTGTAAAGCAGCTGAGCTGGCAGCCATTCACTTCAGTGAGCAGGTGGAGAGCATCATTGCAAACCTTAAGGTACAGTGTCAGACTGCAGGGGTCTTGGTGCTTGCTACAGGGGGGTTGCTCTGCTTGCCAGAAATGACTGAGAGGATGAGGAGGAGTAAGTTGTCACTGTGCCACAAGCAGAAGGAAGATGCTCTGAGGGCTCCTCAGCTCCAGGAAAGCTGCATGGACGTGCTCTGGCCTGTTGGGAGAGTCCTGGCCATACAAATGTACATCACCTGCTAGGGCAGGTTGTAGGCTGCAGTTCAGCACAGCTGGCAGCCCCAGCAGGGCTGTGGTCAGCAAACAGCCTCCTAGTACCTGGGCAAGACAGATGCTTGAACCAGCCTCAAGCGATGGAGCAGACAGGCTGAGACACCAGGAAGCTGTGAGAGCTGGACAGGCTGGAGAGCTGGGCAGAGGGGAGCCTAGATGAGGTGCAGCAGGAGTGAGTGCAGAGCCCTGCACCTGTGGAGGAACAGCAGCAGGCACCACCACAGATTAGGGGTTGACTTGCCTGAAAGCAGCTCCATGGAGAAGGACCTTGGAGTCATGGTGGGCAGCAAGTTCCCCATGGGCCAGCAGTGTGCCCTTGTGGCCAGCAGGGCCAAGGGCAGCCTGGGTTGCATGAAGAAGAGTGTGGCAGCAGGTCAAGGGAGGTTCTCCTGCCCCTCTGCCCTGCTGAGACCACATCTGGAGTATTGTCCAGTGCTGGACTCCCGTGATACAGAGCCCTGGGGCTGTTTAGTCTGGAGAGGAGAAGGCTGAGAGGGATCTGATCAATGTCTATCAACAGCTGAGGTCTGGGTGTCAGGATGCAGGGGCCAGGCTCTGTTCAGTGCTGTGACAGGGCAAGGGACAGTGGACACAAAGTAGAACCCAGGAGGTTCCACCTCAACAGGAGGAGAAACTTCTTTGTTGTGAGGCTGCTGGAGGCCTGGAGCAGGCTGCCCAGAGAGGTTGTGGAGTCTGCTCTGGAGCCTTTCCAGCCCCCCCTGGATGTGTTCTGGGTGCCCTGCCCTGGGTGCCCTGCTCTGGCAGGAGAGCTGGGCTTGATCTCCAGAGCTGCCTTCCAGCCCATACCAGGGTGTGGTTCTCATGGGCAGCAGCTGTGAGCAGAGCATGTAGTTTAGTTATCTCTGGTTTCTGGCACATCAGTTAAAACAGTAATACTCTGTCTCTTCTTCCTGTACAGGACCAGTTCTTACTCTTCCAGTTTCTGAGGAGTCTCCTTGATCCAAGGTATGTAAGAAAATGGGGCCCTTGGCAAAATGCACCTTGAAAACATAAGTTAGAGCCTGGGCAACAGCAGACAGCCTGCAGCCAGGACTCAGGCTTAGGAGAGCTGATCTGCTCTTCAAGCTGCCCAGAAATCAGAGTGCTCTGGGGACTGTCCTTCAGCACAGCCCTTGCCAGCTTCCTACCTGGGAAGTGGTGTGGGTTCCAGTGCCTGCAGTGTGACAGCTGGTGGGAGCTTGGGCACTGCTCTAACAGGTTGTCTGAGGGATGTGACATGGTTCCACTCTGCCTGGGAATACCATTTCACTCTTCTCACCCCAGCAGTTTGCTTACTTAACCAAGGTGCCCAAGCTTAAGGAAACCAGAGCAGTGTTTGGGTCTGTTGGCATTGCTCATTTCTGTCTCCTTGCAGAGCTGCTGCCATATTTCACTGCAAACCTCACTGCTGTTTGCTCCATCTGCTCTGGTTCTTCCAGCACCTCAGCACTGAGCCTTCTCTTTCTCTTGAATCAGTTTCAGATGCTGCAAGACCTTGAGTTTCTTTCCTTATTTTGTAAGACATTTCCATATGCACAGCTCCAGTTGCCTCCAGTTAAGGCAAGTGAAAGAGAGCTCTTGTTTTGTCAATTAGCTGCAAATGAATTGTGGAGCAGGAGGAAGAGCTGATGCTGTCTAAAGCATCAGGGTTTCTGTTCCAGAGTCTCACCACCCTGACTGAAGAACTCTCTCCAGCAGCTCTGTGTCCTTCTCATGCTGTGGGCACCAGAGCTGGAGGCAGGACTGGAGGGGAGGTCTCAGCAGAGCAGAGCCCAGGGGCAGAATCCCCTCTGCTGCCCTGCTGCCCACACTGCTCTGGCTGCAGCCCAGCACGCAGCTGCCTGCTGGGCTGCAGGAGGGCACTGCTGGCTCAAGCACCCTCCAGTCAGGCAAGACCTCATCTGCAGGGGTCCCCACACTTTGCAGTGTATCTGTAGGTAACCTACTGCTGAGATTCTTCTGGGAGTCTCTCTCTGTATTCAACCTGTCTAAATATTTATAGGTTTTTTGGCAGAATTCTTTATTAGCAAAAAGACTGAGAGCATGAAGGAGCTTTCAGTGTCTGGGAGAGGAATGATTGCTTGGTCATAGTGGGACAAGGCTGATCAGGCTAGCAGCACTGCCCTAGCTGGTGGCATTTGTGCAGGGATTAATTTGGCCCATTTAATTTAGCAAGAGATTTATTTTCAAGGAGGTGGAGGAGGGGGAAGGGAGGAAACAGGGTTAACAGAAATTGCCTGGGGAAATTAAACCCAAATATCCCTGTTTGTATCTTCTGAAGAGGCAGGGAAAGGGAGGAGCAGCAAGCGTGGTGCAGCTCCTTAGTCACAGCCTCTGCTGCCCTTGCAGCTTAAACTCTAAGGTTCTTTACCTCTGAACAAATCAATGTCCCAGTGGGCATGGCTGTTTGCAGGGGGGTGTGTGGCACAGCAGCTGGCTGAACTTCTTGAGCAGCAGTGTTCTGAGTCTACAAATGCCTCCCACCAGCCCAGGTTGCTCAAGGCCTCATCCAGACTGGCCTTGAATACCCCCAGGCAGGAGGCAGCCACAGCCTCCCTGGGCAGCCTGTGCCAGAGCCTCAGCTCCCTCCTGCTGAACAACTTCTTCCTCAGCTCCACTCTGACCCTGCTCTGCCTCAGCTCCAAACCATTTCCCCTTGGCCTGGCTCAGGCCCCCCTCAGCAAAAGTCTCTCTGCAGCCTTCCTGCAGGATCCCTTCAGGTGCTGGCAGCAGCTCTGAGGTGCCCCTGGAGCCTTCTCCTCTGCAGGCTGCACAGCCCCAGCTCCCTCAGCCTGTGCCCACAGCAGAGCTGCTCCAGCCCTGGGAGCATCTCTGTGGCCCCCTCTGGCCTCTGAACTCTGAGCAAGAATCAGCACAACATTATTCAAACAGATGCAGAGGTTTCTAGAGCAAACAGACCATCAGCACCCACAGAGCCCAGAAGGATTCACTGAAGGAATTAGATCCTTGTGCCTCTTTGCCACAGGGCTGCTGAAGGTGTATTTGTGCTGCTAGGTTTCTTCACAGGGGACTGTGGTAGCCTGATTGGTACTGAGGCAAAGGAGGTTCCCCCTGACAGGCACCAGGAGCTGGGACAAGCAGCAGCTCTTTTTCTGTTAAAATGAGATTGTTGCTTTTTCTCTTCTGCACTAAGGATAAAAGACAGTACCCAACTGAATAAGGATTTCTTCTGGCCTAGAATTTGCCTTGAGTCTCCTGTACCTTCTTTGTTCTAGGGAAGGCATTAACCAGGACCTGGTTCGCTTAGCACCCTGCATCACCGAGCAGTTCATCGAGCTGCTGTGTCAGTACTCCCCAGACCAGGCTTTGGAGACACTTAAAGCTCTGGAATGCTGCAGACTGGAAGAAACCATCCAGGTAGGAAGCAAATGAGTAAGGAGAGGGGCTAGGGGAAGCATTCAGATCAGCTCCTGTCTCTTTAAAGTCCTGTAAAAGAACTTCGGTCCAGGCTCTGAATTAGTTCCTGGATACTCTCCCAATCCATTGGGACTCCACAAGGGCTTGTGGTGCTAGGAGGAGGGGCAGTGGTTTTAAGCTTGAGGAGGGGAGACTGAGACTGGAGATGAAGAAGAAATTCTTGGCAGTGAGGGTGGGGAGAGCCTGGCACAGGCTGCCCAGGGAGGCTGTGGCTGCCCCCTCCCTGGAGGTGTTGAGGGCCAGGCTGGATGAGGCCCTGGGCAGCCTGTGCTGGTGGGAGGGGTCCCTGCCCATGGCAGGGGGCTGGAGCTGGATGAGCTTTGAGCTCCCTTCCAGCCCAACCCATTCTAGGTTTTTATGACTCTATGAAAGCAAGGGCCAGGGGGTTTGGGAAGCAATAGTGCCAGCACTGAGGGAGTGACTGGATGTCACATCAGCAGCAGTCTGTCCTTTGATCTGGAGTTCTGTTTTTTATCTGGAAGGTTTGAGTGCTGGTGGTGGCCACAGGACAGGCTGAGAAATAAAGGCAGCAGAACTGTGGAACAGACATGAGACAGATGGTCAGCATGGCCCTGTGGAGGAACAGAGACTGGCAGCTTTCTGAACATTTACCTTGGGTTGTTTTGGTCTTTTCCTTTCAACTCAGATAACCCAGAAACATCAACTCCATGAGGCTTCTTCATATTTACTGGAGAAGAAGGGTGATATCCATGGTGCCTTTCTGGTTATGCTTGAGGTACAGTGTGCTGAAATCCTGAATGCTTCCAGGGCCTGCAAGGGAGCTACAAGAGAGCTGGGCAGGGGCTTTTGACAGGGTTTGTAGTGGCAGAACAATGGGGAATGGGTTGAAGCTTGAGGAGGGCTAATTTAGGCTATATCTAGACCATAGCTGTGAGGAGGAAGAAATTCTTGGCAGTGAAGGTGGGGAGAGCCTGGCACAGGCTGCCCAGGGAGGCTGTGGCTGCCTCCTGCCTGGAGGTGTTCAAGGCCAGGCTGGATGAGGCCCTGAGCAGCCTGTGCTGGTGGGAGGTGTCCCTGCCCATGGCAGGGGGCTGGAGCTGGATGAGCTTGAAGGTCCCTTCTAACCCAATTCATCCTATGGCTCTGTGGCATGCTGCCATGGCAAACTTGGCATATGTGGCATGCTGTGCCATCAGCATCATGCCCTGTCTTAAGATTTCATATTGCTTCAGAATTTCCCACTAAAATCCAAGGAAGCACAGGCAGCTGGAACCTCCCCAGTGGGGACAGGCTGGGAGAGTTGGGGCTGCTCAGCCTGGAGAGGAGAAGGCTCCAGGGAGACCTCAGAGCTGCATTTCAATATCTGCAGGGGACCTGCAGGCAGGCTGGGGAGGGACTGTTCAGAGGGGGCTGTGGGCAGAGGACAAGGGGAAATGGTTTGGAACTGGAGTAGGGCAGAGTTAGGTTGGACACCAGGAGGAAGTTCTGTGAACAAAAATATCACAGAATGTTTGGAAGGGACCTCTGAAGATCAAGTCCAACCCCCCTGCTAACACAGGTGACCCACAGCAGGTTGACCAGGATCATGAGATCCAGGGGGCTTGGAAGGTCTGCAGAGAAGGAGACTCCACAGCCTCTCTGGGCAGCCTGCTCCAGGCCTCCAGCACTCACACCAGAGAAGTTTCTCCTCATGTTGAGCTGGAGGCTCCTGGGTTCCATCGTGTGTCTAGTGCCCCTTGTCCCGTCACAGCACACCACTGGGCAGAGCCTGGCCCCTTCCTCCTGACACCCACCCCTCAGACACTGCTAGACATCAAGACCTGTGGAGGTGTCTGCCCAGCAGAGCACTCTGCTTGCCTTCAAGCACCTAGCAGCTGATAGGAGCTGCAGCTAAATTTTATTACTCAAGAACCATCTTGCAGCTCCTATTTTCCCTTCCCTGTTTGGAAAGACATTGATGCTATGTGAGCCCTGCTGGGGAAGAAGGTGAGGATGATCCTGTGTCACCTTTCAGAGCCACTTCCTTGCAGGGGCTGAGTTGTTCTGTTTCATGAGGCTCCCCATCCTGAGCTCTCTCTTCTGTTGCAGTGGCTGCAGAGCAGGTTGCTGCTGCTGACCCAGGCTGATGAAGGTAAGTTGCAGGGTACCTGCCCCTCTCTGTTCCAGAGGGAAGCAGGCAAGTCAGGGCATGTGCTTCCAGCTGCACCAGCAGCTCCTCTTGCAGTGACATTTGGCTGTTAGCTGGTGCTCAGGAGCCCATGGGGTGATGCTGCTGTTGCCTCTGGTCTTGGCAGGGATCTGCAGCAGGGTGTGTGGCTGGCATTTTCTGTGTGGGATGGGTACCCTGGTAGCTTTCCCTGGCCAGCCACAGGTTGCACATGGTGCAGAGTGGATGGAGAGGAGCCCTGAGGGAAAAGCCTTGGGGGTGTTGGTTGCAGAGCAGCTCTCCATCAAATGCATCCCAAACTGCTTCAGCAGACATTTGATGGGAATATTGCTGAGGCATCTGAAGCAGCTTTTTGTTTTGTAGCAAACTTCTCTTCTGCTTACAGAGAGCTAGTGCAAGCACAGGGCACTGGCCCAGGGCCCCTTGAGCACCTCATGGCAGGCAGAACCTGCAGTTGTTATTTTATGGTGTCCTAAACCACAGCTAAGGTCATCTTCATTCAAGTACCTAAAATGTTTGATGTGCCCCACTCATGGTGCTGGGCAGGAGAAAAATCAGGTCCTGGCCTGGTAATTGAATTGCTGACTGCAGTGAGCAGACTGCAGGTGAAGAGCATCTTAGAATAGAATAGAACAGAACAGAATAGAATAGAACAGAACAGAACAGAATAGAATAGAGTAGAATAGAATAGAACAGAACAGAATAGAACAGAATAGAATAGAGTAGAATAGAATAGAATAGAGTAGAATAGGACAGAACAGAATAGGACAGAACAGAATAGGACAGAACAGAATAGGACAGAACAGAATAGAATAGAACAGAATAGAATAGAACAGAATAGAATAGAGTAGAACAGAATAGAATAGAGTAGAACAGAACAGAACAGAATAGAACAGAACAGAATAGAACAGAACAGAACAGAATAGAACAGAACAGAATAGAATAGAACAGAACAGAATAGAGTAGAACAGAATAGAGTAGAACAGAATAGAGTAGAACAGAATAGAGTAGAACAGAATAGAGTAGAACAGAATAGAGTAGAACAGAATAGAGTAGAACAGAATAGAGTAGAACAGAATAGAGTAGAACAGAATAGAGTAGAACAGAATAGAGTAGAACAGAATAGAGTAGAACAGAATAGAGTAGAACAGAATAGAGTAGAACAGAATAGAGTAGAACAGAATAGAGTAGAACAGAATAGAGTAGAACAGAATAGAGTAGAACAGAATAGAGTAGAACAGAATAGAGTAGAACAGAATAGAGTAGAACAGAACAGAATAGAATAGAATAGAGTAGAACAGAACAGAATAGAACAGAACAGAATAGAACAGAACAGAATAGAACAGAATAGAATAGAACAGAATAGAATAGAACAGAATAGAATAGAGTAGAGTAGAATAGAATAGAACAGAATAGAATAGAACAGAACAGAGTAGAACAGAACAGAGTAGAACAGAATAGAGTAGAACAGAATAGAGTAGAACAGAATAGAGTAGAACAGAATAGAGTAGAACAGAATAGAGTAGAACAGAATAGAACAGAACAGAATAGAACAGAACAGAATAGAACAGAATAGAATAGAACAGAACAGAATAGAATAGAGTAGAACAGAACAGAATAGAATAGAACAGAATAGAATAGAACAGAATAGAATAGAGTAGAATAGAATAGCATAGAACAGGACAGAATAGAATAGAACAGAATAGAGTAGAACAGGACAGAATAGAATAGAGTAGGACAGAATAGAATAGAGTAGGATAGAATAGAATAGAGTAGGATAGAATAGAATAGAATAGAATAGAATAGAATAGAATAGGACAGAATAGGACAGAATAGAACAGAACAGAACAGAATAGAGTAGAATTAACTCTTTATTTTGCAGAGTGATTGGGAGGTAACATAGCTAATAATAATAATTGCAGTTTGGTTTCTTTCTCTCCCCAAACTCAGGCTCAGCTGAACTTCCCTTGCTAGAAAACATTGAAGATACCTTAATGAAAACAATTGACCTTTGCCAGAGAAATTCACACAGTTTAGACCAACAGCAGCAAGAGGTAAGGTAGTGAAAAAGCATCAACAAGCCCTCTGCACCTCCTGAAACCTCTTCATATGCTTCTCCCCAGCAGGAGAAGGACTCAGAGCTGCTGGGGAGAGGCCAGAGCAGGCCACAGAGATGCTGCCAGGGCTGGAGCAGCTCTGCTGTCAGCACAGGCTTAGGGGGCTGGGGCTGTGCAGCCTGCAGAGGAGAAGGCTCCAGGGGCACCTCAGAGCTGCCAGGACCTGAAGGGATCCTGCAGGAAGGCTGCAGAGAGACTTTTACTGAGGGGGTCTGAGCCAGGCCAAGGGGAAATGGTTTGGAGCTGAGGCAGAGCAGGGTTAGAGTGGAGCTGAGGAAGAAGTTGTTCAGCAGGAGGGAGCTGAGGCTCTGGCACAGGCTGCCCAGGGAGGCTGTGGCTGCCTCCTGCCTGAGGGTGCTCAGGGCCAGACTGGATGAGGCCCTGAGCAGCCTGGGCTGGTGGGAGGGGTCCCTGCCTGTGGGGAAGCTGGGACTGGAGGAACTTTCAGGTCCCTTCCGACCTGAGGCATTCTTTGATTCTAACACATTTCAGTTCCACTGCAGCCATGAGCAGTGAAGCTTTGGAGCTGGACTCTGACATGGGTCCCAGCTCATTTTCAGTACTGCTCTGTTCTTACTGGTTTGTATTTTTCTCATTCAATTCTTTCAGGCCCTCTGGTTTCCCCTGCTGGAAGCTATGATGTCCCCACAGAAACTACCTGGCTCCTCACAGTGTCAATACTCTGAATGTAAGTAATGGGACTTTAGTGACCCCAAGGACTAATGAGAGACTTGAGTGCTGTCTCTCCTGGGCTGAATGCTGAGAGGAAGAGCAGTTCTGATAGCTGCTGGATGCTCTGCTCCAGTAGCAGAGCTGAGCAGCAGCACTGAGCTCAGGTTGGCTGCTTGGCAGGCTGCAGCTCTCAGACACTTCTCTTTCAACCTTGCTGCAGCTTCCCCTGACAAGTTGGTTCATAGTCATGGATTCATAGAATGGGTTAGGCTGGAGGGGACCTTAAAGCTCATCCAGTTCTGACCCCATGCCACTGGCAGGGACACCTCCCACCAGCACAGGCTGCTCAGGGCCTCATCCAGCCTGGTCCTGAGCACCCCCAGACAGGAGGCAGCCACAGCCTCCCTGGGCAGCCTGTGCCAGTGTCTTCCCACCCTCACTCCCAAGAGTTTCTTCCTCATCTCCAGTCTCAATGTCCTCTCTCCCAACCTACAGGGGAGGTTCTCCAGTCCTCTGATCATTGTATGGCTTCCTCTGGACCTGCTCCAGCAGCTGCACATCCAGCCCTGTGCTGCAGAGTGCCTGCAGCTGTGTGTGCTTGAGGGGTACAGCATTGATAAGGAAGGATGATGGTGGTCATGCTGTCTTTCCTTCCAGTGACCATTAGCTACATCTGCACTCCTGGGATAGTCTTCCAGAGATCAGTGACCTCCTCCCTCAACTCACATTTGCCTCCACATTCAGAATCTTCCCTGCACTATCCTTTTTCATGAGCTAATGCCTGCAGCAAAGTAATCTGAAGTGATGCCAGAAAGGATGAGAGGATAATGGACCTGGGTCCTGCATAACTCTTTTGGGTTTGGTCCTCATATGCTGCCCAAACAGCTCAGTGCCCCACACAGACTGAACTGCTGGGTCCATGCATATCTAAATACTGGCTCCTGCTTTGGGGTGTTTGAGGTATAGGAACAAGTTTCATGCAAAGCTTCATACTGGGAAGTTGTGGAGGCAGGCTGAGGGAGCTGGGGATGTTCAGGCTGGAGAAGAGAAGGCTCCAGGGAGACCTCAGAGCAGCTTCCAGTACCTGAAGGGCTACAGGAAGGCTGCAGAGGGTGTGTTCCCAAAGGGCTGCAGTGACAGCACCAGGGGCAATGGCTTCAAACCAGAGCAGAGCAGATTGAGACTGGATGTGAGGAGCAAGCTCTGCCCCAGGAGGCTGCTGGAACACTGCAGCAGGCTGCCCAGGGAGGTGGTTGAGGCCCCAGCCCTGGAGCTATTCAAGGTGAGGCTGGACAGAGCTCTGGGCAGCCTGCTCCAGTGGAGGAGGTCCCTGCTGACTGCAGGGGGTTGGACTGGGTGAGCTCTGGAACCTTCCAGCCCAACCCAATTTCATAGTCTCTAACATGGATTGTGTTGGTAGCAGCAGCAGAGGTGGATGGCAGTGCTGCAGTGTGAGGCTCCCAATGCTGTAGGCAGGCTGTGGGAGGGCAGTGGAGAGGCATGGTGGTGTGGAGAGCTTTCAGAGGTACTTCCTGACCCAAAAGCTGGCACAGGAAACAGCACAGCCATTTGCAGAGGAGAGAACATCTCCTGAGTCCCAGGGGTTGCTCCCTGGTTGCTGCTTGAATGCTGGTGCACAGCCTGAGGCTTGGTGCTTGCTCTTGCAGCTCTGAAGAGCCTGACGATGCAGGTGCTGAACAGCATGGCTGCCTTCATCGCTCTGCCTGCAATCCTGCAGAGAATCCTACAGGTGAGTTCCTTTGCCCAGGTCACAGCACCACAGAATGCATCAGGTTGGAAGAGACCTTCAAGTCCCACACTGAAATTCAACACCAAACCATGGCCCCAAGTGCCGTGGCCACACTGCCTGAACCCCTCCAGGGCTGGGGGCTCCACCACCTCCCTGGGCAGCCTGTGCCAGGCTCTCCCTGCCCTCACTGGAAAGAATTTCTTCCTCCTCTCCAGTCTCAGTCCCTCCTCTCCCAGCTCAAAGCCATTGTTCCTCATCCTGGGGCTGTGGCTGCCTCCTGGAGGTGTTCAGGGCCAGGCTGGCTGAGGCCCTGAGCAACCTCTGCTGGTGGGAGGTGTCCCTGCCCATGGTGGGGGCTGGAACTGGATGCTCTTGAAGGTCCCTTCCAACCCAACCCATTCTGTGAGGTCCATTACTTTGCCTTTTCTGACCAGCAATTGTGGCACTCCAGGTTTAGTGCTCTGGTTCCTGCTTTAGATCAGACCTTCTGCAGATGGGAGCTCTGCACCCAAAATGCTTTGCTGAAGGGCACTGTGCAGAGGGCCGTGAGCAGGATCCACAGCTTTCACAGGAGACAGGCAGGCTCCTGGCAAGTCTTTGCAGTAATGATGATTTATGCTCTTGCTCATCCTTAATGATGCTGGAAGTTCATTACTGGATAGGAAATCTGCAGTAACCCTGTTAGCAGAGAGCCTGGGGGAATCCCCTTGAGCAGCTAGAAACCTTCCCTGTCATCAAGGATGTGACTGCTGGCTGCAGAGGGCTGAAAGCTGAGTGTCAATTCCCTTACACAGCTGTAATCCTCTCTGCATCTTTGGTGCCTGCAGAATGCAGAACTGCAAAAGCCAGATGCCTGCAACCTGCCTGTAGGGACCCAAAGCAGGGAAGGAAGGAACCAGTGACAGCCTGGGAGCATAAAGATCCAAAAAGCCTTGGCCCCCTTTTTCTTAGCCCTCCTTCGAGCCCTGCCTGGCTTTTGTTGGGGGATTGCTGGTCAGTTGGGCTGGGTTTGGGGTTTGTTTGGTGGCTGGGGTCCTGAGAGCTACCTCCCCTCCTTGGTTTCAATCAGGCCAATGAAAGACCCCAAAGCCACCCCAGCAAACACCTCCCTGTGCCACTGGAGCAGCATCCTGTAAACATCATCAGAGTTCCGTGGTGGCTGAGGGCCTTGCCCTCACAGACCCGCAGCTGGGTTTGGCTCCAGGGCTGGTGCCCAGTGCTGGGCTGGCAGGTTGCCCCTGCAGACTTGCTCTGATATTCCCTGGCTCAGTGGCTGTGGCTGCTTGGGTGGCTCCTCTGGGTGCCTGCAGTGTAACTTCCATGCTGCTTCAGCTGGCTTTGCCTCCTGCTTATCCTTTCTCTCTTTCGCTCCCAGTCCCAGCAGGGCATCAGCCTTGCTCCTGCCGCTTTCCTCACTCCTCTCCTCCACAGCTGTGCACCCAGTCCCTGCTTTCCCTCCCAGTCTCCCTTGTGTCTGCATTGTTTTTCTTCTCTCTAGGTCAGTTTCCTCTCTGTCTCTTGCCGGTGCATTTTCTGCCGGTGTCTTTGCCCATGCCACCAGTAAGCTTCTCTGGGTTTCTGGCAGGCTCCTCCCAGTGTCCTTCCACTGCCTCCCAGCAGGGCAAACCGGATTCTTCCAGGCCAAGTCAGGGGCTGTCAGTCCCTGGGATGTGTACTGCACAGAGCTGACCTCCCCTGTGCTCCTCTGAGGCTTTCCTGAAGGCTGTTCAGCTTCGGACCCCTCGCTGCAGGGACAGGGAGGTGCTGGAGCATGGCCAAAGAGCAGCCAAGCTGGTGAAAGGCCTTGAACACGGGGCTGAGGAGAGCTGAGGTTCCTTCAGGAGAGGCTGAGGGGAGAGCTCCTTGCTCTCTACAGCTCCCCCAAAGGAGGCTGGAGCCAGGTGGGGGTTGGGCTCTTCTCACTTGCACCAAGTGACAGGACAAAAGGAGATGGCCTCAAGCTGGAGGGGAGATTCAGGTTGGATAGTAGGAACAAATTCTTCTGCTGTGGTGGTGGGATGCAGACTGTGCAGCCCAGCAGCAGTTCTGTTTCTGTGCCCCTCCCCAGACTGGCATCAGTGAGGCACACTGGTGCCTGTGGTCAGGCCAGGTCATGGAACCATAGAGCTGTTGGGTTGGAAGAGACCTTTGAGATCACCAAGTCCAAACACTCCCAGAGCTCACAGCCCCCCACTGCTGCTGAGCCACTGCACCATGTCCCTCAGCACCACAGCCAGGGCTTTTGAGCACCTCCAGGGGTGGGGACTCCAGCAGCTCCCTGCAGGCCCCTGGAGCAGTTGGTGGCAAGTGCCAGCTGATGCCTCCTGTGCCACTGCAGGCTGCTCTCTGCTGCTTTCCTCTCCATTCCTCACATGCAGTCTCCACTCTGCTCCTGCATCTCCTGAATGAAATGCCCAAGGTCACTTCTGAAGCCTTTTGACCCAGGCACAGCAATTAGTGTAGTATTCAGTAATGAATGACTGTTGATGCTGTCAGTAATCAGTGGATGTTGTCAGCTCCTCGGTTTTGCTCATTACCAATTTTCTCCTCCATGGTTCTGCTGTCCTTGTGCATCTGCAGCACCTTTAAATCTAAGCCTTCCATTTGCAGTACCCCTGGGAAGCGAAAGAGAAAGGACTTGTAGAAGCCTGGGTGGTCACATCCTGGGATTCAGCTGCAGCTCTTCTTTTCTTCCTGCAGGATCCAGTTTATGGAAGAGGGAAACTTGGAGACATTCAAGGCCTCGTCCTGGGAATGCTGGACACCTTTAACTATGAGCAAGTAAGCTGCCTCCCTGCTCTGGCAGAGGCAGTGCTGCCAGCTGGCCAGGCTGCTGCTCCCTCTGCTTTGCCATCTCCCTCTGCTGGGATGCAGTGGTTGGGGTGTGCCTGGAGCAGGGAGGGGATGAGTTTGTGTTGCTCACAGATGGCCAGGGAAGGCACTGGCGGGGCTGTGGGCAGCGTGGCTGGGGCTCAGCAGTGTTCAGGGTGCTGCTCCTCTCCAGCTCACCCTGCAGCTGGGCATTCAAAGGCACAAGCCCAGCATCTTTGGACTTCTGGTGGAGGTTTAAAGAAGGGCTTTCTAAATGAGTGACCTCTTCTGCCTCTTCCCCGTGGTGATGCTGCAGTGCTTTTGTCACCTGAGGACATGGCAGCTGTATCTCACTCCTGCCTCTGTCCAGTGCCAGACTGCAGGCAGTCTCCAGGCTTTGTTGTCACAGAATCACAGAGTGGCAGGGGTTGGAAGGGACCTCTGGAGATGATCCAGTGCAAGCCCTGCCCAGCTGGTGTTCTGCAGAATTGATCTGCAGGGAGTTTCTGCAGCCTGTGGATGATGAGGTGAGCTGGTTCCTCTGCCTGTTGTCTTCCACACAGACCCTTCTGGAGACAACTACCAGCCTTCTGAACCATGATCTCCACTGGTCCCTGTGTAACCTGAGAGCTTCTGTCACTAGAGGGCTTACCCCGAAGCAGGATTACTGCTGCATTTGTCTGCAGCAGTACAAGAGGAGGCAAGAAACTGCTGATGAAATCATTGTGTTCAGGTACAGTTAAGGGGCAGGGGCACAGCTGCACTTGTGGCAGTGATTTTAAAAGGAGAAACAAACCAACCAACCCCAGATCCCCAAACTGAAGCCAAACCAAACGAAAAAGCTCTGCTCTGAGACCTGCACAGCTGAGCAGACACATCCCTGTGTCCCTGCTACCTTGCTGGGCTGGCTCATCAGCCCTCTCAGAGTCATCCTCCTTCTCTGCCTCTGCTGCAGAGAGTGGCCTTGAGTCCTGAGAGCTGCTGAGCATGCCAGCATGTCTGCCTGCTCTGCACTGGTGCAGGTGCAGCACCCTGGGGTTGTACATCCCAGACCTCCAGCAGCCCTCACCGTGTGCTCTGGTGGCAGCCCTGTTGCCCTGGCTGTGGCCAGGTGGCTCTTAGGACAAGCTGATGAGAACTGTTCTGACCTGGCTCAGAAAGAGGACATCTGCTGTTGTTCTCTGGAGTCTGGGGAGGCTGCAGGAGGGTGTGGAGGTAGGAAGGGAGCACACCCACTGCTGAGCTGTGCTTGCAGAGAAGCAGCCTTGGTTTTACTGCCCAATACTGTCCCTCCAAGGGTCAGAGCTGTCAGGCTGTGACTGTGCTCTCCAGCACCCAGCAGAATTCTTCTCTCCACAGCTGTGGCCACTTGTACCATTCACTGTGCCTGCTGAGTAAAGAGTGTGGGACAGTAGCTAAGGGCCTGATGAGGTGGATGTGCTACAAATGCAACTCAAGCAACAAGGGAGCAAAGCTGAGCGAGAGCTTCTCCGAGCTGAGAAAAGGCAGTGCAGCATCCTTGGTACAGGTAAGCTTTGTCAGGTGGCTTCTCTTCAAGCAGTGCTTAGAGACTTCATCTCTTTGCTCCCTCTTGGGCCTTTGCTTCCAGACAAACCATGCTGCAGCTGTCTCAGGCAGCAGTATCAGAGCTGACTGAGCACGTGTCAATGCCCTGTGGGGCTCAGAATTGTGTTCATCCAGAAGGTCTGGGAGCTCCTTGCCAGCAAGAGGGGAATCACAGCCTGGCAGGGGCTGGAAGGGACCTCTGGAGATCATCCAGTCCGAGCTCCTGCCAGGGCAGGGCACCCAGGGCAGGGCACCCAGAACTCATCCAGGAGGGTTGGAAAGGCTCCAGAGGAGACTCCACAACCTCTCTGGGCAGCCTGCTCCAGTCCAGCACCCTCACACCAAAGAAACTTCTCCTCATGCTGAGGTGGCACCTCTTGTGTTCTTGCCAGCATCCATAGTTCCTTCTCCTGTCACTGGGCACCCCTGAAGAGAGCCTGGCACCTTCATCCTGACAGCCAGCCCTGCATGAGGAGCTAGAGCTGCTGCCCACGGTGACCCCTGATGGGGGTTTGCTCCTCGCTGCACACAGGGCGGTGTTTTTCCCCTTGCCAAACCAGAGCCATTCAATCTTGCCTTGCACTTCTGCAGTGCTGCTTTGGTTTTCTTCTAGCAGATCATTTCCATTTCTGCCACATCAGTTCCCATCCAAAGGCAGCTGACAGCATTGGGCATCTTCCAGCAGCTTCTGTATGAACAAAAACATCTTCCTGCTGGAAGGGAGCTGTGTGGGGAAGGGAGTCCCTGAGGAGTGCAGGGAGCACAATACCATCCTTGCAGTCAGACTGGGTGAGTCCCTGATGTGGTGACAGAGAGAAGCTTGCCCAGGAGCTTGTGAGTCAGCTGTGGTCCCAGCAGCCTGCTGAAAAGCTCAGCACCTCGTGTCCCAGCAGCCTGCTTCCGTGCAGCCTGGACCCTGGCTCTGTGCTTGCCCAGGGCCAGCAGCCCCACATTTCCCCCTCTGCAGTTTTGCTCCACAGTTGTGTGTGAAATCAGCCTGACAGCTCCAACAGCTCCAGGCAAAGGTAGCTGCTGAGCTGCAGTCACCATTGAAGTGCCTGACATTTCATACCAGTGCCTGGGAATGTGGGCATCACTGCACTTCTCACAAGCTGCTCTCTTGGAGCCCTTCCCTGTCTGCCCTGTCACACCAGTCTGCACATAACCTATGGCAGAAGGAAGTGGAAGATGCTCCACAGGAGTGATCTGGGCCAGGAGGAGAAGACTCAGAGAATGGGTTGGATTGGAAGGGTCTTTAAAGGTCATCCAGCTCCAAGCCCCTGCCATGGGCAGGGACACCTCCCACCAGCCCAGGCTGCTCAGGGCCTCATCCAGCCTGGCCTTCAACACTGGAGGAGGCAGCCACAGCCTCCCTGGGCAGCCTGTGCCAGGCTCTCCCCACCCTCACTCTCAACAATTTCTTCCTCCTCTGTGAAAAGCATCCCCAGTTCTCCTGGAGCCCCTTCAGCTACTGGAAGCTGCTCTGAGGTCTCCCTGGAGCCTTCTCTTCTCCAGGTTGAACAGCCCCAGCTCTTGTAGCCTTCCCTGATCCATCAATAAAAGTGGGGGGCTGGCTGGGACTCACAGGAGATGTGCAGGCACTGGATGTGCAAGAGAAGGGCTTGCAGCTTGGATCATCTCTCACTAGCTGGCAGCTGTCCATGCCAGACCATCTGAGGGGGCTGGGTGCTTCCCTGCTGCTTGCCATGTGCTCCTGGCAGAGAAGCCCTTGGCTCCCTGCTGTGCACCCAGCCAGCCCAGCAGAGCTTGGCTCTGGCTCAGCAGAGCCCCAGCACTACTTCCAGCCCCCCCACCTCTTCCTTCTGGTGCCTCAGATACCCTGCAAGTTTGGGATGTTCCTCATACATTTAGATGGTGCTGCTGAAGTGCTGTCCTTGCCTGTGCTTACACTGGTGTGTGGCAGGGCCCTAGAGAGCTGCAGCTGTTTTGACTTGGCACAAGGCTGTCAGACCCCCAGCTTCTCCAGGGACCTTCTTTGCTCACCAGCTGCTGCTCAGTGCTGTTCACTGACCCCATGAGGTGATGGTTCCTCTGGCCAGGCAGAGGGCTGCCCCACAGAGCAGACCTCTTCTGGGGTAGCACTGGGGCCGTAAAGTGATGGCTATGGCTATTGCCTGGCTCCAGTGGCTGCCCCCAGCTCTGAGCCACATCCTTGTGCTCCTGTGGGGTTCCTCTGGCTCCAAGACAGCTGTGGTCATGGGGCTCTGGTGCTGCCCAGGGGCAGGAGGGATTTCTTTCTCTCACAAGGTTTGTTCAGCCCTTTGGTGCTGCAGCTGCCTGGTGAAAGCTTCTCTGCTTTCCCTCTCCCTGCACTGGCAGCAGGCAGCCCCCAGGCTCTAGCTCTCAGGCTGCTCTTGCTTCCTTCCTTCCAGCTGGTGCCTCTGCCAAGCTGGAACAGAAAATCCCAGAGGAAAGTGACACTAAGGCAGTGCTGCTTCCAGCCCTGCCTTCCCTACCCCCTGGAGAGGCAGCTCCAAAGCTTCCATGGCATTTGGAGGATGGCCTGTGCAGAAGGAGGGGTTTTTTTTTGCAACCACTTTGAAGACCCTGAAAACTTTGTGTGTCCCTTGGCAGAGTCCCCTGTGCTGAGTGCTTTTCCCACAGTGAGCTGCAGCTTAGGTATTTATTTTCTTAGCAGGCAGATTCCTACTGAGAAATGCCACTGAGCATCTGGAGGTTGTTCCACAGCACCCATTCTGCTCTGCTGGAGCAGAGGCTGCCAGCTTGTGCTGTGCAGTGGCACTGAGTCAGATGGGAGCTGACAGCCCAGCAGGCTCTGCTGGCTCTGGCCCTGCTTGGTGTGCTTGGCCTCTGTATAAGCTGCCTGGAAACTGGGGAGGGGGAGAGGCCACAAGCTGCACCCTGGTGGGGGCTGGGGATGGCACTTCCTGACCTGCCCCAGCCATGGGGAATGGGGAGAGAAGGCCACAAGGCCTTTGGTGCTCTGTTAGCCCTGAGCCTGGCTGTCTCCCCAGGGGTCATCTTCTGGCTCTGCACTGATCCTCTTTGTGTCCTCCTGACCTTGCATCATGCCATACATGAGTGTGGCCAGCAGCTCAAGGGAGCTTCTCCTCCTGCTCTGCTGAGTCCTCACCTGCAATGCTGCATCCAGTCCTGGGCTCTCCAGTTCCAGAGGGACAAGGAACTGCTGGAGAGAGTCCAGCACAGAGCCACTGAGCTGCTGAGGGGCCTGGAGCAGCTCTGATCCGAGGAGAGGCTGAGAGCTGGGGGTGGTTAGCCTGGGGCAGAGGAGGCTGAAGGGGATCTCAGTGGCTGAGAACCAGGAGGATGGAGCCAGACTCTTCTCAGTGGTGTCCAGTGACAGGACAAGGGGCAGTGGACACAAAGTGGAGCACAGGAGGCTCTGTGTAAATGTAAGGACAAATTTCTTCCCTTTGAGAGCGGCAGAGCCCTGGAGCAGGCTGCCCAGAGAGGTTGTGCAGTCTCCTTTGGAGGCATTCCAAACCTGCCTGGATTTGTTCCTGTGTGACTCACTCTGGGTCATCCTGCTCTGGCAGGGGGGGTGGATTAGATGACCTTCAGAGGTCCCTTCTAAGCCCTAGCATTGTGTGAGACTGTGAAAGCAAGGGGGGCTGTGTGTGTGCTGGGGCTCAGTCCCATTTAAAGCTGGCAGTGCTGGTTTGGGCACTGTGATGTTTGAAGGTGGCTGAGGTGTGTTAGGCTCCTGCCTGAATGTGAGTGAGGGGCTCCTGATGCCCGAGTTACTGATCCCCACAAGCAGTGTGCCTCCTTGCAGGGGGCTGGTTTGTGCCTTCCATGCCAGCCTCTGCAACAGGGGCTGGGGAGAGGCAGAGTCTTGGCTCTGGGGCTGCAGGCTCTGCAGGGAACACCACGAAGCCCTCAGGTGCCATGCTCTGCCAGCTCTGTGGCTGAGAGCTGGGAGGGCACTGTGCTCAGGGCTGTCCAGATGGCAAGTGTGTTTCATTCAGGAGTGTAATCCTGTCAGGCTACACCAGGATGGACAATGAACTCGATCCACAGTTAATCCAGTTTGTCAGACTCTACCTTTAAGCTCTGTGCTGCAGCCTGCCCCCAGCATCCCTCTTTGTGACAGCCTTCATCCAGCCCCCAGCTCCCTGGCCAGCTTCTGCCTGTGAGCTGTTGCTACCTTAGAATCATGAAATGGTGGTGTTGGAAGGGACCTCTGGAGATCCTCCCAGGGAGCAGAGCCCAGCCCCCAGCTGGCTGCAGCCTCCTCTCAGGAGCTGCAGAGAGCAATGAGGTCTCCCTCAGCCTCCTCTGCTCCAGGCTGAACACCCCCAGGGCCCTCAGCTGCTCCTCCCCAGCCCTGTTCCCCAGACCCTTCCCCAGCTCTGCTGCCCTTCTCTGGCCCTGCTCCAGCTCCTCAATGTCCTTCTTGGAGTGGGAAACTGAACCCAGTGTTTGAGATGTGGCCTCAGCAGTGCTGGGCACAGTCCCTGCCCTGCTCCTGCTGCCTGGGCAGCTGCTCAGTTCCTTAGCTCTGGAGTTGGCTTTGGCTGCAGATTCCATAACTGCCTGAGCAATGCACAGGAAGTCCACATGAGGACAATCTGTACCCTTGGCTCAGCAGCAGCACAGCTGCACTCTGCCACGTCCTGTTGTCCCAAGCTTTGGAAACAAAAGGGGTTCAGTGAGAAGAAATCAGAGTGTGGAGTCCTAGCTAGCAGGTGTAAAGGACTGGCACCATGGCATTGGAGAGACCTCTAGAGCTCAGCTGGTCCAAGCCCCCTGGCACACCTGAGAACACACAACAGATTTCAAGAGAGTGAGTTGAAAGCCATGGTGCTCTCCAGCTCATCCTCAGGAGCTATTTGCCCTCAAGAGTGGTGATTCTGGGTGCTGAACTGAGCCCAGCTCTCATCTCCAGGTGCTGCCAGCCTTCCCCCCAAGCCTGCTGCATTCCAGGTGCCTCACCTGCTGAGCCCTGCTGTGCAGGGGGGTCTGGTCCTGGTGCTGGGCTGATGAACCCTGAGCAGCGTTCCCCCTGCGCTGGCAGGCAGCAGTGGGAGGCCAAGGGAGTGTTGCAGCAGTGCCTGCTGGAAGCTGAAGCTGCCAGGCATCCCAGCTGGCAGAGGGGAGCTTGCTCCTGCAGTTCAGCTAGGTTCAGCTGCAGCCAAGAGACATCTGCCCCTGCCAGCCTGCTCCTGAGGAGCTGAGAGCCAGGGCTGGGGTGCAGACCAGGATGGCAGATCACTGCTGCTGAGGGAGGCTGCTCTGTGCTGGGCACTGCTGGGGCAGTGCTTCTGGTTACATGCAGGCAGCAGGGCCTGGTTTGCCTGCTCTTGCCTCCCCCTGAGGTACCAGCTGCTGCTGCACCCAAGCAGGAGCTGGCAGGGCCTGGAAGTGCTGTGAACACAGCTGGTCCTTACCCTGTGGAAGAGCTTGCCTCAGGTTTACAAGAACTGGCCCAGCCCTGGTTCAGCTCATCTGGGATCCCTTAAGGACCTCAAGTGTCCAGCTGCAGGGGTGGAAGAAGGGCAGCTTCACCTGGGAGAGCAGGAAAAATGCATCTCCTGGGGCAGGGTGGTGCTGAATGCTCTGACTGACCTCGGAATGTGTTTGTGGAAGGCCTGGCTTTGGGAGGCAGCATTTAGGTGGATCTCTTGGCATGACTGTCGGTGGTGCCTCTGCCTCCAGATGCTCTGGGATCTGCTTTGCTTAGGCACTGGCTGCTGGTGGATTCTGTAGCTGTAAATGAGAGATAATTGCAGGCTCAGGAGGGCTGTGTGGGGACTACCAGAGGGGGTGGAATGTGTGCAAGCAAAATACGCAGCAGGGATCAGCATTCCAGCAGTGCTCTGCGAGACCTGGAAACCAAAAAGGAGTTCTCCTTCCTGCTGGCCAAGCTCCTCAAGCAGGGAAGTTGTCTCTTGGGTCCTGCATCAGTTCCCTCCAAAGGGACTTAGGGCTTGGCTTGGGAGGTCTCGGGGGTACCGAACCGCTCTGTTCTGAGCTAGGCAGTCCCGAGCTGCCTGGCCCTGCAGCAGCACTGGGAGCAGGGAGTGAGCTGACTGCGTGCCACAGGTGCCTGAGGCTGGTGAAGGACTCTGAGAGTCTCCCTGCAGCCCCTGAGTGCAAAGATGCCTTTAGTGACAGGGTTGGACAGGAGAAGGCCTGGCAGCAGTGTTCCCATGGCAACAAGGAGCTGCCTGCAGCCCCGCAGCAGCCTGCAGCCCGGGCGGGCGGATGGCTCCGCACGCCTGCTGGGCAGCCAGCAGAGGAGGGGAGGCCAACTGTGTGGCATTGTCCTGGTCCTTGACCGCCTGTGCCACAGCAGCTGTGCAGGGCAGCTTTTCCTTGGGCTGTGCTTTGGTGTTTCCAAGGGAGGAGGAGCTGCGGCAGCCTTGGCAGCGCCTGTGCGGGCAGAGTCGCCGCCCGGCCTGGCACCTGGGCACGAGGGCTGGTGGCCGTGGTGCTGCTGGGCTGACAGGCAGCCTCAGGGAGCTTGCAGGGCTTAATGATTCTGGGGGTCTCCATGTTGGGCCTGATCTGTTGCCAGAGTCTCAAGGGGGTGCAATGTCAGCCCCCCCGGCAGGGCTGCAGCACTCGGGGGCAGCAGCCCTTGGGCAGTGCCTTCTGGGGGCAGTGTTTGAGGGTGAGCACCGACGGCTCCTGAGAGACAGACCCCCAGGCACCGCAGTGCCAGGCTGCTGCTCAGGAGGGGGCGTCCTCCCAGGCTCCTCTCGCGGCTCCCTGGTGCTGCTCTCTCCTTTGGGATGTGAGCAGCAGCGTTCAGGGGAGAGAGGCTGCGGTGTGATGAGGTGGAACAGGCCTGGGAGGAGCTGCGCTGCTGTCCCTGCGGCGTGGGGATGCTGCCTTTGGCAGCAGCTGGAGCACGCATGCAGCCCTTGCATTAGTGCTCCTGCTGCAGGCTCTGGGCTCTCTCTCTGCAGCTGGCTGCCCTCACCCACAGCTCTGTAACTGCCCCAGCACCACTGCTGGGGTAATGCCTTAGTGCTGCAGTGCTGGGCAGCCCCCAGGCTCTGCTCTGAGTCCCCTTCTACCCCCCCTTCACCCCTCACTTCCCACCTTCTAGCCTGTAGCAGCTTACTGGGGAGAGCAGGGGCCCAGCACAGAGCCTGGGCAGGGCTGCTGGAGGAGAGACCTTTGGGAGAGGATGAGGGCAGCCTGGGGGAGCTGCTGCCTGGGGAGAGCCTGGCAGGGGCTGCTCCTCCCCACTGGCTGCAGGGCAGTTTCCCCATCCTTTGCCTTCTCTCTTTGTGCCTCTTCTTTTCTCCTTTTTTCTTCTCCCCTCTCATTTTCTTTCCCCTTCCCTTTTTCTTCCCCCTGCCTTTTTCTTTTCCTCCCTCTTTTTTTCCCCTCCCCTTTTCCTTCCCTCCCACCCTTTTTTTCTTTCCCCTCCATCTTCCCCCCCCCTTTTTTTCTTTCTCTGCCTCTCCTGTCTCTCTTCTCTGTAGCTCAGTTCTGTTTGTCTGCCATTAGCTACAGGATCTCAGATGGGCTCTCTGGTTTTCCCCCAAACAAAGGCTGGCACACATTGGCTGCAAGCCAGAGGAAAGACAGCAAAGGAAGCCCCTGAAGAAGCTGTGGAGCAGCTGCTCCAGGCCCGAGGACAGGAGCAGGGCTGGACCTGTGTGTGCCTGAGCATGCTGTGTGCTGTCTGTAACCTCCTCCCTCTTTCCCAGGCGAGCTCCGAGGCGTTGGACCCTCAGCAGCTCCAAGCCTTTGACCAGCTCTGCCGGCTCAACCGCGGCGCCTCCAGGGTATGTCCCCCCTGGGCCCTGTCTGCTTCAGGCTGGGGGGCAGTGGTCCAGCCAGACACTGGCACTGGCAGCATGGGGCTTTGGTCCCTGGCAGCCAGCTGTGCTCTGTGACTGTGGAGCTGTGTTCTGTGGGTGATGCTGTCTGGGTTTTGCCTTGCAGCTGGCTCTGCTGACAGAGCTCTCTCGTGGCCATGGCAGTGAGAAGCCCTTCAGCATTTCCCACGGGGACCTGGCCACCAGCAGTGTCTTCCAGAACGAGAACTTCCAGCTCCACCTGGCTCCCCCTCCCCTGGCTGAGGACTAATGCTGCTGCCTGCAGCCTGAGCAGGGCCACGGCTGCCTCCTCCCCTGCACGCTGCCTTCCCTGGGCTGTGCCACGCTGGCTCCGGCTGGCTGCCGGAGGGCTCGTAGCTGTGGGTGATGTCCCAGCCCTGCCACCACCTCTCACTGACCCAAGGTAGCTGTGGGGCAGCCATGAACTCTGGAGGCAAACCCAAAGGTGCCACAGCTCTGGGCCACCTGCACTGATCTGACCTGCAGGCTCACACCACTGGTGGAGGCTTTGCCAAACAAGTGGGGGGGCTGTGCCCCACTGGAGCAGTGTGGCCTGGGGCTGCCCAGAGCCCATCTCTGAGGCTGCTGTGTTGGTGGGTGGGTGGCTGGGTACCACAGCTGAGCTTTAGCTGCTAGAAAAAGCAGTCCCCCTGCCAAGGCCCAGCCCTTGGTCTCGGGGCAGCAGCCATGGGGGCTGAGGGCACGGAAGAGGCAAACCTGGAAGAGGCTGAAGAGTACAGAACAGAGGAGAGCAGAGTGCCCTGCACACGGCCTGCTCCTGCAGACTGCCATTAAAAAGGTCCCTGGTGGAAGTATCCTGGGTGAGCTGTGCACATGGGCAGCGGGCAAGGGGTGCTGGCAGCACAGCTGGCTGCTGGCAGCTGCCACTGCACTCTGCCAGAGTGCACCTTGTCAGCAGGGGGAAGCACAGACCTCCCCTCCTGCCTTGTGCCCGTGCTGGGGCGGGTGTGTAAGCAATGTGCTGCAGGCCTGGTGGGGCTGCAGCAGGGAGAGGGTTTGTGAGATGCCCACTGATGATCAGAGAGGTCTGGCACTCCTAAGCTCAACCCAGTGTGTTGCAGTGCCATGCTGGGCAGTCTGCCCTCCTGGTGGCTCCTCCATCCCTGCTCACTCACCTGCAGTGGTGGTTCTCTGCTGTCCCCTCTGGCCTGTGGAACACCCTCCAGACCCTCCCCTCGCCTTGTGTGGTAGTGCTCTGGTGAGTGTTACCTTGCCCTGTTCATTTTGCCATCCCCCTTGGGTGTTTTGGGGTGCCAGGAAGAGCACAGCACCAGGTGGATGTTGCCCTCCACACCCAGCAGTGATGCCCAGAGCTGGTGGCTGGTCCCTGCAGAGCTCACATTGAAAGGTGGCACACAGGGCAGTGCTGCTGTCCCAGGAGCACAAGGGCAGTGGCTGTGCACCCTGGGGCCTGGCATGCCCAGCGTGCTGCCCTTCTTCCCTCTGAAGAACTACAGGATGGGGCCTCAGAATGGTGCCAGTCTGCAGCCACAGGTGAACCTGGACAGAGGAGAGTCAGGGGGCTGCAGCCAGCTGAACTGGGGCTGTTCAGCCTAAAGAGAAGGCTCCAGAGAGACCTCAGAGCTGCATTTCAGTCTCTGCAGGGGACCTGCAGGCAGGCTGGGCAGGGACTGCTCAGAAGGGGCTGGGGGGACAGGACCAGGGGCAGTGGTTTGGGACAGGACCAGGGGCAGTGGTTTGGAACTGGAGCAGGGCAGGGTCAGGTTGGACACCAGGAGGAAGCTCTGCACAGGGAGGCTGGGGAGAGCCTGGCACAGGCTGCCCAGGGAGGGGGCTGAGGCTCCATCCCTGCAGCCATCCAAGCTCAGCCTGGAGGGGTCCCTGGGGCTGCAGGGGTTGGACAGGATGCCCTTGGAGGGTCCCTTCCAGCCTACTGCAAGGTGTGAGCTCTGCCAGACAGCAGCAGCCTGGGCCTGCAGCGCTTCCCTGCCAGGAGTGGGGCAGTTCTCCAGACCAGTGAGACCTGGGCCGTGTGGCTGCCCACCAGCCCCAGTACTTAGCCAGTGGCCAGCCCTGGGGGGCCTGGTGCACTCCCCTGGATATTCTGTTTCTCTGCCCAGCACTGGGCAGGGGGTGAGGTGTTCTGCCTGCCTGTGAGGGATTCTGCTGGCACTGGCAGACGTTTCTGTGGTGTGGATGCAGAGAGCAGGACCAGCCAGGTGAGTCGTTCAGCATTTTATTCCAGAGGACATGAACACAGCCTCCTCCTGCCTGCCTGGAGCAGGAGCCCAGGGCACGTCTCTTGCAGCACAACAAAGGAACCAGGGCTGTGGGGGGGGCTGTTTCTGAGCTGGGGGTGTGATGGGGCATGGGGAGAAACCTGCCCCTGTGCTGGCTGCTGAAAACTGCCCAGAACCAACCCTGGCCCATGCCAGGCTGCTCCACCGATGCCTCCCTGGGACAAGAGAAGGGAGAGGCAGCTCATTGTGCTTAAGACATCTGAACAAATCCTGGGTAGGAGACACTCTCAGCCTGTGAATATTGCTAATTACTTAGGGTTAGGAAAGGGACCTGACAACAGTGAGGGAACCTGCAGGAGCAGAGAGCCCTGGGGTAGGCTTGGTCAGAAAGTCCCCAGCTGGCTCTCGCTGCGCTCACAGCTGCCGCCCCGGCTCCTGCTTGCCTGCAAACGGTGAGCTCAGAGGGCCCTGATGCCCCTTCCTGTGCTTGGTGCCTGCAGTGAGAGCTGGCAAGGAGCACTGTGTCTCCAGGAGAGGTCCTGCTGCCCCCCTTGGAAGGATGCATCTGGCCAGCTCACCCCAGGCAGGAGACGCCACCTGCGGGAGGAAGCTCAGGCAGGCACAGGAGTGAGCTCTGTCAGCTCCCCGCTGGGGTTACAGTGGAAAGGTTAAATGGGTAAATGCTGTAGGTTATACATAATGCTTCCTTCTACCGAGGGGATGTGTCTGCAGGGGCCAGGGACACTAAAGGGTTGTTAGAAAACCTTAATTAACCACAAAAGACAAACCCTGCCCTTAAAAAGAAAGAAATGCTATTTAGGTTTACTACAGTCTTCACTGAGACACCCTCAGAACACCAAAGTCATCCCAAGTGCCTTGGCAGGAGAATGCAGCTGGTCCTGCAAGGGCCCAGGGTGCTCCTGGGCAAGCACTGCACTTCCCCTGAGCCATCACAGCTGCACCCCAGGGTCTGGAAGTCTGAGTCTAGAAAGTACAGAGTTACTTTGTCACCATGTACGGAGAACCCCTAGCCCCTGTGCACACCACACACACTGCTGCCTACATCTGCTAACGAGACTGGGTACAAAGTGGACAGGATCAGTACTACGTGGTCAGGGACACTGAGGAATGAGCCTCTGGAGCCACCCTGCAGCGGGGAGGAGGCCCTAGCACACTGAACTGCAGCCTGGCAGTCACCAACCAGGGCTGCACTGCAAAGGGCAAACACCAAGGAATCCAGTCCTGGCCACAGCACAGCCACGGCTGGCCCCAGCTGCTGCCAGCTGCCCGAATGCTGAGCACCACCTTGGTTTTGTCCTGCAGGGCTGCCACCAAACCAGCAGTGAGGCAGCTCGCATGTGCCAGCTGCTTGAGGGATGTTTACAGTGAGGCTGGGGAGAGCCTGGCACAGGCTGCCCAGGGAGGCTGTGGCTGCCCCCTCCCTGGAGGTGTTCAAGGCCAGGCTGGATGAGGCCCTGAGCAGCCTGGGCTGGTGGGAGGGGTCCCTGCCCAGGGCAGGGGGTTGAAGCTGGATGAGCTTCAAGGTCCTTTCCAACCCAACCCCTTCCATGACTGACTCTGCTCTTGAAGTGAGTGCAGAGGAGCAGGAGCAGTGTGACCTCAGGTATGGATGCCGTGGGCACCTCCGGGCGCCTCTGTGCTGCCCCAGGCCCTGCTGACACAGTGCTGTGGCTGATGATAAACTTTGTCACTCTTCAGGGCAAACCAGGCCTGGAGGCAGGTCCTGAGGCAGGTCCTGAGTGCAGGAGTGTGGCACCACACAGCACAGGAGGGAGCAGCAGGCAGAGTGGAGCTGGGGGTTGTGTGTTTGGAGGTAGCCACTGCCTTCACTTGGCATCCTCCACCCCACGGAGTGCTGGTCAGGCAGCTGCATGCCAGCTCTGCCTGCTCCTGCCCACGGAGCTGTCAAAGACAGATCTTCCCCAGAGCCATGGAGAGGAAAGGGACCAGCTGGAGCCAGGCAGCTGAGCTGGAGCCAGGCAGCTGAGCAGCAGTCGCCTGCCAGGGAGGGTACAGAGCCTGACAGCCCTCAGCAGATGCTCGGTGCATAGCCTGGAGAAAGTTGGAGGCACTTGGGCATTCTCTAGCTGCCCTGCTGACCCACTGGAGAGTGGTGCCAGCAGCCTCTGAGAAGGGGGGCACCAGCACTAGAGAAAAGGATGGACAAGGAGCAAGACCAGAGGTGGGAAGAGCCTCTGGTGGCCATGCCTCGTGGAGCTGAGTTTGCTTCTGCTACTGGCAAGAGTCCTGCACCAGCTCAGCCCCTGTGCTTTGAACATCCTGGCAGATGGTACCATCTCGAGTGCACGTCCTGGTGTGATCAGTGCATGGTGGAGCCCAGGCCAAGCACAGGACCTGTCTCAGCTGCAGAAGTCTTGAGCCTGATCATCCCCCCAGGTGCAGATGGCTTCGGTGGGGCTGAGGATGTGCTCCAGCGGCTCAGGCTGCTGCTCGGTTACCGACACGCGAGTCCCGCGGCTGCAGTCCGGGAATCCGAACCCTCAGGTGCACTGGAAAAGAGAGATTGTGGGGGGAAACAGAAAAGAGAAAGACTACAAAAGCAACGTCTCCGAGTGGGAGCTGGGCTGCGCTGCTGCCAGCCTGTGGGGTCACACAGTGGTTTCTATCGTCTCGATCACTTCCATCTCACACTGCGAGGGCGACAGGAGCGGGCACTCGTCCGGTTCCCAGCTGCTATCCGGGCTGTAATCCTCCTCTGAACTGAGCTCGGCCACCCCCTCCGTGTCCTCGTCACACGACTCCATGTAGTGAACCCCCACGGCGTTGATGCCGGAGTCCTCGGAGCTGGAGGGGGACGAGCAGTGCTCCGGCTTTGCTGTGCCGCTCTCCTCCGTGCCGAAGGCGCTGCCGGCGGGCACCGGGCGGGGCCCGCTCCGCAGCGGCGGCGCCGGGGGCTGCCTCTGCACGTAGCACATCTTGCCGTTGATGCACTTGACGCGGTAGCTGTCGAGGAAGAGGTCGGCGATGGCGCAGAGCCGCGGCGAGGCCGGCGGCAGCGGCGGCTGCAGGACGGGAGCGAACTTGAGGAAGTGCTGCGTGAGAGACACCGAGATCTGGATGGTGCTGGGGGGCTCCCGGGGCCGCGCCGGGATCGCCGTGCTGGGCAGCTGCTCCACCGGCGTCATGGGCTGGTAGACGTATTTACCTGCGGGCACAGAGGGCGGGGGGGTCATCGCCTGGCACTCGGGCACCGACTCGCGGGCCGTCGGTGACGACCAGCGGTGCCCCGCGGGCCGCGGCCGGGCCCTTCGCACAGCACCGCGCAACCGGAGGGACGGGAAGGGACTCTGCAGAGCACACGTCGACCCAGCAGTGCCTTGTCCCAAAGTGCCGTGCCCACACATTGTCCTGCCCCGAAGCCACCTGCAGGACATCACTAACTCCAGAGAGTTAACTCCAGGAGCACAAGTCCGGAGCGGAGGAGCGGGACGGGCAGCGAGCCTGCCCCCAGCCCTTGCCAAGTAGCTTCCCCCTCTGCTGCAGCCTCTAGCAGGGCAGCAGCGATGTTCCCAGGCCCAAGGAGGCTTCCTGCACAGCTTCCCACGTTGCATTTGTTTCTGGGGACTAAATCAGATTTGTCTGCATTATGAAGCAGAGCTTTTAACACCATTACAATTAGAATTTGAAGGCTGAAAACAAGGGAATTCTCAAGCCATAGAAATGTGGTTGGCACCCTGATTGTCTGGGGAAGCAGGAAGAAAATAGGATTAGGTTGGGGCTACAGACCTGAACGAGCCAGACCTGAACAGCTTTACTAAAAGAAACAAATACAAGAGCAGAAATCAGCACTTGGTTAGGAAAAACTGAGACCCTGGAGGCTATGCCTAGGACCTCAAAATGCTGCACTTGACTGGGGTGAAGCCTGACAAAGATTGCTGCCTCCCTGGGGCTCCTGCACCATGGAAGCATGGCACCAAAGACCTGCAAGCAGGGAGGCTCTGGCACGGGCTGCAGATCCTGCCTTGCACAGGCAGGAGAAGGAGCAAAGCACTGAAGGGCTGCTGTGGTGCTTGCAGCTGTCAGGTAAGGAGAGAAAGCCACCCAGGTCCCCCAGCAACAATGAGCTGAGCTGTGGTGGGCACAGTTGCCACACCACTCAGCATTTGCAGCCCTGCTCATGTCAGTTGCCCCTTCCTCTCTCAGAGACCCCAGCTCGGCTGCAGCAGGCTCTGGGGTGCTCAGAGGCTCTGCCAGGGCCCTCACACAGGCTCTGCTTCCAGTCCAGCTCCAGGATGTGACCAGGGAATCCCCCAGTGCCAGGGAAGGCTTTTCCCACCCCTGCTGCTCTGCTGGTAGGGAAATGGCTCATGTAGAAGCTGGCTGCACTCTGCTGGGACTCCAAACCCCTGGCACAAGGGCAGGAAGAACAGAGGAAAGGCCACAGAACAGGGAGCCAAAAGAAGAGCCCAGGGAGCCAAAGGGGAGCTCAGGGAGCCCTGGAGCATGGGAGCAGCACTGCCAGGCTAGCAAAAGGAGGAAGTAGGCTCTGGGAACCAGCACCGGGCAAAGCTGGAGAAAAAAGCCCCCCCCAAGTCCTCCCTGCCATGGGAGGGAGCAGCCACCAAGCCAGCCAGAGAGCAGCGAGGTAGCAGCAGGGGGTGGGCAGGGGAAGAAGATTTCTGGTCAACAGATTTGAGCAGCTCACCTCCCACACCTCGTTCAGGCCCTGTCCTCCTGTGCTCTGTGCAATGATCGCTGTCAGCAGAGCCCTGTGCAAGCTCCATGGTTCAAGCCAGGCTTTGTTCCCTCTGTTTGGCTGTGGCTGGATGGCACAAAGCCCCCCTCCCCACCTGGCATCCTTCTGACTGTCCTGCTCTGGTTCCTGGACAGGACTCAGCAGCATTAAGTGCTGCCCTCAAACACTTCCAGCGCAGGGCAGAGCTTCCTCCTCGGTGCCCTTTGGAGCAGCAGTAGAGGGCTGGGGTCTCTGGGGCATTTTCCAGCTCTTGCTGACACAGCTTCTCTAGGAAGCTCTCTGGGGTAGCTGAGCAGAGCTCACCTTCACAAGCTGCTGGAACAGCAGCAGCCCCTGGCTTCCTGCCACCCACTCTACTCCAGAAATCCATCTTTGAACCTTGCAAAGCACCACAGATGACCACTTAGTGCTGCCGGTTGGACCAGTGCCTGCCAGCACTCAGCCCATGGAAACCCAAACCCAGAGAGCAGGATGCTGATTTATTCAGATATCAGAGTATCACAGAATGGCTCTGGTTGGAAGGGATCTCAGAGATCCCATGGGCAGGGACATTCTCAACCAGACTCAACTGCTCAAGGCCTCAAGGAATTCAAACCCAGGACTGCTCCCCAGCCCTGCTGCTTGTGGGGCTGGCAGGGATGACTTCTTGATGTAAAATTGCCCTAAAAGCTTAAGTCCCTAAGTTCTCTTCTAAGACTTCTTGGTCTGGTTGGACTCCCACTCAAACAGCTGTGTTTCTGCTGGCCTGAGCAAGCTGGTGAAGCCCAGGACAAAGCAGCACTGTCAGCTCCTCTCCTGCTGCCTTTCTTTCCCCAGGCCAGCAGCAACCTCACCGCCTGTTTGTTCCTGCCAGGGCAGCTGAAGACCTCCACAGCTCAGCTGGGCTGATGAATGCTCCTGGAAATGACAAAGCTCTGCACAAATCCAGATGCCAGACTAGACACCGCCTCCCAAGCTCTTTCCTAGGCTGAAGTTGATAATTCCATGAAGGAAAAGCCCTGAAGGTGCACCCACAGGCCAACCTCCCAATGCTGGGAGAGCACTTTGCTGCTTTTCAGTCACAGACTGGCAGGGGCTGGAAAGGACCTCCAGAGATCATCCAGTATGACCCCTGGAATTGTGCCAGGGGAGGGTTAGGTTGGAGAGGAGGAAAATGTCTCTGGTGCCAGAGTGGTCAGGGCCTGGCAGAGGCAGACCAGGGAGGTGGTGGAGTCCCCAGCCCTGGAGGGGTTCAAGAAGCTGCAGCGGTGGTGCTTCAGGCTATGGATTAGTGGCCATGGCAGTTTAGCTCTGGTTTGGCTCAGTGACCTTAGAGGTCTTTTCCAGCCTGAATGGTTCTGTGACTGTGACTTGTCTCTACTGGAACCTACAGCTCTGCAATGGCACCAGTGCCCTCCCACTGCAAAGCCAGCTGGGATTCTCACTCAGCCTTGCAGGGCTCTCCTGCTGCCACACACCACTCTGCCAAAGAGATCAGCTTAGGTGGGAGGGAAGTCCCCACCAGGAAGAACATCCCAAAACATTCTAATGCTCCCAGGTAGCTCTGGAGCAAAGCAGAGCAGGGACTATGGTGCACAAGTGACAGCAGACAGTGTGGGCTGGGAGGCATCTGCTTCATTCCAAGGACAGCTCACTGCATGGTTGCTCTTCCACATCTCCCTGTGTGGGGAGACCCTGGGGATCAGCTTCTCCAGCACTGGTTTTCCTTCTAGCAAGAGAGGGAGAGGTCCCAAGCATCCCTCCAGCAGGAAGTGTTCCACATCCCAGCAGTGTGGCAGGAGACAGCTGCCCCTAGGCAGAGCTGCCTGGATGCAGCCCCTCTGACATCCAAACGAAGCTGTCCTGCAGGTGATGACAACTACAAGCTGCAGCACTGTGTTGCTGCCTGGATTGGCACAGCAGCCCAAGGACAAGGCAGGAGCTGTCAAACACCCAGCTGGCTCTCCAGGAGGCCCAGGGCAGTGGGTGGCAGAGGTGGCAGATGGCTCTGCCCTACCAGACTGGGCTGCCCAGGGACAGCCACTGACAAAGCAGGGTGTCCTGGCAGATAGAGTTCCTCCTCTACAGAGTACAGCAGAGCTTACTGCCTCCACCTGCAGATAGGACCTGGAGTGCACTCAGCAGCCATGTCCAGAGAAGGGCAACAAAGCTGGGGAGGGGTCTGGAGCACAAGGCCTATGAGGAGAGGCTGAGGGAGCTGGGGTTGCTTAGCCTGGAGAAGAGGAGGCTCAGGGGAGACCTTCTTGCTGTCTACAGCTACCTGAGGGGAGGTTGTAGCCAGTTGGGGGTTGGTCTCTTCTCCTAGGCAAGCAGCACCAGCACAAGAGGACACAGTCTCAAGCTGTGTCAAGGGAGGTTTAGGCTGGAGGTGAGGAAGACATTCTTCCCAGCAAGAGAGATTGGCCATGGGAATGTGCTGCCCAGGGAGGTGGTGGAGTCACCATCCCTGGAGGTGTTCAAAAAGGGATTGGATGTGGCACTTGGAGCCAGGGTTTAGTTGTCAGGAGGTGTTGGTTATTGGGTAATAGGTTGGACTTGATGATCCCTGAGATCTTTTCCAACCTGGCTGATTCTCTCATTCTAAGCCTGCCTGAGGCACTCAGCACCCCTTTCCCCAGGGGGGATCTGGAAGTGTGATTCTGGACTGAGCACCTCCAGGGTGCTGCTGCTGGGCAGGCTCACAGCCTGCAGCAGTGCCCCAAATGAGTGCCTCTGGCCTTCCTCCTCCTTCCTCTGTCCAGCTACATACAGAGCATGGGGCAGCAGTCTCTGGGCAGTCTGAGCTAATTGGAGGTGTCCTGGTGGTTGGACAAGATGAGCTCTGGGGGTCCCTTCCAACCCAGTGCAACCTGTGAGTCTGTGCAAACCTTTGCATGCCAAGGTTGCCCAAACCATGGATGGCCACCGAGGGCTACAGCAGCTTCAAACTGCACTCTGCTTCGAGCACAGAGGCAAATGGAAGGAGAGACCCAGAGCACACTGCCAGTGCAGGCTTCCTTGTGTCCATGGCAGGGCACTGTGGTGCCCAGCACACAGCACAAGCTGTGCTGGCAGCCTGGGGCACAGAATGAGCCACCAGAGGGAAAGGAAAACATTCCAGGCCACTGTTGGATTTACAGCTGGAGCAGAGCTGAAGTGTGTGCAGTGGGTGGCTATAATAAAGCATAACTGAAGTGCTTGTTGATGTGGAAGAAGCCTTGCAGATCAAGACAGGCAACAGCTTCATGCTCTCCATGCTTCTGCCCTCTGCTCCTTCCAAACAACTCCAAGCAAGCAGCAAGGTTGTTCGAATTCCTGGTGCAAGGAGTGCAAACAGCACTCTGCACAGCTCCAGTACTCCTGGCAGAGCCAGAAGGCACTGTAAGGGCTCATAAGAGAGCCTGCAAGGACACAAGCCAGCTCTGCCAAGGAACACCAGCTTCCCACCATCACCACCACAGCAGGCCTGCAACAGGACCTCAGCTGCTGTCCCTGGGGATATTCAGGGTCAGGCTAGATAAAGCTCTGGGCAACCTGATCTAGAGGGGGATGTCCCTGCTTGCTGCACAGGGGCTGGGCTGGGTGACCTTTGGAGGCCCCTTCCAACCCAAACCATTCTATGGCTCTGTGAAGCACAGCAGGAAACATCAGCAGGCTCTGACCTACCAGCAGTGCATCACTGCAAAGAGCATCCTCTGACAGCTGCCCCTACAGCAGAGCACCAACAAACCCTCCCCACCCCCAGCCTCAGCCAAGCCCTGAGAAGAACCAACCCAGAGAGCTCCTGCAGTGGCTCTGCCAGCAGCCAGTCTGTGCAGTGCTGCTGTGGAGCAGAGGTGTTGGCTGTCACTGCTGTGTGGTGACAGAGAGCTGTGCCAGCCCCTGGCTCAGGGAGCCCTAAGCTTTGCACAAGAAACCAAGCAGGGGGAGGGGGGGAAGCAGGTTTTCTTCCCCAGTTTTGTATCCAATGCTGTTTTTGACTTGATTTGCTTTGAACACAAAAAGGCTGATGGTGGCAAATGCTGCCAGCTGCCCAGCCTCCCAGGCTTTGCTGTGCACCTTGGCCTAAGAGCAGGTGACTCTTAAATGCAAGCAGACCTTCTGTCCTCCCTGCTCCTTCCTCTTACTGCTTATATGGAGTTACCAGACTTAAAGCAAAAGCATCCCTGAAGGCTTGGGAAATGTTTCCTGCAGTCATAAACCTTCCTAAAGAAGCCTCATTTGCTTAATAGCCACTGTGAGGGGGTATAACATGGACACCCCAAAACCCACACCACTCCTGCTCCTTCCCTCCAGCTCCCCTGGCAAGTGTCGCACCAGCAGCCCAGCACAGCCCCACGCAGGGTTACAGGCAAGGGAAGCCTCACAGAGCAGCTCAGGCACCTCCAGCAGCACAGCCTGAATAAGGGCTGCAGAGCTGAGAGCTGGCATCCCAGTTCAAGCTCTGAAGCCAGGGGGGTTGCCTTCCAATAAGGGAGGGGGTGCTTCCCAACAAGGGAGTGCTGAGCTGCAGCCAGAGCAGGGAGAGAGCAGCACAGGGAGGGGATTCTGCCCCTCTGCTCTGCCCCCACCTGCAGCACTGCCTCCAGCTCTGGGGCCCCCAGCACAAGAAGGACCTGGAGCTGCTGGAGAGGCTCCAGAGGAGGCCATGAGGATGAGCAGAGGCTGCAGAACCTCCCCTGTGGGGCCAGGTTGGGAGAGCTGGGGCTGTGCAGCCTGGAGAGGAGAAGGCTCCAGGGAGACCTCAGGGAGACTCAGACCTCCAGTACCTGAGGGGGCTCCAGGAGAGCTGGGGAGGGACTCTGGACAAGGGCTGGGAGTGCCAGGATGAGGAACAATGGCTTTGAGCTGGGAGAGGAGAGACTGAGAGTGGAGAGGAGAAAGAAATTGTTGAGAGTGAGGGTGGGGAGAGCCTGGCACAGGCTGCCCAGGGAGGCTGTGGCTTCCTCCTGCCTGGAGGCTGGATGAGGCCCTGAGCAGCCTGTGCTGGTGGGAGGTGTCCCTGCCCATAGCAGGGGGCTGGAACTGGCTGCTCTGTAAGGTCCCTTCCAACCCAGCCACTCTATGAATCCCTCTACAAAGCTGCAGAGGGGAGCAGCCTCTTTGCACAGGCTCATGGAATGCATTGAGTTGGAAGGGCTCTCCAGAGGTCTTCTTGCCCAACTCCCTTGCAGTCAGCAGGGACATCTTAACTACAGCAGGACGCTCAGGGCACCATCGAGCCTGACCTTGAGTGCCTCCAAGGGTGGGGCCTCCACCACCTCCTTGGGAAACCTGTGCCCCCACCCATCAAATTCTCCCCTGCAACTCTGCATCCCACAGCTCTGCTGGGTGGTTTTGTAAATTCAGTACATAAAATAGCCAAAAAAGGGCTCAGTGCTAAATATTTATTCCACAAACCCATCCCTGTGCACCATCTGCTCAGGCTGCAGCATCTCCTCATCCCATGCAGCCATGTGCTGATATGGTAACAGAGGAGGATAAGCAGGGATCAGTGTCAGAAGCTACCTAGAAGACAAAGACATTTCCCAGGCACTAGAGAGACGAGGCCCAGGCCTCTTCCAGCTGTCTGGGACATGCTGCAGGGGCAGCCTCTGGATGCCATGGGAATGTTTTCCTGTGAGCCTTCAAACAGGCAGCACGCCCCAGGGGCTCCTGAAGGAAAGTCCTGGCCGAGGGACTGCGCCATGCAAGAAGCACCCAGGGGAGACAGCCTGGCTGGAGGGCTGGAGGAGGAGGCTGGGGCTTGTAGCTTAGAACAGCCACCTTCTGCTGGCTGCAGCCTGCTTTCCTGGTGGGCAAAGCAAAGCAAAGCAAAAGGTGGCTGTCTCCTTTCCCCTGCCCTGCCCAGGCAGGGGCTGACGCTGGTGGGCTGCAGGAGGCTGCAGAGCTGATCATCTCACCCTGATGCAGATGGTGGAGTCCAAGCTGGGGACAAGCAGCACCCGTGAGTGAGTGCAGACCCCTGGAACATAGCTCAGGGTCAGCAGGCCAGGGTCCAAACTCAGGGAGCTGGCAGCAGATGGCCTGGGGCAGCCGAGCCCCCTGCCCGAGGGGGCTGCAGGCATGCTCTGGCCCCAGCACTGCACCCTGGGCCCCCAGGGGGATGGCAGCAGAGCACAGCAGGGACAGTGTCCCAGGGCTGAGGACAAGCACACAAGCAGAACAGTTGTGAGGGCACAGGGGTGGGCTCTGCAGCCAGCAGTCAGAACACAAATGCAAGCCTCTTGTTGGAGTTGTTGTACAACACAGGTTAAATATAAACTCCAACTGCTGCTTTGCCTGAACTGAAGTGTGGGGATGTTAAAAAACAGCCCCAGTTGCCAAGCAATCAGATTTAACTTTCCCAGTAGGTTTTTCACTTCCATCTATGTGAGCAGGCTCAGCTATTGGCAAAAACATCTCTAAGGTGCACCAACCACACCGCCTGAATGCTGTGATCAGTCCCTGCGTAAAACCTGAGCAGTGGAAGGACCAAAGGCATCATGCAAACCTCCTCCAGATCTTGTGGACAGAGGAGTTGGTGAAGGTGCTGGAAGGGAAACCACACATGCTCAAGCAGGGCCACTTTGCAAGCAGGAAGATGCAGACAGCTAAATCCATCGTGCCTGGCATCCAGTCTGCTGTCAGTCAGCTCTTGATGCCAGCACAGGCTCGTGCCACCCATCCGCAGCTGAGCCCGCTCTGTCCCAGCTCTCCTTCTGGCCCATCTCAGTGTTTGTGAGGAAAGCATTTGGGGTTTTGTCCTGTATAGAAACAAAGATGTCTGACACAGCCTTGCCAACGAGCAGAACCGAGCCACCCAGCTGCAGGGGAGCTGTGGACGTGAGGCACTCAGAGCCATTACACAAAACCTCCCCAAGGTGTCCATTTGGTACAAGCTCAGCTCTGCTGGGGGCATGGGCACGAGCAAAGAGCTGCCTGCTCCTGACCGCTGCTGCCAGGGAACCGCAGGTCCTGTGCCAAGTACCTGAAAGGCCTCTTGAGTGCTTCCAGCAAGGCTGAGCCCACAGCCAGCTCTGCAGACCTGCAGGATGCAAGCCACCAAGACCAGAACCAGGAGAGTCCCTTTGTCTCGGAGGGCAGGGCCACAGGCTGAGAGCTGTGAGAGGTCCACAGCAGCCACAAGAGCAAGGAGGATGTGGCAGGAGGCACTGCAGCCCTGCACCTTTGCCTTTGGGTGTGAGGAGCAGGCACCTCACAGGCTGAAGCTGGCAGATGGATCTCCTCACCTGCAGAGCCCAGGAAGGAAGCCACATGCCTGCCACAGGACCCTGCTCCCTCCCCCAGCACAGGTTTTATGTCTGAGCTGGCACTCCACAGTGAGACAAGTGCCTGAAGCCGGCAGCCAGAATGGAGACCCCTGAGCAGGGGCTTGGCCCTCACCACAAAGCTGTTCAGAACACCCTGAGTTCACAGCCACGCCAAGAGCTGCTGGGACACCACCACAGCGTTTCCTTTAGCAGTAACTTGCTTCTGGCAGCAAACGTCCACAGCCTGCCTGCTGAGGCTGCTCCCCAGCAGGCTGCCCAAAGCCAGCAGGTTAACCCTTTGAGCAGCTACAGCAAAGAGCTGCCACTGCCCTGCAGCAGCCAGAGGCTCTTGCCCACAGATCAGTGACTTTTGGGCAAGCAGGCCAAGGCCCTGTGCACCACACTCCTCAGATGGACACAAACAGAGCCTCCCAGTTGTGCATGGCAAAGAGAGGCTCGGCTGCAGCACACAGGGACCCCTCAGGAGCCAGAGGAGCAGTGATTTCTATTCAGTCCTGTATGAGGCATAGAGGGGAGTCAGTCCTCCAAGAAGTACTTAGAGCAGGAAATTGAATTCAGAGCTTTTCCTGTGGTCTGCTCCTTTCAAGTGCTCTCAGAGGTTTTGTTAGTAACAACAGAGCAGGTCTGTGTCTAAACAGAGCTGTGCTACAGAGAGGACTTCAACAGGAATGCCAGCAGGCACTGATCACAGAGTCAGACTGGCAGGGGCTGGAAGGGACCTCTGGAAATCATCCAGTCCAAGGCCCTGCCAGAGCAGGGCACCCAGGGCAGGGCACACAGAACACATCCAGGGGGTTGGAAAGGCTCCAGAGCAGACTCCACAACCTCTCTGGAGCCTGCTCCAGGCTCCAGCAGCCTCACACCAAAGTTTCTCCTCATGCTGAGGTGGCACCTCCTGGGTTCCAGCTTGACCCTGTTGGTCCTTGTCCTGTCCCTGGGCACCACCAACCAGAGCCTGGCCCCTTCCTCCTGACCCCCAGCCCTCAGATATTGATAGATATTGATCAGATCCTCTCTCAGCCTTATCCTCTCCAGACCAAAGGGCTCTCAGTCTCTCTTCACAGCAGAAATGTTCCAGTCCCTTCATCATCCTCATAGCCCCCACTGGGCTCTCCCCAGCAGATCCCTGTCCCTCTGGAACTGGGGAGCTCAGCAGTGGACACATTACTGCAGGTCTCACCTGATGTTTTCAGAGGGTATGAGGAACCCACACATGGCTGTGAGCCTCAGCATCAGCAGTGCATTCATACTGTGATCTGTAGGTTAACCCAAACCAGAGCAACAAAACACAGCCCAGGTCCAGAGCAGCACCTGTACAAACTCGTGGCTGAGTGGTTTTCCCTTGGAGTCTCCCTTCAGGACAGACTGAGGTGCCACACTTCCCTTCACTGTGCACAGCTTAGTGAAATGGAGCCAGGACATCACAGCTCTTCCAAGTGCAGGTGGAAAGAAGACCTTACACAGCCACAGGCAGCAAATCCTCAGTCTTTTTGCACCATGAGCTGCAAAATCCACCCCTCTGCAGCTCCTGCCTGGTGCTCAGCAATGCCCAGACACAGGGACAGGCTGGACAGAGGTTCAAATCCTTTCCACAGCAAAAGCAAGTGAAAAATGCCTACTTTAGGACTGCAACCATCCCTCACCCTCCCATCCCAGCCCCACTGCTGCACTCCTGTTCAGAGCTCTCCCCAAAGGGGGATGCAGGAGTGACTCCCAACACTCGGCCTCAGGGTTGAAACTGTCAGTAGGTTCCAAATGCCTTTGCTGTGTCTCCAACAACTCCATCACCAGGAAGGCCAAGGCTGGATAGGGCCTTGAGGAGCCTGGGCTAGCGGGAGGTGTCCCTGCCCATAGCAGGGGGTTGGAATTGGATGATCTTTCATGTCCCTTCCAGCCCAACCCGTTCTGTGACTCTGAATCCAAGTAGCTTGCCCTGTAGAACAGCACTGCTGGAAATTCAAGGTGCCATCACCAGTGCCAGGCTGGCAACTTCCAGCAAGCTCCAGTCCCCATCCCGTCTGGCAGACAGGGACACAGATGAGGCCCTGGCACACTGCTGGCCTCCTGCTTGCTCTGGGATGTGGCAGAGTTTTATTGTCATGGAAAGCCGACACAAAGCCAAGCCATCAGAACACAGGCAAGCAGATGTGCAGTGCATGCAGCGCTGCAGAGCACCCCAGGGCTTGTGTCAAGATGCCCTCCAGATCTGCAGCTGCCTCCTTAACACGGAGGGAAGAGGAGAAGCTGGCAGGCAGACACAGCTCCTGGCCCCCAAGCTCTCTCATGGCACACTTGAATGCCTTCAGTAACCACCGGAGCTCACTTCCCAGGGCCCTGTTACTGGCTGCCTTGCTGCTTCCCTGCTCACAGCTCCCGCGGGCAGGATGGGCTCTGAATAATTACAGAGGCTTCAAAGATCGCCAGAGCCCCTGCTGAGAGCTTCTGCGGCTCCAGGGACACCGTGGAAACGCTTCCTGTGTGCACAGAGCTGCTTAGATGCTGAGCACATCAGCGGGGAGCAGGGAGAATCCCAGCACCTGGCCAGCTGGGGTGTGCACTGCCCGGGGACAGGCAGGAGAGGCGACGTGACACCACCACAGGGCACCGGGGCTGCCCTCAGCAGAGAGCTGTCACCAGCTCTGGGGGACAGAAATCGAATCGGTTTGGGTTAAATTGTTATCAAATAGGGCCACTGGTATTTGAGAGGAGTGCAAGAAACAAGGCTCTGCTGAGGGTCAGCCGGGTGCAGTGGATGAAGCCTGGATGGCTTCATTGCCTGGCAGCAGCTGTGGCAGACAGACAACCCCCTGCCCAAGCACACAGCACAGACCCACCCCAGACCACAGCTGGCTGGTGCAGCAGCAGGGAGCCTGCAGGCACAGCGAGGAGGGACGGAGAGCCAAGAGAGAGCCTGGGCCCCTGTTCAGCAGGCAGACGAAGAAGGAACATAAACACCCTCTGGTCCTGGTCCCTGGCACAGGTGCCAAAGCCAGAGAAGACCCCAGCAGCAGCCAGAGGACAGGTGCCCTTTGGGGCATGCCACCCATCACAATGGAATGAAGCTGAAGGTGGGGAGGAAGTTCTTCCCCATGAGAGTGGTGAAGCCCTGGGATGGGTCGTCCAGGGAGGTGGTTGAGGCCCCGTCCCTGGAGGTGCTTAAGCCCAGGCTGGACGAGGCTCTGGCCAGGCTGATCTAGTGTGGGACCTCCCTGCCCATGGCAGGGGGGTTGGAACTGGATGATCCTTGTGGTCCCTTGCAACCCTGCCTGATACTATGATATAAACCCCGTGTTCCCCTGGCCAAGGAATGAGTCTCCTGGATGCCTGGCCAAGCCTGCCCGGCCTCACACACTGCTGCCAGAGCTGGATCCAAACCCGGCTGTGCCAGCGCTGTGATGGTGTGCTGCACAGCAGGCAGCTCTTTCAAGGCACACCTGGCCTGTGCTCTACACCACTTGGTAGAAGCAAGGGTGGGGTTTCAAACCTCTACTGCCAGCACAGCCCTGGGGCATGGCTGAGCCTGGGAGCAATTCTTCCCTGACCGCCCAAAGGAGACCTCACAGCTTTCACCCACGCTCGCTTTCTTTGCTTGCAAGCGATCCAAACAGCTGAATCTTGCTGAAGTGGTGGGACTGGGATGGATTTGCTGCGTGTTTTCAATGTAAGACCTGCAGGAGGCTTTCAGGAACTAAAAGGCTGCTTACTTGATGCTGAATCAGGGCACACCCCACCAAAACCGGCCCCCAAAACACAGAAAGGCAAATTCAATGCAGCACAGCCACTGTTTATTGACACAAGTGCTGTGAAACAGGAGTGCTGTGGAGCCATCACTCTCAGGGATTTTGGATGACCCCCACAGGATTGAGTTCTGCAAGGTGTTCAGCAGAAGGCAGGATGCTCTGCATGAGACAGCTGCACAGAGTGCCTGACCTCTGCACTGCCTGGGGATGAAGCTGGCCTTGGCACTGCACCAGTGGGATACTCTCTCTGGAAGTAAAACTGGCAAAACACAGTCCAAGTCCATCAGGACAGATGCAGCCCCAAGGCTCTGATCCTTTCTGGCAGAAGCAGGCACCACCAGGCAGCATCAGTGCAAATCAGAGCTGCAGCAGGTATCTAGAGGTGAGGAAAGGAAGGCTGCAGAGCTGCCTCGGGCACACGCTGGCTCTGGAAAAAGCAGATCTGAGGAACTTAAAGCTCTCAAAACCCCACAAGGCTGTCAGAGGGGAAGGGAAGAAGGTGGACAGGGGACTGTCACCCTGGCAAGGGGGGGGTGCATGCAGGGATAGGTCACAGCACAAGCAACAAAAGTGAGTAAAGGGACAAACACAGGGGCTGAAGTCACACCACCTCTTGGGCCAGCACCTTCTTCCCCGTGGGGGAAAGGACTCTGAAGGCTTGAGCCCTCATCCCACTTCCAGATGGAGACAGGAGCGGTGAGGCAGCAGGCAGGGGAGGGTGGTGTGGACACCTGTTGCAGGATACAGTGTGCTGGCCACAGGGCCAGACACTTCCAGTGACACCCTGCCAGCCCTCACACCAGCAGCCTCCCCGAGCCCATCTGGCACGTGCTGGTCATGGAGGTTTTGGTTGGGCTCAGGGCTCCCAGGCACAAGAGCACAACGCAGCACCTCCCACCTCAGAGGGAAATCTGCTCCCTACCAACTCCAAGACAGACTGGAAGTGACCCCAAAGGAGCTCCCAGAAGTCCTGCAGACACCCCCAGCACCAGAGGTGCTCCAAGCTGCTTGGGTCTCCTGCACAGCCTCTGATGTTGCCTGCCAGCTGTTCTTGCTGGTTTAGGGGCAGTGAAACACCAGAGGCAAGGACAGCACTGCAAGCACTGCTTCCTGCAGAGCGGGGACGGCTTTGGGGAGCTCAGACCAAGCTCCTCTCGATTATTACATCCACAGCCAAGAGGCTCTGCAATGCTAAATTGCTTCTGTGCCCGCGCCCGCCAGCCGCGCGTCTCCGCAGGTCCCTCAGCGTGAGCACCCTTGCTCCAAGAGCTACCATTCTCCAGGGCCTTCACCACTGATGGTTAGTAACATCCCAAAGGCCATTTGAATCGATACAGAGCTTCCTGCGCCCCAGCACGGCCCTTAAGAGTCAGAAGAGCACTTTGGTGAAGCCTCTGAGGATTCCCAAGTCAGAGCACTGCACCCATGGAGGAGAGCTCCCAGCCCTGACCTCACATCGTTTCCCATTATAGGATTCATCCTCACCCCTGTCAAGTCCAACTCAACTCAGTCTGCAGGAGCAGGGTACAAGAAGATCCTCAGCTCTGAAACATGCACGAGGAAATGAGGAGGGAGCACACTTCTGTGTGGGTTCAAGACACTGAGCCCTGTGGCTGTCTGCATGTCAAAGCGTCCCAGGGCAGCTGTACCCCAGACTCCTTCACCATCATCAGGAGCCAAGCAGGCAGCCTGCACTCTGCCACAGCTGTCCTGACTTCTGCAGCCTGCGATAGCCATGGGAAAGCTAAGGGTTGGATGGGATCTCAAGTGGTCCTTCCAAGAGGGAAGCAGCTTCACATACCTCAGAGGAGCAGTTCTGGTTGGAAAACACCTCCAAGATCAAGTGACACCAGGAGGACACTGGCCTGAGCCTTCCTTAAAGGTCTCCACAGACCATGATTCCTCACTTAAAATAAAGTGCTGTTCCCTTGCTTCATTTCTCTTCCCAGCTAAAATGTTCTCTAATACCCAAACCTAAACTCTGCTTGCCACAGGCAGGTGATCACTGCTTATCATCCAGGCCTGTGTAGAGAGGGACTAGAACACAGCTTCCCTTGCAAGGCTGCCCTCACACTGTGCAAAGCCCCCCCTCTGTCCACCCATCTTTCACAGCCCAAGCAACTCCTCTGCCTTTGCAGCCCCTTGTAAACCCTGTTTGCTAAGCTGTGGTCTCCTACAGCACCTCCCCAGTTCTCCTGCAGCTCTTTAAAATGCAATGTTCAGACAAAGCCATCAGCCTGGGTTCATCATTACTGAGCTAAAGAGACTAATTAAAGTGCACCCTGCAATGCTGCTGTGAATGCAGCTCCAAGTGAAGGCTTCTGGCTTTGGATTGAGCAGAAAGGCCTCCTGCTGATGCATGCTGGGTTTGTGACCCATCCTCACCTCCAGATCCTTCTCCACCATGACACTTCCTCAGCTGCTCCCAGCTCCACATCTGCCTCCTCCTCCTCCCCAGGACGAGCCCCAGCTGGTTTCACATAATATCTCTGATTAGAAACACCACCCTGGGCTCTGCTCCCGTACTCCAGAGTGCTCAGGAGCTCACAGATCTTGATGGTGACCACAAATTACTAAGCCTAGGGAAATCTTGCAGAAGAGTGTAGCCAGGTCATAACTTCAGGGTCTTTGTAGCATTGACCAGGTGCCAATGAAACATACTGGAGAGGGTCCAGGAGAGGCCACCAAGATGATCAGAGAGGGCTGGAGAACCTCTCCTATGGGGCCAGGTTGGGAGAGTTGGGGCTGTGCAGCCTGCAGAAGAGAAGGCTCCAGGCAGACCTCAGAGCAGCTTCCAGCACCTGAAGGGCTCCAGGAGAGCTGGGGAGGGACTCTGGACAAGGGCTGGGAGTGCCAGGCTGAGGAACAATGGCTTTGAGCTGGGAGAGGAGAGACTGAGAGTGGAGAGGAGGAAGAAATTCTTTGCAGTGAGGCTGGGGAGAGCCTGGCACAGGCTGCCCAGGGAGGCTGTGGCTGCCTCCTGCCTGGAAGTGTTGAGGGCCAGGCTGGATGAGGCCCTGAGCAGCCTGTGCTGGTAGGAGGGGTCCCTGCCCAGGGCAGGGGGTTGGAGCTGGATGAGCTTTGAGGTCCCCTCCAACCTAAACCATCCTAAGCATCTAGGAATCTCTGTCCCTGTGCAGCTGGTGACTACAGCACCTGCCAGTTGTGCCACCACCCAGAGCTCATTTCAGGGCACAGAACCTTGCTCTGAACTGATTTTAACTGAACACCAAAGCAAGGTGAAATCCCTGAGTAGGTCACAAACTCAAAGAGCAGCTCTCAGCCAAACCAGAGGGAACTTTTCAGGCTCCCTTTGCCTAGAGTGTGCACAAGGGGGAATCCATCTAAGAGCTGAAACCATGGAGAGGGAGGGACAGACTTCAAAGGAGAACAGGATGTCATGAGACATCTTCAGCAGCACCAAGCCCTCACCTAAGGGTCCAGCTTTAACCCTGGCCACCCAGGCTTTAGGAGGAGAAAAAGCAGCTCCTGCTCCCCTACCAGCCCCCAGCTTCCCCTCCCCAAAGCAGCTGCTGCTTCCTCTACACCATGCTCTCCTAGCCTAAACAGCTTCTGCTCCACCACCACCATTTTTGGAGCCACCCCAGAGCTAGGTGCAAGACTCTCAACCAGCCAAAATAACCACCCAGAGGAGCTCAGCCCCAGCAAGGAGCCCCAGCCAGCACCCGTGAATGATATTGGAGTAGCCATCAATGTTGGCCCTAACAACCGGGGGCCACCAGGCCCCCCAGCCTTTGTAGTCACCACCACCATCACCCAGTGTGCACCAGGGGCACTCACCAGAGATGAGAGGAGGATCCTCTGCCCAGATGGGCTCAGCTTGGGGCTGCTGCCCTTCCTGGTGGGACTAAAAAGGGGAGTGGGTGGGGAGGGCCAAGCGGCCACAGCTGGGGAGGGAGGAGACTCCAATAGAGCCCAGGTGCTGTGGGTTGGAGGGAGAAAGGTGAAAATGGGGTGGGGGGAGGTGGTGGTGACAGGAGGGGAATTGAAAATAACTTTATTTTCCATCCCTCTTCCCTGAGGCACAACTGCAGCTCATGGCTGGCTTTGCCTCCATGCACAAAGAACAAACCCAGCACTGCTTCACAATCTAAAGCACAGTGGTGGCTACTGCAAGGAAACCTTTCCCTCACTACCGCTCTGCTTGGCAGGGAACCCTGTGCCTTCCAGATCAAGAGCACGAGTTTTAACAACAAAAGTTCTGCAAGAGCAAATGTTTCCCCTGGACACCAGCAGACAACACCAGGAGCACTGCCCTGTGAGGAGGGGCTGAGAGCCCTGGGGCTGCTTAGTCTGGAGAAGACTGAGAGGGGATCTAATAAATGTTTATATATATCTGAGGGCTGGGGGTCAGGAGGGAGGGGACAGGCCCTGCTCACCTGCACCCTGTGGTAGGACAAGGGGCAATGGATATAAACTCCAGCACAGGAGGTTCCACCTTGACATGAGGAGGAACTTCTGCACTGTGAGGCTCACAGAGCCCTGGAGCAGGCTGCCCAGAGAGGTTGTGGAGTCTCCTGCTCTGGAGACTCTCAGTCCCCACCTGGATGTGTTGCTGTGTGACCTGTGCTGGATTCTACGGTCCTGCTCTGGCAGGGGGGGTTGGACTTGATGATCTTTGAAGGTCCCTTCCAGCCCCTAACATACTCTGATCTTGTGATCTCCATGCACAAAACAGCCTAAGTGCACAGCTCCATCCCCATTCCGAGCCCTGGCAGCACCAGGCTGTTTGAAATGCCTGCTCCTCAAGGCTCTGTGCAATTAATTATTCATCAAAGTGTGTTTGGACATCTACAGCTCAATCCCAGCCTCCATGATTATGCACATCAGCATCCTGAACACAGAGATTAAAGTTGTCAGGCACCCAGTTGGATCAGCACTGGGGTTTGAGGCAGTTACTATGTGCTATATATATCCTAAAGCAGTCACTTCTCTCCTCACAAGACTTTAAACCGTATGCCTGTAAGAAGAAAATCACAGAATCACGACTTCAGTTAGAAAAGACCTTGAAGATCATCGAGTCCAACCATGATCTAACTCCACAAACCACCGGAACCGACAACGAAGGAGCTGCTTAATGGTTCCCTCGATGTGAAGGGCTGCCGCTGCCGCTGCTGCATGCGGTGTGCCAGGGCAGCAGCCGGCCCCGCCAGCAGCTCGGCCCCTGCGCCCGCTCCCCGGCTCCGAACGGCGTCTGGACGCCGGGCCCCGGTGCAGCTGCCCCGCTGCCCCCCACCAGCCCGCCGCCCGCCCGATCCGCCGGGAGCAGACCCATAGTTTGGGGTCCCATCGCAGCAGGGCTGGGCCCTGGGTTCCCTGCACCCCGCCCGGGCGTCTCCAGCCGCCTGGGTAGGGACAGCTCCGGCGGGGCGGGCTCCTCACTACCGGCCGCTGCGGGGCCGAGCGGGGACAGGGCGGGACGGGGCCGAGGCGGCCGGGCAGAGCCGGGACCGCTGGGACCCCTGCGACCCCTCGGACCGCTCGGATCGCTGGGACCCCTCGGCCCGCTGGGACCCCTCGGCCCGCTGGGACCCCTCGGACCGCTCGGCCGCTCGCTCACTCACTCACAGTGGCACCATCCCAGGTGGCAGCACCAGTGCAGGCGGAAGCAGCGGCCGTGGCTGTGGGTGGCGCAGAGCGAGAGTCCGTCGCAGGGCTGGAAGTCAGGTCTGCCCGCGCAGCTGCGGGCCAGCGCCTGAGCCTCGTCCAGCTTCTCGCTCTTGGCCGCCGCCGCCCCGCTCATGGCGCCTGCCGCTCCGCCCGCAGCCCCCGCGCCGCAGCGGCCGGGAGGAGGAGGAAGAGGAGGTGGCGGTGCTGGAGGAGGAGGAGGAGGAGGAGAAGGAGGAGGAGGAGGAGAAGGCGACGAGCTGCAGCGGGGACCGCCCGCTCGCCCAGCGCCGCGGGCAGGGCTCGGCCGCCCCGCTCCCGCCGGCTCCTCCCCGCCCTGCCCCGCCCGGGGACCGCGGGATGTCGCCGCTGCCTCCCTGCCGCCCTCCCGCCCGTCCTTCGGCATCACCCACTGCCACGAGCCCCGCTGACCGCCCGGAGCCGGCCCGGGAGTGTGCAGAGCCGGACGGCCCGGGGCGAAGCCGCTCCGGGAGCAGGGTGGGCGGCGGAGGGGTGCCGAGGCCGGGCTGGGGCTCCCCCAGGGCTGCCCTGCGCCGTGTGAGTGCCGCTGGGGACAGCAGCTCTGCCGCGCCGGGGGATGCGGCAAGGGCACCTGCCGTGAATTTTAACCCGTCATGGGACTGAAGTGGTTGCTCAAAGGCATCTCGCAGGGCAGGAGCAGCGGCAGCCCCAGCACAGTGGAGTGATGCCAGGCACAGCTGGGCCGGCTGGGAGTCCGCAACAGCCCTCTCTCATCCTTGCCATGGCCGGGCGTGCCGAGCTCCCATGTGCACCCCGCCGGCATCCAGGCACCCTTTAAGGGCATCCAGACGGCACCCTCCCATGAGTGTGAGAAGGCAGCAAGCAAGCTGAATGAGATGATCCAGGTGCTCCAAGATCTGGGGCACTCCAAGTGTCTGGCTCTTGGATATTTTGTGAGTCAGGTGGACATGGATCAGCGCCAGCCTGGATGGAGCAGGAGATGGAGCTGCTTGCACACATGGCACGGACAGTTCTTGTTTCATGGTTTATTCTTCATGCTACCAATTCTCAGGTCGTTTACATCTAAACCTGAGGAGGAACTTCTTTACTTTGAGGATGCTGGAGGCCTGGAGCAGGCTGCCCAGAGAGGTTGTGGAGTCTCCTGCTCTGGAGCCTATCCAACCCCCCCCTGGATGCGTTGGACCGGATGATCTCTGGAGTTCCCCTCCAACCCCTGCCATTCTGTGATTTAATCATAGAATGGTTTGGGGTGGATCATTGATTCTATGATTCTATGATCATTTAAAGCTCATCCAGTTCTACCCCCTGCCACGAGCAGGGACAGCGGCCACTAGCCCAGGTCGCTCAGGGAAACCCATTTCAAAGCACGCAGTCGTTGCACAGGCACTGACAGACTTTATCTTCTGCTCTGCAAAATAATCAGTACCTAGAGTTTTGGTTAATAAGGGTGTGGCAGTGTTTTGTTATCTTCCACAGAGACATTACAGACATCAGCAGCTCTGCATCTGCATGCCACGGGCCGCGGGTGCTGAAAGTGCTCAGCGCGGGCAGGAAGCTCCCTGCTGTGCAGAGAGCATCGATCCACAGCCAGGCACTCACAGGGACGCAGAAGCAGGACCCGGAGGTTAAGCACAGACTTGAGCCATCTTACAACCTGGCCTCACCCTGCTGGGGAACTGCACATTCCCAGCTCGCACTCACCTGGCTTACAACAGTCACAGCTGCAACGAGGAGCAGTTGAGGGAGCTGGGGGTGTCCAGTGTCCAGGCTGAGGGAGACCTCATTGCTCTCTGCAGCTCCCTGACAGGGGACTGGAGCCAGGTGGGGGTTGGGGTCTGCTCCCTAGTCTCAGGGGATAGAAGGAGAGGCAATGGCCTGGAATTGTGCCAGGGGAGGGTTAGGTTAGAGAGGACGAAGAATGACCTTGGTGCCAGAGTGGTCAGGGACTGGCACAGGCTGCCCAGGGAGGTGGGGAAGTCCCCAGCCCTGGAGGGGTTCAAGAAACCTGTGGCCATGGCAGCTGGGGCCATGGTTTGGTGGCCATGGTGGTGTTGGGTTGCTGGGTGGACTGGATGACCTTTGGGGGCTTTTCTAACCCAAGCAATTTGGTGATTCTAAGTGATCAGAGCCAGGGATGTTCCATGCCAGCAGGGCTGGTTTTACCTAGCAAACATTTGCAGCCATTAGGGTGACTGAGTGGAAACAGCTCCCTAAAGACAGGTGGGCAAAGGAATGCTGTAGCAAGAGGGTGTCAAGTGCTCTGCATGGGGCTGTGTTCTCTCCCTGTTAGATGAACAAACATTTCACTCATGGGTGTGCTTCTGGTACCCCTGCATATCTCAGCTATTTGTGGCCTTGCCATGGCCTCCCAAGGATGCTCCCGGCCCAGGCTGGTGCTTCCTGAGCCAGTTACACATCAGCACACAGCCACTGCCCTGTGGGGCTGGGTGCTGGGCAGATATGGCTGCCCTTGGGTGAGGCCTCACCTGCTGAATGAGTCCAGGGCACAGGCAGGGACTCACCCCAGGCATGCTGCCAGCTGCGGGCAGCCTGGCACATGCCCCCTTGGAGCTGGGAATGCCACCCCTCGGCTGCAGCAGTGTCAGCCTTGGTCAGTAGGAAAAGCAAAATGAACTTGTCAGGAGAGGAGAGGCAGCCTCTGCTCCTGGGAATCTGCTTGAGAAAGCTCTGTCCTGGAGAGAGTCCAGCACAGAGCCACTGAGCTGCTGAGGGGCCTGGAGCAGCTCTGATCTGAGGAGAGGCTGAGAGCTGGGGGTGGTTAGCCTGGGGCAGAGGAGGCTGAGTGGGATCTCATTCCTGCTGACAAAGGTCTAAGGGGTTGGTGTCAGGAGGATGGGGCCAGACTCTTCTCAGTGGTGCCCAGGGACAGGGCAAGAGGCAATGGGCAGAAACTTGCCCATAGGAAGCTCCATCTGAACATGAGAGGGAGATTCTGTGCTGTGAGGGTGGCAGAGCCTGGAGCAGGCTGCCCAGGGAGGCTGTGGAGTCTCCTGCTCTGGAGCCTTTGCAGCCCCCCCTGGATGTGTTCTGTGTGCCCTGCCCTGGGTGCCCTGCTCTGGCAGGGGGCTGGACTGGATGGTCTCTGAAGGTCCCTTCCAAGCCCTGCCAGGCTGTGATTCTGTGAAATGGAGTGGACACACCAACTGCCCCAGCACAAAAATGCTGCAGGTGAGGAGAGGAATTTTGGGCACAGGGCAGAACCTGTTGGACATGTGCTGCCCTCCACAGCCTGCTCATGCTGCAAGGGCAATTGCCCTTTGCATTTCACCTCCCATACAGGGGAAGCCCATGGAGGCCTTGCAGAGAGGATGCTCTGTGTGCAGAGCTGTCCTGTGGGTGACATGAGGGCCACCAGCAGCTGGCAGTGCCAGCAGCAGGCAGTGCTGTTGTGTAACTCATCACGCGGGTGTCCTCGGTGCTGCACCTCCGAGCAAAGGCTGCCTGCTGGCTGCCTGCTGGCTGCCTGCTGGCTGCCTGCTGGCTGCCTGCTGGCTGCCTGCTCTCAGCTGTGCTGTACCTCTGAGCAAATCCTGCCTGCTCTCAGCCGTGGCACACAAAGAGTCTGGGGGAAACCGAAGCACTCTGCTGGGCCTGGAGTTGACCCTTTCTCTGTGCCTGGGGAAAAATCCTCCCTGGAGCCAGGCAGGTGGCTTGGCTTGTGGCTTCTGAGGGGGTTCCTGCCCTCAGACTTGCACCTCAGCCACTGAAGGAGTGGGGTAGGTGAAGGGCAAAACAAGACACATGTAGCAGAAGAGAAGCACAGCCTTGTCACACACAAAGTCCTGCACAAGCAAGCCAATTATTTAATTCCACCATGCAGAGGAGCCATGGAGAAAACCCAAGCAGCTGAAGGCTTTCTGCTGTCCCTACGATCCCACAGGATCTGGCACTGGACAAGCAAAGCAGGGTTGTTCATATAAAATCAGAAGTTAGGCATCCAGTGTCCCTGAGAAGGGAATCCCCACACCAGCCAGGCAGAGACAGCCACTGGACAGGAGACATGGGAGACTTTGACCCAAGACATAAGCCTGGAACAAGTTTGGCTCGGTCTTCCCCTGCTCTGATCTGTGCTAGAGATCTGCCACCCCCTGCCTGCCTGCAGCAGCACTCCTGCTCTTGAGCCCTGCTCTTCCCAGCCTGCCTCTGCCTGTGTGAACAGCCGGCAAGGGCCAGGCTGTGGCTCAGGCTGCTCAGCTGGAGCATGCTGACAACTCCTGCTGGCAGTAGGCAGCCAGAGAGTGGCAGTGATGGCAACACCTATCCAGTTAGAAGATATTTCTGGTTGCACAGAGCCAGGTGGGATATTGAGGAGCGAGGATGGAGGCTGGCTGCAGTGAGCCAGGGCAGGCAGGTGGATGTGTTTGTGGCTTTCCTGTCATTTACTGGAATCCCTGAAGCAGGGAGGGGACAGCTCTGCCCCTGCTCTCTGCCCCGACCAGCTCTCTTCAGCTCATTGCACTTCACCTCTGAGAGCAGCGGTACCCCTTGTGCCACCTCTGCCCCAGCAGCAGGAAGGAAGCAGGCTCCAGCTGGCTGTCTCTAGGAGAGCCAGGGAACCTGTGGGGACACAAGAAAGACCTGAGCAAAGTAGGAAACAGATTTAAGGCAGGCTCTGGTAGATCCAGCTGGTGCTGGGTGAGTCACGAGCACCACGATTTGCTTTGTGGGCTGTGGATGCTGCTTCCTGCTTTGCACAAGGACAGGCTGGGGGCACAGCTGTGAAGGCCTGAAGGCAGAGCAGGATGAGATTGGCCTTCAGACAGCAGCATGCAGGGAAGGTGAGGCAGGGGCTGAGGAGGAAGGGCGGGTGATGGCAGTGGCTGCTGCAGGAGTGGGGGACCGAGACTAATCGGTGGCCAAAGTCATTGTCTGCACAAGCCGGGGGGGGGGTCAGTGACATCGCTTGAGAGCCTGTGGCACTCAGGGTTCGATTGAAAGGCAAAGCAATTGCAGCTCCTGCTCCGCAGCAGGCGGCAGTGGATCACAGCTTGCAGCCGCTCTGGCCGAGGCAGGACATCCACTCCTTGAGGGGAGGGCTGCCCACGGCCACCAGCCTCCGCAGCAGGGCGTGTGGCCGCAGCCCGGGGACGTCAGGGTGAGCCTCGGAGTACTTCTGGAGCTTGGCCAGCACTCGCGGCAGCCCCACGGTGGCGGCGTGGAACATGGGGCCGCCGCGGTGCCGCGGCCAGCCGTAGCCGTTGGCGTAGACGACATCCAGGTGCTCCGGGCCGGCCGCGACGCCCTCGGCCAGCACGGCAAAGCCCTCGTTGATGAGGGCGAACAGGCAGCGCTCCAGGATCTCCTCCTGCTGGATGGAGCGGGGCTGGAGGCCGTGGGTGTCCCTGTACTGGCTCAGGAAGCTGTGCAGCCAGGGGTCCGGGCTGGCCGTCCTGCCCCCGGCCCTCTCGTACAGGTACCAGCCCCTGCCAGCCTTCTGGCCGAAGCGGCCGCGCTCGCACAGCAGGTCTGGCAGGGGGCTGTAGCGGTGCCCGTGGCGCTGCCGGGCGGGGGTCCCCGGGGGCAGCGAGGGCCCGGTCAGGCCCTGCCCCTTCCGAGACCTCCAGCCCACGTCCAGCCCAGCCAGGTCGGACATCCGGAAGGGTCCTATCTTAAACCCGAAATCTTCCAGAGCCTGATCCACTGCCTCTGGCACGCTGCCCTCCTCCACCAGGAAGAGCGCCTGCTGCACGTAGGGGAACATCATCCTGTTCCCCACGAAACCGAAGCAGTTCCCCACCACCACCCCCACCTTGCGCAGCACCTTGGCCAGCTGCACGGCGGTGGCGATGGCGCCGGGGGACGTGTGCCGCCCGTAGATGATCTCCATCAGCCTCATGACGTGGGCAGGGGAGAAGAAGTGGGTGCCAACGACCTGCTGCGGGCGGCTGGTGGCAGAGGCTATCTCGTCGACGTTCAGGGCTGAGGTGTTGGTGCAGAGCAGGGCCCCAGGCTTGCAGACCTGGGACAGCTTGCGGAATATTTCCTTCTTCAGCTGCATGTCCTCGAACACAGCCTCGATGACCAGGTCCACATCACCCAGCACAGCAAAGTCCAGACTGAACTGCAGACGTGAAGGGCTGTGGAAGTCCAGGCTCTGGGCACCCTGCTCTGTTTTCATAGCCTCACGTTCCAAAAGGGCCATCACAGCTTTCTTTCCTGTGCTCAGATACTCCTGGTCCTGCTCCAGGGCCACCACAGGGATCTTGGCCTTAACCAGAGATGTGACAATGCCTCGGCCCATGGTCCCCAGCCCTAGGGATAAAAGTGACACAGAATTAGATATTCAGAGATTCACAGTCACAGGATGGGCTGGAAAGGACCTTCTCGAGGAGGCAGTGATGCAGGTGGGGTCTGAGCAGAGCAGAGGGGCAGAAGCCCCTCCCTGTGCTGCTGCAGGTCACACTCCATTCTCCAGGCTCCACAGCTGTGCTACTACCAGTTCATACCCCAGGAGTATCAGTGTAGCCCTTACTGGCTTGATCCTTCCCCTCTTGCTGAGCCCCCCAGCAGCTCTGCCCTCCATGCCATGGAATGAAGCTGCACAGCTGCACTTCCCTGCCTGACAAGCCCCAGGCTTTACCCTGCTCTCCACGAGGAGGCCTTCTGGGATTAATACAAACCAGTGGGAGGAGGCCAGCACAGTTTTGCCAGCTTTAGAAGTGAGAAGCATCTGAATGGGAGGATTATGAATGTCCTAAATAAAGCAGCAGGCAGAACAGAGCACCAGGTTGTTAGAATTCTGTAAGAAGGACTTCTTTAATCCCAGGTTTACAAATGGGAGTCAGATAAACAAATCAGCTGCAACAAGGGGATTGCAAAGTTTGGCTAAAGCAGGTTTGTAAAGAGGCAGCAGTGCAGCAGTTTCAGGCAGCCAGGGTCAGGCAAGGCAGAGGATTCTCCTGGGAGCTGTACACCACGGTGCCCTGCAGGACAGTCACAACTGCTCAGCCAGCAGCAAACACTTGCTGCAGCCACAGCTGCCTGCCAGCCTGCTCACAAACATCACACTGCCAGACAAACTCAATTTGTTCCTTCATAACCAACCTCCCCTCCACGAGGGAGGGTCTCCAGCCTCTGCTCATCCTCATGGCCTCCTCTGGAACCTCTCCAGCAGCTCCAGGTCCTTCCTGTGCTGGGGGCCCCAGAGCTGGAGGCAGTGCTGCAGGTGGGGGCAGAGCAGAGGGGCAGAATCCCCTCCCTGTGCTGCTGCTCTCCCTGCTCTGGCTGCAGCTCAGCACTCAGCTGGCTCTGGGCTGCCAGGGACCAGTGCTGGCTCCTGGGCACTTTGTCCCCACCTGACCCCCCCAAGGCCTTCTCCCTGAGGCTGCTCTCAGCCCCTCCTCACCCAGCCTGGCTCTGTGCTTGGGGTTGCCCTCACCCAGCTGCAGGACCTTGCCCTTGACATATCAAAACCTCTTCTCCAGCCCTCTGCTCAAGGGAAGCTCTGCAGTGCTGTCAGCTGATCCCCCAGTTTGCTTTCATCCACAAGCAGCATGGAGTGACAGAGACACAGAATAGTCTGTGCTGGAAGGGACCCCCAAAGCTCACCCAGTCCAACCCCTGCACCCAGCAGGGACATCCTCCACTGGATCAGGTTGCCCAGAGTCCTGTCCACCCTCACCTTGAATAACTTCAGGGAAGAGGCCTCAACCACCTCCCTGGGCAACCTGTTGCAGTATTTCACTACCCTCATAGTAAAGCATGAGCAGTCCCAGCTAGGTTTTAGCCATCCCATGGCAGACAGACACTTGCCTGTAGTATTTCACTTTCTAGGCCACGGGAGTAAGCTCACAGATAAGATATGAGCTTGCCAAGCTTGTTTCTGACCTAGAAAAGCTGTCTCTCAACTTCCTACATAACTCTGCACTGGAATGATGTTTAATGAAGCTGGCAGAGAGAGTAATGAAAGCCCCAAGGGTTTTGTTCCATTAGAGTTTGCACAACAGGAATCCCCTGGAAGTACTTTCTACAATTGGGCTATACCATTCAGGAGGGATTTTGCTGCCTAGCAGAGAAAGAAGCACTCCTGAGGACTCCTCTTTTCTACTTTATAAAGCTGAGTGATCTTGGGGAAGAATATATTAAAGCAGAAAAAAATGGTGGGGAGTCCTCGGGGCTTACAGGTGCAGAAGGCTGGAAAAGCAGGAGGAAGGGAAAGGCTGCTCACTCAGCTCAGCTCACACAGAGCAGAACACAGCTAGGAGCCACTCCAGCACCTGTCCTGGATATGCTGCTTTCTGCCCCAAACCATGACAAGGCCCCTGGACTCTTCTCTCTCATGCAGGGACAGTTTTCAGAGCTGGGTTACCATCTCATGCCCAAGGCACAGCAATAAGTCACCCACAGCCTCCCTGGGCAGCCTGTGCCAGAGCCTCAGCTCCCTCCTGCTGAACAACTTCTTCCTCACCTCCACTCTAACCCTGCTCTGCCTCAGCTCCAAACCATTTCCCCTTGGCCTGGCTCAGACCCCCTCAGCAAAAGTCTCTCTGCAGCCTTCCTGCAGGATCCCTTCAGGTCCTGGCAGGCAGCTCTGAGGTACCCCTGGAGCCTTCTCCTCTGCAGGCTGCACAGCCCCAGCTCCCTCAGCCTGTGCTGACAGCAGAGCTGCTCCAGCCCTGGCAGCATCTCTGTGGCCTCCTCTGGCCTCTCCCCAGCAGCTCTGAGTCCTTCTCCTGCTGGGGACAGCAGAGCTGGAGGCAGGATTGGAGGTGAGGTCTGAGCAGGGCAGAGCCCAGGGGCAGAATCCCCTCTGCTGCCCTGCTGCCTGCTGGTCTTTTGTTGTGCAATGGACCTGCACTTGAACTCCTGCCATTTCAGGCCAGACAGGGATATGACAAATCAATTTGCTAGACAAGCTGAGAGAATAATTACTTTTGATTATTGATCTGTCACATGAGGCACTCAGAGTATGAAAAGCCATGCAAAATTAATTGAAGGACTTTAGCACCCAATTTGTAAACAAATGACCCCAGGATCTGTACAGAGGAGACAGAGAGCAGTGGAAAGCTGCTGAGCTAGGATGAATATCTGTGGTCTGATAGCAACATTCCATTGGATCTGTGTTCCAGGCCAGGCTGGATGAGGCCCTGAGCAGCCTGGGCTGGTGGGAGGTGTCCCTGCCCATGGCAGGAGTTGGAACTGGATGAGCTTTGAGGTCCAAACTGCCAGCATTGGGCACTGGCAGCACAGAAGGCCAAGGGCAGGCTGGGCTGCATCCAAAGCAGTGTGGCCAGGGATGGAGAGAGGGCATCCTGTCCCTCTGCTCTGGGGAGACCTCACCTGCAGGGCTGTGTCCAGCTCTGGGGGCCCCAGCACAGGAGGGACATGGAGCTGCTGGAGACAATCAAGATCAGACTTGGATGTGGCCCTCAGCAGCCTGATTGACCTGGAGGTGTCCCTAGTGACTGCAAGGGGGGTGCACAAGATGACCTTTGAGGGTCCCTTCCAAGCCAGTGCAGCCTGTGACTGTGACCATCTCTGTTGGCTCCCACTGTGCAGTGGCAGAGGATGAAAGCAGCAGCAGAGTGCAGCATGGTGTGAGTGCATGGCACAGCACAGGCTGCAGCAGAGTGCAGCATGGTGTGAGTGCATGGCACAGCACAGGCTGCAGCAGAGTGCTGCATAGTGTCAGTGCATGGCACAGCAGAGGCTGCAGCAGAGTGCAGCATGGTGTGAGTGCATGGCACAGCAGAGGCTGCAGCAGAGTGCAGCATGGTGTGAGTGCATGGCACAGCACAGGCTGCAGCAGAGTGCAGCATGGTGTGAGTGCATGGCACAGCACAGGCTGCAGCAGAGTGCAGCATGGTGTGAGTGCATGGCACAGCACAGGCTGCAGCAGAGTGCAGCATGGTGTGAGTGCATGGCACAGCACAGGCTGCAGCAGAGTGCAGCATGGTGTGAGTGCATGGCACAGCACAGGCTGCAGCAGAGTGCAGCATGGTGTGAGTGCATGGCACAGCACAGGCTGCAGCAGAGTGCAGCATGGTGTGAGTGCATGGCACAGCACAGGCTGCAGCAGAGTGCAGCATGGTGTGAGTGCATGGCACAGCACAGGCTGCAGCAGAGTGCAGCATGGTGTGAGTGCATGGCACAGCACAGGCTGCAGCAGAGTGCAGCATGGTGTGAGTGCATGGCACAGCACAGCACAGGCTGCAGCAGAGTGCAGCATGGTGTGAGTGCATGGCACAGCACAGGCTGCAGCAGAGTGCAGCATGGTGTGAGTGCATGGCACAGCACAGGCTGCAGCAGAGTGCTGCATAGTGTCAGTGCATGGCACAGCAGAGGCTGCAGCAGAGTGCAGCATGGTGTGAGTGCATGGCACAGCAGAGGCTGCAGCAGAGTGCAGCATGGTGTGAGTGCATGGCACAGCACAGGCTGCAGCAGAGTGCAGCATGGTGTGAGTGCATGGCACAGCACAGGCTGCAGCAGAGTGCAGCATGGTGTGAGTGCATGGCACAGCACAGGCTGCAGCAGAGTGCAGCATGGTGTGAGTGCATGGCACAGCACAGGCTGCAGCAGAGTGCAGCATGGTGTGAGTGCATGGCACAGCACAGGCTGCAGCAGAGTGCAGCATGGTGTCAGTGCATGGCACAGCACAGGCTGCAGCAGAGTGCAGCATGGTGTGAGTGCATGGCACAGCACAGCACAGGCTGCAGCAGAGTGCAGCATGGTGTGAGTGCATGGCACAGCACAGGCTGCAGCAGAGTGCAGCATGGTGTGAGTGCATGGCACAGCACAGCACAGGCTGCAGCAGAGTGCAGCATGGTGTCAGTGCATGGCACAGCACAGGCTGCAGCAGAGTGCAGCATGGTGTGAGTGCATGGCACAGCACAGGCTGCAGCAGAGTGCAGCATGGTGTGAGTGCATGGCACAGCACAGCACAGGCTGCAGCAGAGTGCAGCATGGTGTGAGTGCATGGCACAGCACAGGCTGCAGCAGAGTGCAGCATGGTGTCAGTGCATGGCACAGCACAGCACAGGCTGCAGCAGAGTGCAGCATGGTGTCAGTGCATGGCACAGCACAGGCTGCAGCAGAGTGCAGCATGGTGTGAGTGCATGGCACAGCACAGCACAGGCTGCAGCAGAGTGCAGCACGGTGTCAGTGCATGGCACAGCACAGCACAGGCTGCAGCAGAGTGCAGCATGGTGTGAGTGCATGGCACAGCACAGGCTGCAGCAGAGTACAGCATGGTGTGAGTGCATGGCACAGCACAGCACAGGCTGCAGCAGAGTGCAGCATGGTGTGAGTGCATGGCACAGCACAGCACAGGCTGCAGCAGAGTGCAGCATGGTGTGAGTGCATGGCACAGCACAGGCTGCAGCAGAGTGCAGCATGGTGTGAGTGCATGGCACAGCACAGGCTGCAGCAGAGTGCAGCATGGTGTGAGTGCATGGCACAGCACAGCACAGGCTGCAGCAGAGTGCAGCATGGTGTGAGTGCATGGCACAGCACAGGCTGCAGCAGAGTGCAGCATGGTGTGAGTGCATGGCACAGCACAGGCTGCAGCAGAGTGCAGCATGGTGTGAGTGCATGGCACAGCACAGGCTGCAGCAGAGTGCAGCATGGTGTGAGTGCATGGCACAGCACAGGCTGCAGCAGAGTGCAGCATGGTGTGAGTGCATGGCACAGCACAGGCTGCAGCAGAGTGCAGCATGGTGTGAGTGCATGGCACAGCACAGCACAGGCTGCAGCAGAGTGCAGCATGGTGTGAGTGCATGGCACAGCACAGGCTGCAGCAGAGTGCAGCATGGTGTGAGTGCATGGCACAGCACAGCACAGGCTGCAGCAGAGTGCAGCATGGTGTGAGTGCATGGCACAGCACAGGCTGCAGCAGAGTGCAGCATGGTGTCAGTGCATGGCACAGCACAGCACAGGCTGTTGGTGACCACCCCCCATGGATGCTCTGCCTGCCTTGCACTCTGCTCTGAAAACAGAGCCTGGATCACCTCTCTGGGTCAGTGCTTTCATGGCTGTGCAGCACTGCTTTAAAGCTCCTCAAAGCTCATCCCTAAGGGCCTGACCACTGCTGCTGCAAGCAGGCACTGCAGAGCCAGCATGTGGCACCAGGGTACAGCATGGCACCGGCTGGACAATGGCTCTTTCTTACATAGCCTGACCCCCCCCAGCTACTGTGATGGCAGCTTCTGTGCCTGCCTCTGCTGCACTGGCAGCAGTCCTGACAGCAAAAGGCACAACAGGAGGAAAACCTTCCAGAGGAAGTAGAAAAGGTGGTGGCTGGCAGGAAGAAGCGATGGGAAGCAGTGGCACGGCTTGGTGTGGGGTCAGAGCCAGAGGGAGGTGATCAATACCCTCCAGAACAGGAGATGTCACTTGGCAAATGCAGACATGAGCAAGTGGCACAGACAAAGCAAGCTGCACCTTGGGCTCCACTGAGAGGAGCAGTGACTCAGAAAAGGCCTCAGGAGCCCTGGGAGGGGTCAAGCCCCTGAGGGCACTGATAAGCCTTAATGACCCTGACACCTGGAGCCTGCACCCACACCAGCTGCCCACGGCCCTCAGAGCTCCATATAAGCTCAGACCTGGGGGGTTCAGCCTGTTTCCAAGCTACACTGGGAAGTCCTGGGGGCTTCCTGTGGCTGGCTATGGACACTGCTGACCCAGGTTTTAGGCTGCAGATTGCCTTCCCCTTGGACCTGCACCCTCATGGGAACTTTGCTTGCTCATCTGTGCTTCTGGCCAAGCTCTCTGGGCCTTCTGTCTCCCTTGCTCAGGTACTGTGAATAACTGACAGAGGCTGTGCTGCCATCCAGAGGGAGGGATGGGTGGACAGGAACCTCATGGAGCTCAGCAAGGGGAGGTGTCAAGTCCTGCATCTGAGGAGGAGTAGTTCTGTGCAGCAGTACATGCTGGGGGCTGGCTAGTAAGCAGCTCTGCACCTGGGGTCCCAGGGGACACCAAGCTGACTGCGAGCAGCAGAGTGACCTGGTGGCACAGCAAAGCAGTGGCACAGGGGCTGCATGAGGAGGAGTCCTGCTGCCAGGTGGAGGGAGCCAAACTCTCCCCTCTGCGTAGCACTGGTGAGGCAGTACCTGGAGCTGTGAGCCCAGTTCTGGCCCCCCAGCATGAGAGTGAAATGGAGCTGCTGGAGTAAGTTGGGTGAAGGGCCACTAAGATAATGCCTCATGAGGAAAGGCTGAGAGACTGTGACTCCAGCCTAGAGAGGGTGGGAGGGAGGGGGGGTGTGAAGGAGCTGGAGCCCCACTGGACTGGGCTAGAGGCAATGGGCATAGACTGAAACATGAGAGGGTCTACCTGAGCTGGTTTTACTGTGGGGGTAACTGGGCACAGGTTGCTCAGAGAGGTTGTTGCAGAGTCCTCAATGGGAGGAGAAAATTCTTTGGTGTGAGGGTGGCAGAGCCTGGAGCAGGCTGCCCAGAGAGGTTGTGGAGTCTCCTGCTCTGGAGCCTTTCCATCCCCCCTGGGAAGTGTTCTGTGTGCCCTGGCAGGGGGTTGGCCTGGGTGAGTGCCATGGTTTAGTTGATCAGATGGTGTTGGGGGATGGGTTGGACTTCTCGAAGGTCTTTTCCAGCCTGGTTAATTCTGTATCTCTGGAGGTGCCTTCCAACCCTTGCTGTGCTGTGAATGAGCTTTCAGAGCTCACAATGCCTGAGAAGCACCCTGGAGACAGCAGGGCTGACCTGGGGAGCTTCCCCTGCAACCCAAACTGCTCCAAGTGCTCCATTCCTTGTCCAACCATTCGAGTGGTGCTAGCAACAGCCAGCTCCAGGCCTCTGCTTTGTAAATCACAGCAGGGCAGTGAAATTGCTCTTATCAAAAATTAATTAGGGCATTGTCTTGCTGGGCTACAAAATGGCAGAAGTAGATCCCAGTGAGATGAAATCTTCTTGAAAGGCAGCTGGCAAAACATTGCTGTGTGAACAGGTCCCTGGGTGACTGTGCACAGGCACCCACAGTGCAGGACTGGACCAGGAGAAGGCTGGGGAAGCCTGCCTGGAGCAGGGAACAAAGCCAGGACTGAGCAGCCTGTCATGGACCACAGAATGGCTCAGGCTGGAAGGGACCTCAGAGATCATCTGCTGCAACCCCCTGCCATGCCCAGGGACTCAGCTGCTCCAGGCCTCATCCAGCCTGGCCCTGAACACCCCCAGGCAGGAGGCAGCCACAGCCTCCCTGGGCAGCCTGTGCCAGAGCCTCAGCTCCCTCCTGCTGAACAACTTCTTCCTCAGCTCCACTCTGACCCTGCTCTGCCTCAGCTCCAAACCATTTCCCCTTGGCCTGGCTCAGACCCCCTCAGCAAAAGTCTCTCTGCAGCCTTCCTGCAGGATCCCTTCAGGTGCTGGCAGGCAGCTCTGAGGTGCCCCCAGCCTGTGTCGTGACCCAGGTGCCCATCCCCTTGCCCTCGGCCGCGGGCAGCAGCAGTCTCACCTATGACAGCGGCGGTGCGGATGGGCTGGGGGGCAGCACGCTGCCAGGAAGCTCCCGTGGCTGTTGTCCACCTGTGCATGGCTCTCTCCGCAAAGAAGAGATACTGCAGCGCCTGGGCCTGGCCCGAGCTCCGCAGCACCCCGAACAGCTCCCGCTCCCGCCGCACGCCGGCTGCGAAGGGCTGCTGGGTGCTGGCTCTGACCGCCTGGAAGCACAGCTCCGGCGCCAGGCACCCGCGGGCCTGCTTCTTCACCTTCACCAGAGCCTCGCTGAGGAACGCTTCCATGCCGGGCAGCTCTGGAACCGGCTTCAGGCTGAGCCTGCGGGGTCCCAGCGGCTGTCCTGCAGGCAGAGAAGTGGAGATGTGGAAGAGCAGCCGCAGCCCCAAGCGCTCCCTGCTGCCCACGCTGCAGGCTGCCTCTGTCCCCAGTCCCACCCGGCCCCGCGGGCTGTGTGTGGTGCCCGACCGACTCTGCTGGCCAGGAGCATTGCAGCCGGGGTCCTGACCCCGGGACTTGTGAGGGAGACTGGAAAACACATCCTGACTGAATCCTTCCCTGACCACAGGAATCCCTCTGCTCGCTGTGGGACTACCCCAGAGGGTAGTTCAGCTGAGGAGCTCGGCAGGGAGAGCTCAGGCTGGTGTGCCAGCAGGGGCTGACGGAGCAGCTGCACAGACCCAGGAGGCTCACTGCAGACAGGGGTTGCTATGGTGACACCCAGAAAGGATTTGACTTGAGAGATGCCAAAATCCTCTCCAGAAGTACAAACCTTGGTGCCTGCTACGAGATCTGACTTGTCTGTCCTTAGGCTCTTACTGGCAGCTTGCCTCAGGACCATGAAGGGCCAAGATGAGAAATTCAGGGTGCAGCCCCTTGACACTCCAACACGTTCACAAAGACCTTCCTGTTGTCACAGCCACGTGCAGATCACTAACTGCAGCAGTGCTGCTGCACTGAGTGCTGCAGTGCTGCTCCCAACTGCACCCAGGGCTGCCACCAAAGCAGGGTGGTGGCTGGGTGCTGTCCAGAGAGAAGCTCATGCTGAGAAGCTCTGTGGCAGTCTCCCTGCCCTGGCTTCCCTGAGGTCTGCCCCAGGAGCACACTTCCTTCACGGGTGGCATACTGCATCCAGCTCCCGTCTGAGTTAGGGAGGCGCCAGTGAGGCAGCAGAGGAGCAGGAAACCACGGAGAGGAAGCTGAAGGGCAGGAACAGAGCAGTACTGCAGCCATGGGTGCCCAAAGAATGTGTCCTGACTCCAGCTCTTCCTTCAAGGCTGAGCAGTGTTGAAGTGGAACAGAAATAGCAGTCTCCAGGATGAGTGAAGAAACGGATTCCCTGAAATGGTCTGCAGAGCTCAGGGCTTCCCCTTAAGCCTTTCAGAGGGCACAAAGCTGAGCACCACCGCGCAAGGAGCTGCTCACATCAACAATGTTTTCACATCAACAGTGAATGTGCTCTGTCCCTCTTCACAGGATGTTTTTTAACCCAGGAATGCTCTTTATCCACAGCCCTTTACTCACTATCTACACAGGGAGTTTCTTTTCCTCACAAAGAGAACCTCAGGTTTGACCCAGACAGATCTGATGGCTGAAGGCCACTTAAGAGTGAGCAAGTCAAGGGACTTGCATCTCTGACATGGAAGGGGCTGGTACAGAAGGGACACTGCTGGAAGCCTTGGAGCTTGATCTGCAGATGGCAAATGGTCCATGTGAACACAAACAGTGCTGGGGCCAGGGCACAGGTCCTCAGAGCAAGAAGGGAAAAGTAGCTGTGCTGAGGATTCTGGAACAACACTTTCCCTGAGCTGCAGCCTAGCTAAGCTTTGCCCAGTGACTCTGCAGCACCTCCGTGCAGTGCCTTTGCTTCTGCAGTGCTTGTAAGAACCAAGAGCAGATTGATGGGCAGGAGAAAACTGACCTGAACCCTCCAAAGCCTCCTCCAGCCTGTCCTGGAACACCTCCAGGTCTGGAGCTCCTGTGCTGGATAGTGAGCTGGGAAACAGCCAGACGTTTGCTCTGGTGTGTTGTGATGGTAGCTCCTAGGAACCCCTGCAGAGGTCCAAGCAGCTCTGACCAACTCATGTTACAAAGGAGAGAGGAAATAAGATGATGTGGATCTGGAGGGGCAGGAGTCCTGGCTGAGGCTCCTGGACTTCTTAGAGGAATACTCTGATGCTGGAGAAATCCTCACATAGGAGGTATGACCTCCTGGCTGCTGTTTAGCATCTCCTGCTAGGCTGGCAGGGTCACTGTTTCAGCTCTTCACTGAAGAACTGAAGCCTGCAAGATCCATGGGACTCAAGGAATTTGAAGGTAGAGCATCTAACATGAAGACAATTTGCTGTTCCCCTTTGAAGGCAGAATTAAAACAATCTCAGCTTGTCAGGCTCCCACTTCAGGCTGTCAAAGAGAACACACAAGCCGGGAAGCAGCTTTGCATTTCTGCTTTCTAAAAAGCAAACTAAACCAAAGCTATTTCAAAGGAGTGAAATATCTTTGGTTTTCTCAGAAGCAAGGGTGAAGCTTAGCACCCAGCTGTCCTACAGAACTGTGCTGAGACAGTCTGACTGCAGATGGGGAAGGAGAAAAGGGGACTGCTTACGGCAGCAGTTCTGCACTCGGAATGAAGCTCAAAAGCACCCAGAGAAGACAGCGAGCAGGAAGGGCATCTCCCGCAGAACTCCAGCCAAAGAGCAGACCCTCTTGCACCCAGCTGTGACTCTCGAGTTGTGTGCTGCTCTTCAAGAGTTGCACATTCCCTGCACCGGCTTAAAACGTGGTGGTCACCCAGGACAAAACTTGTGCTTCAGCTTCCAGCACAGGAGAAGCGCTCCTGCAGAGAGCAGTGGGGAGAGCTGCAGCAGCACAGCACTGCCTGCGAGGGCAGCGCCATCCTCGCTCTGTGCTTCCTTCGGGCTCGGCGCTGTGACAGCTCCAGATGAAACCCTGCTGGGAATCAGTGGTCTGTTTCCAAAGGAACAAGGAGCTCAGGAGTGGGAAAATACCCTGCTGTGCCTCGAGGTGACACACCTCAGGCTGCACAGGGAATGCTTCTCCTGTGTGATCTTCACTGATTCTGCTGCTTCTGAGGTGGGGGTAACAAAATCTCTCAACATCCCTGCACTCCTCACAGGCTGTCCTCTTACACTGCAGCTGAGGGATTAGGGACAGAGACACTTGCAGACTCCTGGCCCATGAAGCTGTGCTGGGGAGGTGCCAGCCCCTGCACTGGAGGGAGAAGGTTAATTCGGATCAGACATTGCTGATGCAGTAGCAGCTGTGGCCCCAAACTGGAGATGGAAGAGGCACTCACTCCCCCACTTCAGTAGAGTGCAGCAGCCTAGGAGCATGTGAGCCTGGAGAGGTGATGAAGAACTTGATATGGATCTGTTCTCCAAATCCTCACTTCAATTCCTGCAGCTCTCTAGCATCTGAATTTTCCACTTCAGCTAACAGCAAGCAAGCTCTGCAATTAATTCTACCTTACATGGCTGCCAAAGCTCAGCGAGTGGAGCAGACACTGCAATAAGCTCTGTGGGCTTTGTCCTCACTCTCTCCAGCCCTGAAACATCACCAATTATTTCTTGGCATTGCTACAATTCTTTCCTCACCAATCACTTTGTTTGCCAAGTGAATTGCTGCCTCAGTTGTGCTTTCTTCCACAACTTCATCAACCAAGCCCAGCTTCAGAGCTTCAGCTGCTGGAATGTGTTTCCCTGTGGTTGAAAAGAGACATGAGGTGAGTGCAGTGGGGGATGGTGAATTCTGCTCATGGATGCATGGAGTCCTGGATCACCCAATTCCAAGCCCCTGCCAAGGGCAGGGACCCCTCCCACCAGCCCAGGCTGCTCAGGGCCTCATCCAGCCTGGCCCTCAACACCTCCAGGCAGGAGGCAGCCACAGCCTCCCTGGGCAGCCTGTGCCAGGCTCTCCCCCTGCCCCCCGCCAAGAATTTCTTCCTCATCCCCAGTCTCAGTCTGCCCCCCTGCCCCAAGCTTAAATCCACTGCCCCTCAGCCTATCACCACAGGCCCTTCTAAAAAGTGCCTCCCCAGCTCTCTTGCATCCCTTCAGGTCCTGGCAGGCAGCTCTGAGGTCCCCCCAGAGCCTTCTGCTCTCCAGGCTGCACCCCCCAAGCTCCCTCAGCCCGTGCTCACAGCAGAGCTGCTCCAGCCCTTGGCTCATCCTTGTGGCCCCCTCTGGACTCCCACAGCTGTGCCCATTGCCCAGGTGATCAGAAGCTGAGCCTGCTTGTCCTCAAGTACAGGAAGAGCATCCCCACTCCATGTCCCTTTCTTGGTCCCTCACCAGTGGGAGAAAGCTGAATGTCAACCCAAGCAGGGACCCAGGCAAGCAATGAATGCTCAGAAACATCATCTGACCAAGCTGGTGCTGTGACTCAGCTCCACATCCTGACCCACACAGCAAGGCCAAGGCACAGTCCTGTACCTGTTGTGATCATGTCCAGGGCAGCTGGGACCCCGATCAGCCTGGGCAGGCGCTGAGTGCCTTCAGCACCTGGCAGTAACCCAATGGTGACCTCTGGCAGCCCCATCCGTGCCTGAAATGAAGCCAGAGGGAACAGACCTGCTTAGAGAGGAGGACTCTGAGCAGAGCAAGGAGCCACACAGCGCTCCTCTGGGACCCCTCAGCACTTCCACACAGAAACTTCTTCCCTGTTCTTTGCCACAGAAGACAAAAGCTCACTCAGCCACTTCAGAAGCTGTGTGCAAATGCAGAGGACAAACATCACCTCTCAGAGGATGGCTGTGTGATGGCACAGCACAGGAGACCCCTGGGGCCAACAGCATCTCCCAGACTGACACCTGCAAATCACAGATCTTGCAATCCTGGAATGGCTCAGGTTGGAAAGGACCCCAGAGCTCATCTGCTCCAGCCCCCTGCCATGCCCAGGGACAGCTCCCAGCTAGACTCAGCTGCTCAGGGCCTCATCCAGCCTGGTCCTGGACACCTCCAGGCAGGAGGCAGCCACAGCCTCCCTGGGCAGCCTGTGCCAGAGGCTCAGCTCCCTCCTGCTGAACAACTTCTTCCTCAGCTCCACTCTGACCCTGCTCTGCCTCAGCTCCAAACCATTTCCCCTTGGCCTGGCTCCAGACCCCCTCAGCAAAAGTCTCTCTGCAGCCTTCCTGCAGGATCCCTTCAGGTCCTGGCAGCAGCTCTGAGGTGCCCCTGGAGCCTTCTCCTCTGCAGGCTGCACAGCCCCAGCTCCCTCAGCCTGTGCTGACAGCAGAGCTGCTCCAGCCCTGGCAGCATCTCTGTGGCCTCCTCTGGCCTCTCCCCAGCAGCTCTGAGTCCTCCTTCTGCTGGGGACAGCAGAACTGGAGGCAGGATTGGAGGTGAGGTCTGAGCAGGGCAGAGCCCAGGGGCAGAATCCCCTCTGCTGCCCTCTGCCCACCCTGCTCTGGCTGCAGCCCAGCACACAGCTGCCTGCTGGCTCCTGGGGAGCTGCTCAGCACCCAGCACCCCCAAGGCTCTTTCTTCAGGGCTGCTCCCACCCCACTCTGCACCCAGCCTGAATTTGTGCCTGGGGATGGCCTGACCCAGCTGCAGGACCTTGCCCTGGGACTGGCTGAGCCTCTGCAGCCGGCCCTGTCCCTCTTCTCAGGGATGCTTTCAAGCCAATGTTAGGAAGTGCTGGAAGGTATTCTGAGACTCACTGTGAGCTTCCTGCTCTAATCCTTGGGAGTTTAGTAAAGGAAAAAGGAACTGAAGTCTTTCCTTCACAGTGCACCTGGTCAGGGGGCAGGGTTATGGCAGAGCAGCCAGAGGCTGCTTCTCTGCAAAGTTTCTCTGGATTCTGTTGTCTTGTTTCAAAAACCTGAGTCTGCACATTGCCCACTCACTTCTTTAAGGGTGGCAGAGCCTGGAGCAGGCTGCCCAGAGAGGTTGTGGAGCCTCCTTCTCTGGAGCCTTCCCAGCCCCACCTGGATGTGTTGTGTGTGCCCTGCCCTAGGGTGACCCTGCATTAGCAAGGGGGTGGCCAGAGCTCCCTTCCACCCCCCAGCACTCTGATTTAGTAAGGCTTAGGCAAGCAGGGGCAGTGGTGCAGGTGAGGAGGGAGCACAGCCCTGTGTCTGTCCTGGGCCCCAGCCTGCCTCCCACCCTGCCCACAGCCATGTCTGCACAGATTCACACAATGGGATGGGCTGGAAGGGCCTTTCCACACGCCCTGCCCTGGGCAGCCCCTGCTGCCTTCCCCAGACCCCCTGGTTCTCAGTGGGTTACCTTCCTGTGTGCAATCCGATAGTGGCAGCCAAGTGCCACCTCCAGGCCTCCTCCCAGGGCATAGCCCTCAATGGCAGCCACCACAGGCTTCCTGCTGCTCTCTATGAGGGACACGATGGGGCCCAAGCCGAGGCCCTGGCCCTTGGAAGATGAAAATCCTTTAATGTCAGCTCCTTAGGTGGCACAAAGAGATGAAGAGCAATTAGTGGGCATCCCCCTGTGCTGCTGAACACAGCTGCTCACAGAGGACCAGGATCTGTCGGGGATGCTGCTGACAGCAGAGTGGTTAACAGGAATCAATCCCTTGGGGGAACACCTTGAAGAAACCCAAGCTCCTTCAGCCTTCTCAGAGAGCTCCCAGGAAGGCTAAGTGCAGAAACAGCTTTGGGATTGGAGCAGGTGAGCTGTGGAGGTCCCTTCCCACCCAAACCACTCTGTGATGGTTACTGTATTGAGCACACAGACATCCACCGTGGAGTCTGGAATAGTTAGGTGCAAGTTACTACTGACAAGCAAGGGAGAGCCCCACAGCAATGCCCTGGATTCTACAGCTGGAGAAGATGTGCTGTTCAGCCCTGGCCAGCCCAGGCACACTCCACATGCTGGCTCCAGAGGTGTTATGCAAAGAAAGCCATGGGAGAGGTCAGGGAGCACCAGGGCATGAGGGAGATCGCAGAACTGTTGTGGTGGAAGAGACCTTTGAGATCTCTAAGCCCAACCACTCCCCCAGAGCTCAGCATCCCCCACTGCTGAGTCACTGCCCCTGCACCCCTCCCTCAGCACCACGGCCAGGGGTGGGGACTCCACCACCTCCCTGGGCAGCCTGGGACTGCCCGAGAGCCCTTGCTGGGAAGAAACTGCTCCCAGCGCCCAGCCTGTCTCTGAGGCAGGACACAAGAGGTGCACAAGCCCTGCACTGCCTGTGGCAACAGCTTCCAGCCTCAGCTCAGCAGCAGCTGAGCCAAAGCCAAGCAGCTGTGCAGGGCAAAGCCTGACACTGCTTGAGGCACTGACACTGGGGAAGGAGAAGCAGCTGCTGGGGAACAAGGGGCTGACCTCTGGAGCTCTTCCATGACTGAACCTAGAACCTGCTCAGGCTTCAGAATCACAGAAACACTCAGGTTGGAAAAGACACTCAGGATCACCAAGTCCAACCACTAAGAAGGAGCTCTGCATTTCCTGGCCCTTGGCTGGTGTCTCTGAGCAGCTGTCTCTCCTTTCAGCATGAACATGCAGCTTATTTTTGGCCTGCAGCGTGCAGTTCGTGGTGTGCCCTCCCTCAGCTGTGGCACAGCAGAACAGCAAAGCCACTGCCTGGTGGCCACTGCCTGGTGGCCACTGCCTGGTGGCCACTGCCAGCCAACTCAGGGCTTTCACCAATAGTGTTCCAGGCAAAGAACTACTCCAGGCATGGTGGTGGAAAGGGTTTCTTCTCTTTCCTAGGTTGTTGGATGACAAATGTCTTACCTGCACTGAAGTAGCCATTGTCACCACAAATCATAACAGCTTTCACTGAGGGATCTGCCTCTGCTCTCTTCAGTCCATCCTCTAATGCCTGGAGAACTGCCAAGCTGCAAGGGAGCGGAGCCTCAGTGAGTGCCCTCCGAGAGGTCTGCACTGCACACACCAAGTGTCCCAGGCAAAACCAGCACACTGTCCAAGCAGCTCTCTCCCCTGGCCTGTCTTCTGCCACAGCCTTCCCAGGGCAATCCCTCTGTGAGTCTCCCTCTTCCTTCATGGTCCAGAGCCCAACCCCAGCAAGCTTTTGAGTCCTGAGCAGCCCTTCCCCCGCTGCAGAGCTGTCTCCTGGCTGTGGCACTGCTGCTTCCAGAGCAAGCAGCACAGGGCCTCGTTCTTCTGGAGGTGTCTTTAGGAACTAAACATTTGGATTTTCAAGCAAGCAGTTCAGCATCATTTGAAAACCACTAATGGTACACCACTACCAGCTGAGGGCTTTGTAAGAGGGCCTGTAGCTGCAGGGATGAAAAGCTGTCCTGCAGACACCTAGCAGAGCTGCTGCTGTGCTGACCATTGCTGTGCCTCACACCTTGTGAAGGTCTGTGCCTAGGTCCAGCCTTAACACTAGTGGGACCCTGGCAAAGGGAACTTGGGCCTAAAAAAATACCCAGAACCTTTTGGGATGCCTCATCTGAACATATTTCATAGGCACAAGCAGAAAATGGTCAGCAAAGGATTCTCAGAGGACTGCAAAGTGCCCGGTGGGGAAGGGCTGGAGCAGTCCTGTGCAGAGCATCTGTGCCTGCTCTCAAATTCAGCTCAGAGGTTGCAGGACACAGCTGCTGTCTGCAATGTTCACTGCCTGCTGCCACCTCCACAGCCTAACAGTGCCAACAGCAGTCTCAGACCTGCTCCCCCCTGCTCCAGCACGGCAAGAATGCAGAAACAGAAGGAACACAGAAGCTCCAGGGTGAGCTCTACCATCCCAGCCACAGGTCTCAGCTAAAACCCACTTGATGGCAAGTAGGAGATAGTTACAGATCCCTTCTCCAGCAGCCATGACCCTGGCATGTGATCAAAGATCATGACCACATCTCAAGTTAAAGTTTCATAGCAGCTTAACTGATTGTCCTGGTTTTGTTGGGACAGAATCCCAGGCCAGCCACGGACTGGAGTAGGCTATAGGTGAGGCCCGGCCCATCAGCACCACACTCGGGCTACAGGAGGAGCTTTGCTGAGGGGAGCCTCTTGCTAGAGCCTCCTGCTTAGGGTCCTCTTTACCCTGCTTCTCTCCTGCTCCTGAGGGCTCTTTCTGGATATTGTGGCTGCTGCACTGCTGCTGGGCTGAGTATAGCTCTACAGCTTGTGTGGCCACTGGTATTAACCTGCATATTCCATTAAATCCCTTTCTCATCCCAACCTGTCAGCCTCCTCCTCCTTCTCCTGATTCCCCTTCTCTCTGGGGTGGGGTCCTGATGTGACAGAGCAAATGCCCCAAGCAGGGGCTCGGTGTTGACACCCTTCTAAACCCATGCCGTGTAGGATCCAACCTTTCCTTCAAGGTCAGCCTGGATGTGTCCCTGGGAAGCCTGCTCTAGCTGGAGGTGCCCTTGTGACTGCAGGGGTTGCACAAGATGCCCTTAGAGGGTCCCTTTCAACCCAGTGCAACCTGTGAACCTCAACAAGTCCCTCCATCTTGTCTTCTCATGGTAGTTACCTGGGCAGATAAAATGACCTTGCCCCATTCTTTAACCTGCTGCAGTCTCTGCCCAGCAGTGCAGCTCCCTGTGAGGAGCAGCAGCTGCATTTCTTGTTCATGCTCTCGTCCCTTCCAGCTCCCTTTCAGCAAGCTGTGTGGGTTACGCTGTGAGCACCACCGCAGTGGTGGCTTTGCTTGGTGACTCTACACTGGCTTGGCACTCTGCACACGGGTACTGAACAGCTCTTTGCCTGTGGCCACTCCAAAAGGGTCTGTGTGCTGCTCAGAACTAGAGAACTAACCCACAGCCCTTCAACGAACCCTGTGAAGCCAAAGAGCAGAGACATCCTCTCCAAACACATGAAACCAAACACTCCAGAGGACTGGGCTTGGCTTTGCTGCTGGTCACTGCCTTGTGTGTGAGTTGGCCTGGGGCTTTCTTGGTAAAGATCAGTATTTAGAGGCCAGTTCTGTATTCTTTTAAAAGGCAAATGAGCTGCCTTGGCTTCTGCCAGCCCTGGCCGTGGGTTCATCCCGGTGCCAGCTCCTCTGGCTGAGCCACCTCCGTTATCTCCACAGCCCTTTGCCCTAACCCCTGTGCTCACTTGGATGGCACAGCGACCTGCAGCAGATCTGAAGAAGAAAAATGGCTTTCAACTAAGAGCTTTGAAGAAACTCCAGGATTAAACGAGGAACTGCTGTGCAATTCCTAGCTGGAAGCATCATCCTGATATTTAAAGACTGGGAAGTGATGAGAAATACACCTGGATTTCGAAGAGCTTCCAGGGGAGATGACAGCAAGAGCCTGACACCTCTTCTGCAGAAAAACCCTGCCACTAGAAATGATAGGAAAGAGAGCGGACGGAGGAGTTCAGCAGGGTTTTGGTCACGGGCGATGTAAGCTGCTGCTGCGGGGACCGAGCGACGGTGTTTGGGAGGGTCCCTCGGCAAAGGCTTTCGCGGGGCTGCCTGCCCGGGCACCAGGAGGGGCCTCGGACGGGCAAGGAGAGTGGGTAAGCCGGTGACGAGAAAGTAAATCAGAGAAGCCCCACGCCGCTCAAGAAGGGCAGGCAAGCGTCAGCCACCGCGCCCGCCCCCACCGCGGCGTCCGTGGCCCGGCTCGGCACTCGGAGCCCTGCTCGGCGCCCCCAGTCCGGCTCGGCGCCCGCAGCCCTGCTCGGCGCCCCCAGTCCGGCTCGGCGCCCGCAGCCCTGCTCGGCGCCCCCAGTCCGGCTCGGCGCCCGCAGCCCGGCTCGGCACTCGGAGCCCTGCTCGGCGCCCCCAGTCCGGCTCGGCGCCCGCAGCCCTGCTCGGCGCCCCCAGTCCGGCTCGGCGCCCGCAGCCCTGCTCGGCGCCCCCAGTCCGGCTCGGCGCCCGCAGCCCTGCTCGGCGCCCGCAGCCCTGCTCGGCGCCCCCAGTCCGGCTCAGCGCCCGGAGCCCGGCTCGGCGCCCGCAGCTCTGAGCAGCGGCGCGGCCGGACAGGGTCGGGATCCCTGCGGCGGGGGCCGGCTCGGCGTCTGCCGTTACCTCAGCGCGTTGACCGGCGGGTTGCAAAGCCGGATGACGGCCACGGCTCCCCTCGCCTGTTGCGCCATGCCGACCGACCGCAGGTCTCTGCGCTGCCCAGCACCCTGCCAGGCCCAGCACCAGCTTGCCTGGGCCGGCCCCCGCCGCACCCCGCCCGCCCCCGCCGGGGTGGGACATCAACAGCGGGAGTGGCGAGCTCGGCGCCGCGGGGGTCAGCCCGGTGCTTACCGTGCGCTCCAAGTCCGGTTATGGACCCTGGGTAACTTCGAGCCCTGTTTTACACCCAGCACCTCAGCTTAGTGCAGCGATACCAAACGGAGCCGGTCTGACGGCTGGGGCACACTCACCGGTAGGGCCGGAGCAGCGATGGTACCCCCGGACTCAGCACTGCTAAGGCCACACCTCAGACACCAGGTTCAGTTTTGGGGCTTAGAGTACAAGGTGTCCAGCACCCCCAGGCCTTTCCCTGCTGGGTAGTTTCCTGCCACTCTGCCCCAAGCCTGGAGCGTTCCTGCTGCTGTTGTGACCCAAGTGCAGGACCCGGCCCTCGGTTTGTTGAAGCAGCACCCAGTGTGTGCTGTCTGTCTGTGCCGGTCCGAGCCCATGCCATCACTGCTAGGCTCCCACGGTTGTGTGGTTTCTAGGCAGCACCTCCTGGCTCGCCGCGGAACTGCTGCTGCGAGCGAAGCATCTTCCAGGCGCTGGGACAGGGCAGGGGACAGCCGGAGCTGTGCTCGGCAGTGTGGGAGTGTGGCTGTCACAACGGGGGAGAAATGCGGGTAGGGAGCAGAGGTAAGCAGGATACTGCGTGCGGGCACCGCTGCCTCCGGGGGCTGGCTCTACACGTGTGGTGCGCAGCGGGCACAGTACCAAAGCAAGGCAGGGCTGCGGCCAACCATCTGCGCAGGCCATGAGCAGAGGGTGTTGGCCATCACCCGCAGTCCTTCTGGTGCTGGGGCCCCGCAGCTGGCACACACCGGTCTGCCTGCGGAGGGCTCGGCCAGAGCCTGCTCCCACTCCCGGAGTCCCGACCCTTAGCAGCCTGCCCATGGCTCAGCGCCGGTCTCCCCCGCCAGCGACGAGCCCCGCACAAAGCCGCCGCCGCCGCCTTCTCTCGCTCAGGCTCCGTCGGGGAGGAGCGGGGCCCGGACGTGACGCGCAGACGAGGCCGGCGCCGGGCGGGGCGGTACCGAGCGGGGCGGTGCAGCCGGCGCCGGACGCGGTGCCCAGGTAACGCGGCGGGGGCGGCCGGACCGGGCCTGGGCCTTCGCGTCTCTTCCCTTAGTGGCCGGGGCAGCGAGAGGGTCTCTGTGCCAGGGCCTCTTAGAGCCCGGGCGCTGTGGGGGCGTCGGGCGCCTCTGCCCCCGGGACGGCCACCGGTGCGGGCCGGGGTGCGCGCAGTCCCCCTCCGCCTTGCCGAGCGCCTCCCGGTGCTCCCTGGCTGCCCTTTCTGCTTTGCACGGCGCCAGCCGGGATTTGCTTGCTCCCGATTCGAGGCGCGCAGCTCCCACGCTTCCATCTTTGGGGGAAACCCAAACAAAATCCCCCCCAGCACCACCACCAAGAGGCATTCGTGTTTAAGAGGCAGGAGCGGGGGCGGTGTGCGCGGCGCTGACTGTTTCCCAGCCCGGTACCGAGCGAGGCATGGGGAGAGGCAATGCCTCCTCTGAGGCAGGTAAGAGCTGGGGGTGCGATCCCTTCATCCCGGCAGGAGGAAGCGCTTCGGTAAATCTCCAGACCCCGAAGCGGCTTAGCGCTGAGTTCAGGCTGCGGAGGCTGTTGTAATCCTGGCTGAGCAGAGCGGCCCAGGGGCTGCTGAGAGCAAGAACCCAGCGCAGGCTGCCCTCGGGCTGTGCCCTGTTGGGTAAAACCCCCAAGGGTCGCAGTTGCAGCTCCTCTCTGCCCTGGCAGGGGTTTGGAAGGGTGCAGGGCATGGCTTTTGCGGAGGCATTGCTTGGTTTAGCCCCGCGGGGTGAATCAGAACGGCAGCCGGTAAGAAGTGCAGCGCTTAGAACCGCGAAGGAGAGCATCCTGGCCGTCTAGGGGGACTGGCAGTTCACAGGGCAGAAACTAGGACCTCTGCCTTACCTTTCCTGAAGGGATGGAGAGGGATGCAGGTGACGCTTGTGAAAGGAAAACCTTCGGAGCTCTGTGGGAGTCTTTCTGCTGGGAACTGCTGAGACCTTGTGACTTGATTTGCAGTTGTTTTATCCTCTGCTGCTCTTACTTCAGAGCCAGACTGGTCCTTCTGCTCTGCCAGCAGAGTCAAAAGCCAAACGTGTGCTGCTCTCTGCCTGGAGATGGCTTTTGGTGCTTCTCTGAGTGCTCTGAGGAGCTGCTGGAGCTGTGGAGGCTTAGCTTCTCTCTGGTAGCTGTAGGTGCCAGTAAGTGTGGGATTTCAAGGGAGCAGCTTTAAGGTGGCCCTGGGCCCCTTGTGCCCGGCCCTGGGCCCATTTCCACTGCCAGTCGTGTGCAGACAGAAGTGGTTGCGTGGTCAACTGCCTTCATCCACCAAGCCCAGCAGCAGCTGGCCTCACAGGGAAGGTGACCTGGTGGAGCTGCCTGTGTCTGCTCTGCTGCCTGTCTGTGTGACAGGGACAGGCAGGTCTGCCCATGGGGCATTTGGGCTGCTTGTGGAGGTGCTCCCCGAGGCTGCAGTGAGGGCAGGTGAGCTGCTGTGGTGTTTGTGGCTTGGCTTTTGTGGTGCTCTTTGAGGCTCTTTTGGTATTTCTCTTTGAGCTGGAAGCTGTGCACTAGAGAAATGAAAGCTGGCTGCCTCCTCACTTCTTTAGGCAGCTGATGCCCTCAGCCCTCCCTCTTCACTCTTCCACATATGAATTCTTCTGTTTCCTCAAAGTGTTGGCTTTGGGTGATGCCCAAACTGGTGCCTGTGAAGGGCTGGAGAAGTCAAACTGGAGAACATTTAGACATTCACTGGTAGTGATGATCACCAAGAGCTGAATCCCTGCTGAGGCAGGTCTGCATTTGCAGAGCACAGAGGCAGTTTTCACTGAGTGTAAAGATGGGAGCCCTGCCAAGCAAAGGAATCAAGGCTAGACACAGAAAACAGGTGGGTAAAGGGTGGAAAGAAATGCAGTGCATGAGAAAGTGCTCTCAGCTGCCCTGAACTGTACTTGGGCAGCTGTGTCTGACCTCAGGAAGATCTCTGCCCAGAGAGGTGATGAAAGAGAAGACTGTTAGCAGAAGCTGAGATCAGAGGCATGCAGGGCATTTGGGGGGGGTGTAAATGATTGGGTTAGTTTCACTGATACAAGGGAGAGTTGGGCTGAAAACTAGACCAGGCTTCTGGTTAGGATCTTAAAGTCTGTGCTGATACAGCAGCTCTTAGATGTTACTCAGATACCCAGGGTGATGCCCAAGGGTTCTGTAGAGGCCTTTGTGGCACAGTGTAAGGACAGAGCTGCAGTGATGGATTCTGGAAACAGCGTTGCTTGTCCTCAGCCGGCAGGAGAAGGCCTCGGGGGGGTCAGGTGGGGACAAAGTGCCCAGGAGCCAGCACTGGGCCCTGGCAGCCCAGAGCCAGCTGAGTGCTGAGCTGCAGCCAGAGCAGGGAGAGAGCAGCACAGGGAGGGGATTCTGCCCCTCTGCTCTGCCCCCACCTGCAGCACTGCCTCCAGCTCTGGGGCCCCCAGCACAGGAAGGACCTGGAGCTGCTGGAGAGGCTCCAGAGGAGGCTGTGAGGATGAGCAGAGGCTGCAGATCCTCCCCCTGCATTGCTGGAACTTGGTGTGGTTTGGATTTTAATGATGCTCATGCTGTGCCTCCTGCCGCTTTGGAGCTTGTCCTGTGCTGCACACAGGACGCTGGGAAGCACAATGGCAGCATTTGCTTTTGGGTCCTTCTGAAATCATTGCAGCTGATTCTAACTGCTGTCCTGGGAGGATTTCTCTTTATACCCTCCTGTGGAGAAGACTCCTTTGTTGCTCTTGGCAGGGACAGGGCAAGTTTCACGAGGCCCTCTACGAACACTCCAGCTGTGTCTCAGCAGTTAAATATTGACTTGCTGTGAAGGACTTTGCTCTTCCCTACGTCTGGCTGAAGCTGCAGAGGTTACTGTGGCAGAGATCATGACCAGTTAAAATCATCCCCTGCCAAGCTGAAGCCAGGCTGGCAGTGCACAGAAGTAGCTAATGAGCACTGAGGAGGCTCAGCTGGGTGATGCTTGTGACTGATTAAACGTAGGGGACTGGAACACCTCTGCTGCGAGGAGAGGCTGAGGTGTCCCCAGAGCAGAGCAGAGGGGCAGGATCCCCTCTCTCCATCTCTGGCCATGCTGCTTTGGATGCAGCCCAGGCTGCCCCTGGCCTTCTGTGCTGCCAGTGCCCACTGCTGGCTCCTGTTCAGCTTCTCACTCACCAGCACCCCCAAGTCCTTCTCTGCAGGGCTGCTCTCAGTCTCATCACCCCCAGCTGGTGCTGACACTGGGGGTTGCTCCAACCTAGGTGCAGGACCTTGCCCTTGGCCTTGTTGAGCCTCATGAAGTTCTCCTCAGCCACCTCTCCAGCCAGTCCAGGTCACTCTGGATGCCATCCTGTCTTTCAGTCTTAACCACAGCACTCAGCTTGGTCTCATCTGCAAATTTGTTGTGTGCTTTCTTGCAGAGGTCTCAAATGGTTGGTAAACTGCTCTGAAAGCAGGAGGATTGCTCTGGAGCTGACAGGATGCTTTTTAAGCTCTGCTGTGGCTTGTTCCATTCTTGGCTGCTCTGCTGTGGGGAGCTCAGTGTGCAGCCCAGAGCCTTCCACTGCAGACAGATCATTGTTCTGCAGCTGGGAGCTCAGAGGCAGCTCAGGCTCTTGTATTGCCACTGGGGAACAGGAGTTAGCCAGGAGGCTGTTAGCAAGAACCCAAGAGCGAGGCATCTCAGGTGCCTTAGGCCATGCTGTCACAGGGAGATGGCTGGAGCTGTGTGGCTGAGGGCAGTTGTTGAGTTGTTGGTTATTTTATACAGCAGGAGCAGGGCAGGGTCTGTCCCCCTGTGCTCAGCACTGCTGAGGCCACAGCTTGAGTGCTGGGTTCAGCTCTGGGCTCTCACTCCAAGAAGGACACTGAGGAGCTGGAGCAGGGCCAGAGAAGGGCAATGAAGCTGGGGAAGGGTCTGGAGAGCAGGGCTGGGGAGGAGCAGCTGAGGGCCCTGGGGGTGTTCAGCATGGAGCAGAGGAGGCTGAGGGAGACCTCATTGCTCTCTGCAGCTCCCTGAGAGGGGGCTGGAGCCAGCTGGGGGCTGGGCTCTGCTCCCCAGTCTCAGGGGATGGAAGGAGAGGCAATGGCCTGGAACTGTGCCAGGGGAGGCTGAGGTTGGAGAGGAGGAGAAATGTCCTTGGTGCCAGAGTGGCCAGGGCCTGGCAGAGGCTGCCCAGGGAGGTGGTGGAGTCCCCAGCCCTGGAGGGGTTCAAGAAGCTGTGGCCATGGCAGCTGGGGCTGTGGTTAGTGAGCTGACAGCTGGACTGGATGGTCTTAGAGGGCTTTTCTAACCCAGACAACCTTCTGGTCTCTGTTCTGTCTTTGCTAGCCTGTCAGAGCCTAGTCACAGGAGGATTTGTCTTCTGTGTTCCTGTCAGAAGCTTGGGTCTGTGATGTGCAGCTTTGCTCTTTGTGGGAGGCTCATTTTGTTCCAGAGGCAGGACAGGGTCGATGAAAGCCTGAGCTTGTCCTGGCTGGGTGTGAAAGCATCTCCCTGCCTGCTGGGTGTGCTCCTTGCTCACTCTGGGTGCTCTGGAGTGGGCATTCCTGGAGCTGCTGGTGGATAGCAGGTGCTGCAGGGGTTTGGCATGCCTGTGACCCTTCCCTTGCTGTGGATTTGGGGCTGTGATGGGATTCACCCACAGGTGTTTCAGTGGGTGCTTGGTGTGGCTGAGGCCAAGACTGAGGCTGAGCTCCAGATGGTAGCCAGAGGATTATTTGAGAGCTAATTACAGGAGTCCTTTGTCTAAGTCTGGGTGGTTACATCACAGTTCAGTGAGTCATGGGGCAGTTCAGTGGGACCCTGCTCAGCTCTCTGCTGAAGCAGGATCTTCCCTGGGCCCATGCTGAGCTGTCCCCCGCAGGGGCAGGCTGCTGTGATGGGCATTCATTTCCTGACTGATGTCTGGGGGAGCTTTGAAGCCTGCAGATCTCCTTTCCCCTGCAGGTGTGGCCCGATGGCCACTGCCATCCCTCCCCTGAGCCAGCTCAGTGCTGTGGTGTGAGCCCTGCTCCGAAGCTCTGCTGTGGTCACTCAGGTGTGGGCTCCCTGCACTGCTCAGAGCTGCTTCTGGAGGCCCCGTGGGGAGAAGCTGGGCAGAGCCCAGCAGTGGGGACTGTGGCAATGGCAGCTTTGGTGTCAGAGAGCTGCCAGCAGGTCATCCAGCAGCTGCTTGGTGAGAAAATGGTCACTGGGCTGTGTTGGTTTGTACTTTTTGTTGACTTTGACTCTGTTGGTCTGGAATCTTGTGTCCAGCTCTGGGCCCCTCGGCTCAAGAAGGACCTCAGGGAACTGCCTGAGAGAGTCCATCCCAGGGGCACAGAGCTGCTGCAGGCAGTGGAACATCTCCTGTGAGGCCAGGCTGAGGCAGCTGGGGCTTGGAGCTGGGAGCAGAGCAGCCTGAGGGCTGCCCTCATGGCTGGGATAAAGATGTGCAGGGCTGGAGCCAGGCTCTGCTCAGGGATGGCCAAGCACAGCACAAGGGGCACTGGGGGCAAGCTGGAGCAGAGGAGGTGCCAGGGGAACAGGAGGGAAAGCTTTGTCCCTGTGAGGGTGGCAGAGCCTGGAGCAGGCTCCAGAGAGGTTGTGGAGTCTGCTCTGGAGCCTTTCCATCCCCCTCTGGATGTGTTCTGGGTGCCCTGCTCTGGGTGCTCCTGCTCTGGCAGGGGCTTGGGCTGGGTGATCCCTGGAGGTCCCTTCCAGCCCCTAACGTTCTGTGGCTCTGTGTGACACCAGCACTGTGTTGGAGGTGAGGTCTGAGCAGAGCCCAGGGGCAGAATCCCCTCTCCTGCCCTGCTGCCCACACTGCTCTGGCTGCAGCCCAGATGTTCTCTGAAGCCACTGCTGAGAGCAGTAGTGCCTTAGTGCCTCGGTGCATGAGGCACCCTGAGCTGGTTTCTGCTGTGTGTGATGAGAGGCTCTGTGTCCTCCTTTCCCCCAGGCAGCTCAGATGGAGGTGATAGTATTAGTGAGGAGCTCTGCCAAGTCTGATGTCACTCTACAGTGAAAACCTGGCGGTTTGGTGAGCTGCTCACCATGCAGGGACTGTGCAGAGTCATCCAGGAGTGATTCATTTTGTGTGGCAAAATGCTGTTCTCACAGGGGACTCTGGCACTTGTTTTTAAATAGCTGCAGAAGAGTAGCTGCAGGGAGAGAGCTGCACAGAGGCTGTGCCTGTGTGACTCTACCTGGAGCTGCAGGAGGGTTCCTGTAAGTGCTGGGCTGCTTTCAGCCCTGCTGCCTGTCAGACACCCTGGGCTGCTTCTCTCCTGGGAGTTCTTCCCAACCCTAGCAGCAAGTTCACAGATTCATGGAATGGGTTGGGTGGGAAGAAACCTTCAAGAGCATCCAGCTCCAGCCCCCTGCCCTGGGCAGGGACAGCTCCCACCAGCACAGGCTGCTCAGGGGCCTCATCCAGCCTGGTCCTCAACACCTCCAGGCAGGAGGCAGCCACAGCCTCCCTGGGCAGCCTGTGCCAGGCTCTCCCCAGCCTCACTCTCAACAATTTCTTCCTCATCTCCAGTCTCAGTCTCTCCTTTCCCAGCTCAAAGCCATTGTTCCTCATCCTGGCACTCCCAGCCCTTCTCCAGAGTCCCTCCCCAGCTCTCCTGGAGCCCTTCAGCTGCTGGAAGCTGCTCTAAGGTCTCCCTGGAGCCTTCTCCTCTCCAGGCTGCACAGCCCCAGCTCTCCCAGCCTGGCCCCACAGGGGAGGTTCTGCAGCCTCTGCTCATCCTCATGGCCTCCTCTGGAGCCTCTCCAGCAGCTCCAGGTCCTTCCTGTGCTGGGGGCCCCAGAGCTGGAGGCAGTGCTGCAGGTGGGGGCAGAGCAGAGGGGCAGAATCCCCTCCCTGTGCTGCTCTCCCTGCGAGGGGAGGCTCTGCATTTGCAGTGCAGGTGGATGTGATGTGGTGAGCTGGAATTGCTGGGAAGGAAGTGTCTTTTCCTAGACTTCCTGGCTGCTGGGAACCTTGGGAGTGGAACCTGAGTACGTCTAAAGAGACAGAGGAGCTCAGTGCTGTGAGCAGCTTGGTGACTCCTGCAGGGATGCCTCCAGAGGACAGAATGCTGCTGCCAGGACCTGCAGGACTGCTGTGGAGAAATGTTATCTGCCTGAGCAGCTCTGGGCTGATTCCATTGATGTTTGCATGCTTCAGAAGCTCTTTCTGTAGCTCTTTAATGAGCTGCAGCTATCTCTGAGCAGCCAGCAGCAGCCAGCAGCAGCCAGGGGCTCTGGGTGGCTCTCAGACTGCTGTCCCTTGCAAGGCCTTTCCTTGGGCACTCAGCACTGGGCTGGCTCTGGCCTGCTTTGCTGCAGTTGGTACTGGTAGAGATCAAAAGTGGGCTCTTAATTGGGGTGGAGCCCCAGGGTCAAGGTTTGAGAGGAGGAATCTTTGTAAAGAGTTAGCCAGCAATGCACATGGCCATGGCTGATCTGTTGGCACTCCACTGATCTCCTGAGGTGGTCCTTGCCAGCCAGCTGATCCCTGTGGCTGCAGAACAGACCTCCTTGGGAGCTGGTCTCTGGTGTGGCATTTGCTCCTTTGCAGCCCCAGCGCTCTCCCTTTGCCTCCCAGCCTTGTTTCCCAGCCACAGATCCAACTCCTCAGCATCTCAAGCAGACAAGGAGGAATCCTTGTGCTGCACCCTTGACCTGAGTGCCTCTGGAGCTGGGGAGGAGGCTGCTCCCTTGGCAGGCTTCAGCAGCAAAGTTCAGTGTCTGTGCTTTTGGGGTACAGCCAAGGGCAGCAAATCTGCACCAGTGTGTAAAACGTGGCAGGCAAGGTGGGAAGGGAGTGGTGATAACAGAGGCTGAATCTCAGCTCTGCCACCAGGGTGACTTGGAAGCAGTCACTTCCCCATTCCCAGTCTCCATGATAATCCTCACTGTGCTGCTGGAACCACAGAATGGCTTGGGAGGCTCCTCCAAAGGTCACCCAGTCCAACCCCCTGCACCCAGCAGGGACATCCTCCACGAGAGCAGGTTGCTCACAGCCCTGCACAGACCCAGGCTGGGTGAGGAGTGGCTGAAGAGCAGTTGGAGCTGTTCAGCCTGGAGAAGAGAAGGCTCCAGGGAGACCTCAGAGCAGCTTCCAGCAGCTGAAGGGCTCCAGGAGAGCTGGGGAGGGACTCTGGACAAGGGCTGGGAGTGCCAGGATGAAAGGGAATGGGTTGGAGCTGGGAGAGGAGAGACTGAGACTGGAGAGGAGGAAGAGATTCCTGAGAGTGAGGCTGGGGAGAGCCTGGCACAGGCTGCCCAGGGAGGCTGTGGCTGCCTCCTGCCTGGAGGTGCTCAGGGCCAGGCTGGATGAGGCCCTGGGCAGCCTGTGCTGGTGGGAGGGGTCCCTGCCCAGGGCAGGGGGTTGGAGCTGGATGAGCTCTGAGGTCCCTTCCAACCCATTCTGTGGCTCTATGAATCTGTGTGTAGGAGTGAAGAGAACTCTGTGGCTGTGGTAACACTGAGGGATGTCTGTGCCAAAAGAAGGTGCAGTCCAGATCTCTGTGGCTCCAGCCATGCCCAACAGAAATGGACACTTCATTAAACCTTGAATTCCAGGGGGTGCTGGAAGGGCTGCCTGCTGCTCCAGGCTGGCTCTGCATGCTTGATGCAGAACAGCCTAACTGCTGGGACACAGAAGCCCAGAATAATTTCCCTTGGCCCAGTTAAGTCAGGAACTATTAGAGCAGTGGAAATAAGGCTTCAGGAAGAGGGGGAAATGGGCGAGGGAAGTGTCAGCTCTCACTCTCTGCTGAGAGGCAGCAGGGGCTGGGATGGGAGAGGAGTGAGAGGTAGCTGCTGGTGGAGATGGAACTGGGCTCAGCCTGCCGGAGCCTGGGAGTGGAGCAGGAGTGCTGCTCGCTCTTGGTTTGTCTTCAGAGCACCAGGCAAGGCCAGCTGTGTGTCTGGCTGTGCTGGGTGTCCCCTGGGGGCCCCCCTGGCACTGCTCTCCCTTTGGACACCACTCTGAGTGCAGCCATCCAGCCAGTTCTTAGCAGTCAGTGGCCACCCCTTGAGCCCGTGCTTGTCCAGCCTGGTCGCCAGGATGCCATGGGCACAGTGTCACAGGCCTTGCACAAGGGAGGGCAGGGAGGTGCCAGCAGTGGCTGCCCCCTGTGCTGCTGCATTGTGCAGTGGGGAAGGGCTTGGTGCTGGCTGCCCCTGCAGTGCCAGGCAGGACCCCCCCACTCTGCTCTCTCCTAATGGAGCTTTACTCTCCTGCTCTCACTTGGTGTCAGCTGGGCCTGAGAGCAGCAGTGTGCAGCTCAGCAGCAGGTCTCTGCTTACTACCAATCTGCTGTGTTGCTCACATTAAACATTTATGGGCTGGAGGCTCCTCACAGCTCCATCTCAAGTCTTTCAGCCTCCCACAGCCTGCCGATTTGTTGTTTACTTTGCACTTTGACACTGCCCCTGCAGGAAATGCACTGAAATTGTCCTGCCTTGCCCCCCTCCCTCCCACATCTTCCCTTTGTGTGGCTGCTTTGGTTTTCTCCCTGAACTGCAGCTTGTGAGGTGCAGCTCTTGGCACAAGTGAAGCTAAACATTCCCTGTGAGCTGGAAGGTTTCAGCCCAGTCTGACCTGCAGAGAGCTAGCCCCAGGTGTTCCTACCTTTGTGTTCTGTGGGCTTCAAGAGGGACAGGGAACTGCTGGAGAGAGTCCAGGGGAGGCTGTGAGGATGATGGAGGACTGAAACAGCTCTGCTGTGAGGAGAGGAAGGGGACTTCTGGTTGAACTTCCTTTGCTGGCCTGTGCTGCAGGTTCAGAGACCTATGGAATGGGTTGGGATGGAAGGGAGCTCAAAGCTCATCCAGCCCCAGCCCCCTGCCCTGGGCAGGGACCCCTCCCACCAGCACAGGCTGCTCAGGGCCTCATCCAGCCTGGCCCTCAACACCTCCAGGCAGGAGGCAGCCACAGCCTCCCTGGGCAGCCTGTGCCAGGCTCTCCCCAGCCTCACTGCCAACGATCTCTTCCTCCTCTCCACTCTCAGTCTCTCCTCTCCCAGCTCAAAGCCATTGTTCCTCAGCCTGGCACTCCCAGCCCTTGGCCAGAGTCCCTCCCCAGCTCTCCTGGAGCCCTTCAGCTGCTGGAAGCTGCTCTGAGCTCTCCCTGGAGCCTTCTCCAGGCTGCACAGCCCCAGCTCTCCCAGCCTGGCCCCACAGGGGAGGTTCTGCAGCCTCTGCTCATCCTCATGGCCTCCTCTGGAGCCTCTCCAGCAGCTCCAGGTCCTTCCTGTGCTGGGGTCACCAGAGCTGGATCTGCTACAGCAGGACAGGGAACACCAAGCCAACACTTTCCTTCTGCTTCTTTTGCAGTTCTGCCATGCCAAGGGGTTGAGTTTAACCTTTGCTGATAAGCTGTTATCAGCCACCAGTTAGAATAACAAACCCTCCCACCGTGCTGACTCGGAGCAGGAACTTCCCAAGGCTCCAGGCTCTGGGAAGGGTACAGAATCAGCCTTAACCCAGGCAGAGCCAGCAGCCTGGGGACAAAGTTTGCTCCCTGATGAAACCAGCCACACCTGCTACTTCCAGACTGTCTCTGCAGCCTTCCCTGTGAGTATTTGACACAAAATTCCATGTCTTGAACTCAGGCTGTGAGAGGGCAAAGCCACCTTCTAGTGGCTGGGAGCATCTTGAAGCTGGGCACAGGCAGTGGAGCTCCAGCTCCCTGGAAGCCAAAGCTGCCAGAGCAGCACAGCTCAGCCCTCAGCACCAGCAGGGAGCACCTGGAGCCAGAAGTGGTTTGTTAGTTCAGTTCCTTCACCCAAACCCATCTGCAGGGGCTGGTGCTTGGATCCAGGCAGGCAGAGTTCTGCTGCTGTGTTGCTGGGATGGGAGATGCTAGCTTGAAATAAGTCCTTGAGTCCAGGGTGATGAGAGGGAAAAAATGCAATCAGCAGTTAGGTTGTGTTCCCCTGTTGGCTAGCCAGGGCAGACTGCCAGGGTGATGATGGCCTGGAACATCTCTGTGATGAGGAGAGGCTGAGAGCCCTGGGGGTGCTGAGTGTGGAGAGGAGAAGGCTGAGAGGGATCTGATCAATGCCTCTCAATAGCTGAGGGCTGGGGGTCAGGAGGCAGGGGCCAGGCTCTGGCTGGTGGTGCCCAGGGACAGGACAAGGACCAGCAGGGACAAGCTGGAGCCCAGGAGGTGCCACCTCAGCATGAGGAGAAACTTCCTTGGGGTGAGGCTGCTGGAGCCTGGAGCAGGCTGCCCAGAGAGGTTGTGGAGTCTGCTCTGGAGCCTTTCCAACCCCCCTGGATGTCTTCTGGGTGCCCTGCTCTGGCAGGGGCTTGGGCTGGATGCTCTCTGGAGGTCCCTTCCAACCTTTGCCACTCTGTGGCTCTGTAGTTCACTGGAGATGATTTCTGGACTATCTGTGTGGGTTTTGTCTTCCTTGTCTTCCCATTTTCCCAAGTGGGGTAGTGCCCCTGCCCCTGTGCCCTCCTCAGAGCCCACAGAAGGGCAGCAGAGCTGCTGAAGGGTCTGGAGAAAGGTCTGGTGAGGAGCAGCTGGGGGAACACACTGCCCTGGGGAAGGCTGTGCAGGACTTGTTGTGGCTGCTCAGGATTTTCAAGGCATATGCAGTCTTGCAGTGGTTTTGGTTCCTGTGGGGTGGGAAGAGGATGCAGCCTGCTGGGCTGGGAGCCTCAGTGTTTGTTGTCCCTTTGCTTGCATGTTTGTCACAGCAGGAGGGGTGGCATCAGGAGCTGTGTGTGCAGGAGCACTGCAATCATTTATGCTTCTCCTAAAGTTTGCTTAGGGTCAGGAAACCAAATCTTTGGAGTTTTGGTACAAAGGGAGATGTGAAGAATCAGGAAGAGATGAGCTGGGAACATTTTATTTGCAGTCTGATCCAGCCTGAGTGAAGTCCTCTTGCACTGGGGAAGCTGTGAGCTGCTTGCTCAGTTAGATTAGAACTGGTTCCTGAAGGGTTTATGAGCCTGGGCCTGCTCAGCTCTCAGGCTGCTCCCAGCTCCTGTCTGGAAGGGCAGGCTGAGTGCTGGGGGTTCTGCTGCAGGGGAACAGGAGCAGCAGGATGTGTTCATGGGGTGCTCCAGCTTGAGCACTGGGGCTACTTCTGGGGCCCACAGGATAGGAAAGACATTGAAGGGCTGGAACGTGTCCAGAGGAGGGCAACCAAGCTGGGGAAGGGTCTGGAGGGCATAGAGAAGAGGCTGAGGGCTCTGGGGGTGTTCAGCCTGGAGCAGAGGAGGCTGAGGGAGACCTCATTGCTCTCTGCAGCTCCCTGAGAGGGGGCTGGAGCCAGCTGGGGCTTGGGCTCTGCTCCCCAGTCTCAGGTGATGGAAGGAGAGGCAATGGCCTGGAATGGTGCCAGGGGAGGCTGAGGTTGGAGAGGAGGAGAAATGCCTTTGGTGCCAGAGTGGCCAGGGACTGGCAGAGGCTGCCCAGGGAGGTGGTGGAGTCCCCATGGCTGGAGGGGTTCAGATCACAGAATGTTAGGGGTTGGAAGGGGCCTCCAGAGGTCATCCAGTCCAACCCCTGCCAGGGCAGGGCACCCAGGGCAGGGCACCCAGAACACAGCCAGGGGGAGTTGAAAGGCTCCAGAGCAGACTCCACAACTTCTCTGGAGCCTCCTCCAGGCTCTGCCACTCTCACAGGGACAAAGCTTTCCCTCCTGTTCCCCTGGCACCTCCCCTGCTCCAGCTTGCCCCCAGTGCCCCTGGTGCTGTCCTTGCACATCCCTGAGCAGAGCCTGGCTCTGTCCTCCAGCACTGCCCTGCACACACCAGCTGTGGTGCTTCAGGGTACAGGTCAGTGGTGGTTGGGTTGCTCTTAAAGGTCCTTTCCAGCCTGAATGGTTCTGTGCCTGCAGGAGCATTACTTGAATTCTGGTTCTGAGTTTTCTTGCTCTTCTTTCTAGAGAGAAGAATTCAGTGCTGGACTCTCCTAAGCATTGCTGGTGGTGCAGCTGCAGGGCACAGCCTGGTTGGCCTGGCTGGAAGAGGAGGCACATGTGCAGCGAGCCAGGAGGACATGGGCTGTCGGTGCAGCTGGGAGCATGATCAGGTACCAGCAGCTGTTGATGCTCCAACCACAGAGCTGGTCAGGAGCCCCCTGACACAGCAAAGCCTTCCCTGGCTCTGAGGCTTTGGATGTGTCTAGCTTATGATGCTTACTGCCTGCAGATGTTCCTTCCAACAGTGACAGCCAGGGCCTAGGTGTAGAGCAGTTAGGAGCCAGCTGGTCTGGCGGGTGGTTGGTGATCTTCTGTGTCCCATCCTTGGCTTTCTGACATTCCAAGGTCCTCCCAAAGCTCTCTGGACTGGATGCTCCTCCAGAAGTGCTTCCTGTGCCCAGAAGTGCAGGCAGTTGTGGAGCAGGTCTGAAGCCACAACAGCTCAGGTGGTCTGGGGCTTTGCTGACTGCAGGGGGGTCCAGCCCCACACATTCTATGCTACATTAGTTGGGTTCTTGCTCTCTGCCATGGGCTGCAGGGTGCAGAGGGCCTGACAGGAATCCAGGCTGCTGTGAGTGGAGCAGAGGAACCAGAGAGTTCCTTTTGAAATCTGAGCAGGTTCTAGGTTCAGTCCTGGAAGAACAGAGTTGAGGGAGGGGATTCTGCCTCTCTGCTCTGCTGAGACCCCACCAGCAGCCAAACCATTCTGTGAATCTCAGAGCTCCAGAGGTCAGCCCCTTGTGCCCCAGCAGCTGCTTCTCCTTCCCCAGTGTCAGTGCCTCAAGCAGTGTCAGACTTTGCCCTGCACAGCTGCTGGGCTTTGGCTCAGCTGCTGCTGAGCTGAGGCTGGAAGCTGTTGCCACAGGCAGTGCAGGGCTTGTGCACCTCTTGTGTCCTGCCTCAGAGACAGGCTGGGCGCTGGGAGCAGTTTCTTCCCAGCAAGGGCTCTCAGGCAGTCCCAGGCTGCCCAGGGAGGTGGTGGAGTCCCCACCCCTGGCCGTGGTGCTGAGGGAGGGGTGCAGGGGCAGGGGGGGGTCTGGGCTCCGGGTGAGTTGGACTTGGTGACCTCAGAGGTACCTTCCAGCCCGAGGTCCATGGTTCTTTGCCATCCCTTCGAGCGGCAGCTGTGAGCAGGGCTGGCTGTCCAGGCTCCCACCCTGCTGCTAGGGGGTCCATGAAGCTGTGGCCTGGCACTGCTGGGGCAGGCAGCATTTGTGTGCTTTGTGCTTCTGCTCACAGCTCTGCTGCCTGCCTTTGGAGTGACACCGTGGAGGGGGTGGCTGCTCTCTGACAGTAGCCAGGTTCAGCTCTGGGAGAGAGCCTTTGGGAGGCTGAGCTGGGCAGAGGAGGAGTGAGAGATGCAGCAGGCAGCCAGGAGCCTGCAGCTTGTGCAGGGAGACAAAGGCAGCGGTGAGCTGCAGGCAGCCCTCAGAGGTGAGGAGAAACCTCCCCGGGGAGCAGGCAGCACTGGGCAGAGCTTCCTGCAATTGGAGCAGCGAGGGCTCAAAGGGAAGCCTGGGAGGCAGGCACAGCTAGCAGGGGGTGGATGTAAACCCTTCCTCTGCCTAGTCTGAGCGACCTGATCTCTCTCCCTGGCTGGCAGCTTCCTAGAGCACACTCCTAGAAAGCTTTTTCCTTCAGGGAGCTGCCCCTGAGGCAAAGGTCTCTGAGTGCAGAGGACTTGGCCTGGCACAGGCTGCTCCTGCCTGGCTGTGGCTCTGTGACACAGGACACAACATGACCTTAGACTGCTGCATTTAGCAAAGTTCTTCTCGTGGCCTAAGCAAATTGTTCTGGTTGCAGTTGCAGGCTGCAGTTGCAGTTCTGGTTGCAGTTTGAGTCTGTTGCATTTGCTGCTCCCCAGGCTGTGGAGGCTCCTGCTCAGCAGGGACAGTTCCTGCATTTCATGGCAGTGTCCTGCACCTCCCTCAGCTGTGTGCTCTGTGCACACTGAGCAGCCTCAGACACTTCAGAGCTTTGTAGCTGGGTTGGAAGGGACCTGAAAGCTCATCCAGCCCCAGCCCCTGCCCTGGGCAGGGACACCTCCCACCAGCACAGGCTGCTCAGGGCCTCAGCCAGCCTGGTCCTGAACACCTCTGGGAGGAGGCAGCCACAGCCTCCCTGGGCAGCCTGTGCCAGGCTCTCCCCACCCTCACTCTCAAGAGTTTCTTCATCTCCAGGCTCAATCTGCCCCCTCCCAGCTCAAAGCCATTGCCCTCACCCTGAGCTAGCTTACCTCAGTGAGGGCCTGGCTTGTCTTTGGGTGATTTCTCTCTTTCCTGACTCAGAAATGAACTCTGTCAAGGCTGAGCAGCCCAGGCCTCCTGCTCTTGTCAATGGGTGGAAGTTGCCTTGGTTTTGATGTTTATAATTAGAGCTCAGTCTGTGATCTCCTCTCTCCTAAACCCTTATCTGCAGCCCAGCTGCTCAGCAATGCTTTCTATATTTGTGCAGGTGGTTTTTTCCCTCTGAAGAAAATGTGACCTTGGGGAATTGTGCTGCATTTTTTAATCACTTCTTCAGCTCCATCAGTTCCTCCCTGCCATAGCTTCCCACCTGTGCAGGCCAGTTTTGGGGGATGTGGCCTGAGTCCATGCTGGTTCAGGTGGCAGAGTTCCCCTGAGGAGGGGCACCTCAGTGGGCAGCTTCCCCTGACACAGGGGTGGTGTCTGTGCACCCTGCAGCTGGCCAGGGGCTGCCAGGCTGGGCAGCTTCCTTGCTGCATCTGCTGCCAGTGTAGCAGCCAGGAGATGGACTCCAGCCTCTTAGCACTGTTTGCTTTCCTGATGGACTTTCAGAGCCTCTCCTGGTGTCCTAGGAGCTGGCCCATGTTCCTTCAGGGGTCACTTTGAGGCCATCACTCGAAGAAGGACATTGAGGAGCTGGAGCAGGTCCAGAGAAGGGCAGCAGGGCTGGGGAGGAGCAGCTGAGGGAGCTGGGGGTGTTCAGGCTGGAGGAGGCTGAGGGAGACCTCATTGCTCACTGCAGCTCCCTGAGAGGAGGCTGGAGACAGGTGGGGGTTGGGCTCTGCTCCCCAGTCTCAGGTGATGGAAGGAGAGGCAATGGCCTGGAATGGTGCCAGGGGAGGCTGAGGTTGGAGATGAGGAGAAATTTCTTTGGTGCCAGAGTGGTCAGGGCCTGGCAGAGGCTGCCCAGGGAGGTGGTGGAGTCCCCATGCCTGGAGGGGTTCCAGAAACCTGTGGCCATGGCACTTGGGGCCAGGGTTTGGTGGCCATGGTGGGGCTGGGTTGGGTTGAAGGTTGGACTGGATGAGCTCAGAGGGCTTCTCCAACTCAAATGCTGCTGTGGTTATATGAAAGTCTGCAGGGGCAGTGTTTGGAGCCTCCTTAGCCTCAGCAGTTCTTGTTCTCGAGGTGCTGGGATGCCTTCTCCTAACACTTCAGGACAGAGGGGTGGCAGCCATGGTCAGCTCTCTGCCCTCCTTTCTAAGGAGACCTAAACATCTCACCATGGCTCACTGATGGTTTTTGAACTGCTCTGATGTTTCTGACCTAGAAAATATCTGAGGAGTTAATGTCAGGAGGCAGGGGCCAGGCTCTGGTTGGTGGTGCCCAGGGACAGGACAAGGACCAGCAGGGACAAGCTGGAGCCCAGGAGGTGCCACCTCAGCATGAGGAGAAACTTCCTTGGGGTGAGGCTGCTGGAGCCTGGAGCAGGCTGCCCAGAGAGGTTGTGGAGTCTGCTCTGGAGCCTTTCCACCCCTCCCTGGATGTGTTCTGTGTGCCCTGCTCTGGACTGGATGATCTCCGGGGGTCCCTTCCAGCCCCTGCCCTGCTGTGCTTCCATGACTCGATGAAATGCCCCCCGTGTGCTTGCCACAGGAGGTGCCCGTCGGTGTGGAGCTGTGCCTGCAGTGGCTGCTGTGTCGTGGCTGGAGGTGGTGCCCAGCAGTGGCTGTGCGGCCGTGCGGTGCCCGGCTCTGTGCCCGCTCTGGGGAGCTGCTGCGCCCGCCGCGGGCAGCGGTGCGCAGTGGAGTGCCCGGCGGTGTGAGTGCTGTGTTTTGGCTCTGTCGGGGCCGGTGCAGCAGCAGTCACACACAAGCCTCCCATTGTTCTCCCTCCTTCAGGCCGTGCTCGTCTTCAGCCACTGCGATAACGGCAGCCAGGGGCTGCGCTGCTGCGATGGGCAGCGCCCCGCGCCGGGCAGAGCAGCTGGCTGTGGTCGGGCACGGCGCTGCGGGCACGGCGCTGCGGGCACGGCGCTGCGCCCAGGGCAGCGCTCGCCGAGCGGGGCCTGGCGGGCGCCGGAGGATGCCCTCGGCCGCTGCTCTCCGCAACGGCAGCTCCGGTGCCATCTTACCCAGCGGCTTCGCTTCGCTTCCCAGCAGATTGTCCTCGGCGTCCTCTCCCCCCGCCCTCGCCGGCGGGTCCCGGGGCGGGCCGGGGCCGGGGCCGGGGCCGGCGCTGCCCGCGCGGATTGGCTGCCCCCCGCCGGCGGCCGCCGGGGCTCGGAGCGGCCCCGCTCCATCCATTCATGAATCCGTGACGTCAGCGGCGCTCGGCTCCTTTGCAGCAGGCTGCGGGGCTGTGGGGGTGGAATTTCCTTTTATTTTGCAACACTTCCTTCGGCCTTTCTCCCTTTTGCCTTCCCCCCTTCCAGCTCTCAAAAGGAGCCCATGGAGCAGCATCAGCTGGCAGCCTGGCACCCCTGTGAGTACCCGGGGCGCGGCGGCTCTTTGTGTGTGTCTGTGTGTGCCTGCGGTCAGTGCCGGCCTCGCACCGCCCGCTGCAGAAGGACAGATGGATGTGGCGGTCGTGATGCGACAGGGGGGAGCGGAGGATGCCGAGGGAAGGGGCGAGGCGGCGGCGGCGGCGTCTGTCCGTCCGTCCGTCCGTCCGTCCGTCCGCCCGCGGCCGCCCGGCCCTGCGCCGCTGCCGTGCGAGACATTTGCCAGTTGCGGTTCTGCACGTTACCTTCCCGTGCCCCCGTTAAAGGGGAAGGGATGGCAGCGCAGGAGGATATTTATGGAACGCACGGGGATGGCAGGGGGTCGCTGGGGACATCATTGTATTTTCTGCCTTCTGAGGCGGTTGTAATCTTTCCCCCTCGCAGCTAATCAAACAATTCCTCCCTTGTGTGCCAGCAATAACTAATCAGATTTTGGAGATGGAGAAGAGCTGCATTGTTTGGTTTGGGTTTTTCCCTGTCAGCTGGGCAGGAATTTGTCCCTTTATGGCCGCAGGCAGCCGGAGCTGTCCCTGCTGTGCCGCACGCATGGCTCCTGCCCCTGGCAGAGGAGCAGCCTGGGGCAGCACTGCAGTCACCCTGCTGCTCGCTGGGCACCGCTGGGCAGCTCCTGCTTGCCCGGCTGGAGTCCCAGGTCACGTTGGCTGCCGGGGGTGAGGGCAGCTGCTCTGCATGGCTCAGGTACTGCAGCAGCTCAGCCAGCCTTGGGTATTTTAAGTTGCTCCGGAGCAGGATGACATCAGAGCCATGTGTTTGGATGCACTGATTTTATCAACAGGCAGCCTGCTCCTCGGCACAGGCTGGGGCAGCCTGTCCTGATCGACGGTTTTGAGGGAGAAAATATTAGAAATCACCCCCAAAAGGGTGATTGAAGTGAGAGAGGGAGGAGGGGCTGAGCCAGTCTGACTGCCAGTCGTGGGCACACAGAACCTGCTGCGAGTGCAGCCACAGATGCCCTGGGATGTGGAGGGTGAAGCTGTCATTCCTTTGGAAGGTTGCTCCTGCCCTTTTCCTTGTGTCCCCAGATGGGTGCAGGGTTTTGTTCCTAGGGAGAGACGACCCTGTGCATCTCTGGGGCTGTAACAGACCTCGCTGCGAAACCCCAAACAAATCAGCCCTGGCTTTGGTGTACTGGAGGCTCTTGTGGTTTGTTTTCCTTAACACCAGTTGGGTTTCCTGGAGCTGGGGCCTCCAGTCTGACTCTTTGGTCTAGAATGGTTCTGTCATTCAGGTTTGCCTTTGTCCCCTGCTCCCTGGTAGTTAAATTTATAGCTGGCATTCATTGTGACCCCTGTGTCTGGCACTGGGAGATACCTCCCTGCTCAGAACACATGGCAAGGGCTCTTCTGCTCCTCAGCTCTCTGGGAACTTGCATTTTAATATGCTTGGGGTTTGGTTTTCCTCCTGGCTGTAATTTTAACCTTCTTTTGTCTCCTGTTGTAAAGATTTGGTGAGTGGCTTATCTCCAGGGCATCAGGAAAGTGAGCAGGGATGGATTCGAAGCTCTTCATAGGTAATGTAGTTGACAGTTAGGAGTGAGAAGAGGCTTCTGCTCTGAGCAGGGGCAGGGAGGGTGTTGGAGGACTTCCTCTTGTCCCATGCTAGAGTGGAGTTGTGCAGACCTGGTAGCACTTCCAGCTACACTTCAGATCTGAAAGAAGCTGCAGGCAGGCTGGGGAGAGACTGTTCAGAAGGGGCTGGGGGGACAGGACCAGGGGCAGTGGTTTGGAGCTGGAGCAGGGCAGGGTCAGGTTGGACACCAGGAGGAAGCTCTGCACAGGGAGGCTGGGCAGACACTGGCACAGGCTGCCCAGGGAGGGGGCTGAGGCTCCATCCCTGCAGACGTTCAAGGTCAGCCTGGAGGTGTCCCTGTGACTGCAGGGCTTGGACAGGATGCCCTTGGAGGGTCCCTTCCAGCCCAGTGCAATTTGTGGTCTGAGAGGTGTGGAGTGGATTTCAGGACTTGTCAAAATGGCAGTGTTGGAGGAAAGCTTTTCTGTCTCATGCCCACAGATGTCAAACCAGCACAGGTGCCTCCAGCCCTGGGCCTTGGGGCCAGGGTGGGCAGCAGAGGGCAGCTTCGGAGCATTGCTGTGCAGAGAGGGGTTCAGCCAAGCTCTCACCTCAGCTCCTGTGTCTGGAGGAAGGCAGCAGCAGCCTTGCTGCTTTTACAACTTCAGGGAGTTTCTCAGCTGTCACTGAGTCAAAGCAAGTCAGCTGAGCATCACCTCTGCACCCCCAGGAGAGGCTCTGCACCTCTCAGGAGCTTCAGGCTTCTGGGGTTCTCTTAATCCCTCCTTGGCAAATGTCCTGCAGGAGGGCTTTGGGGTTTGGTGGCTTTGTGACACTACAGCAGATCAGTCTCCCAGCCTGGGCAGGGGGCAGGAGGTGTTCCACCTGAAGCACAGCATGGGCTGCATGTCAAGGTGGCAGCTGGCACAGCAGTGCTGGGGAGGGCTGGGAGCAGGAGCTGTGTGTGTGCTTGCTGCCAGCCCAGCTCACCGTGCAGGCTGCCCTCTGTCTTGCCCTGCTCACAGCTGCAGCCACTGCAGGGGTTCAAAGGCAGCAGCAGCTGGGGGGAGGCCAGGGGGAGGAGTGGAGGTTTCTCTATGGGGACATTTTCTTCATTCCTGGGATGCTTCTCCTTTCTTGTTCCCAGCCTCTAGCTGGCTTCTGGAGGCCACACCTGGACCACTGTGTCCAGTTGGGGGTTCTTCAGTTCAGCAGAGACAGGCAGCTACTAGAGAAGGCCCAACAGAGGGGCATGAAGATGCTGAGGGGACTGCAGCATCTCTGAGGAGAGGCTGGGGCTGCTGAACCTGGAGAAGGGCAGCCTGAGAGGGGATCTTCTCCATGCTGATGAGTAGCTAAAGGTCAAGAGGATGGGGCTGGCTCTTTTCAGTGGTGCCCAGTCACAGGACAAGGGGGAACAGGCACAAACTGGAACACAGGAGGTGCCCCTGGCACTTAAGGAGGAACTGCTCTCTTTTGAGGTGCTGGAGCCTGGGAGCAGGCTGCCCACAGAGGTTGTGGAGTCTCCTCTGGAAGCTTTCAAAACCCTTCTGGGCACCATCTTGTGTGGTCTGCTGTGAGTGACCCTGCTCTGGCAGGGGGACTGCACTGGGTGAGCTCTGGAGATCCTTTCCAACTCTTAACACCCTGTGATCTGGCAGGGGGACTGCTCTGGGTGATCTCTGGAGATCCTTTCCAACTCTTAACACCCTGTGATCTGGCAGGGGGACTGCTCTGGGTGATCTCTGGAGATCCTTTCCAACCCCCCCACTGCAGGACACCAAAAGCAGTACTGCAGCTGGAGCTTTTGTGCTGAAACAGACAACCTAACTCAGCACCCCTGTGTGCCTGAGGAGGTTTAGCAGCTGTAGCCAGAAGTGCTCTAGCAGGGATGAACCAGGGTGCTGAGTGCAGGGTGCTGGGTGGCCTGTGTCATGTCAGGCTCTGGATGCTGCTCTGGGGCTCTCCAGGCCATGTCTGCTGGTGCTGTCCTGGTGGTGTTGCCATCCCACACAGCCCTGCTGGCCTGAGAACGGGATCCCAGCTCTGTGGTGCTGCTCTCCCCACTCAGGCTGTGCTAGCAGTGAGGCTTAGGAGAGGCTCTGAGCAGGGCACTGTTCCTGCTGCTCTGTCCAGCAGCAATCCTCTGTGCTCACTCTGCCTGCCAAAAGCAGCCCAGTGCCACTGCCCTGCTCAGCTCATTGCCCAGCAGCTGCATTGCCAGTGTCACCCAAGTGTGCCCTTCCCCTTGGCTTTGCCCTTGTAAGGAGTCCCTCCCCAGCTTTCATGAAGGGGGAAAGGCGCTGGACAGGGGCTGGGAGTGCCAGGATGAGGACAGTGGCTTTGAGCTGGGAGAGGAGAGACTGAGACTGGAGAGGAGGAAGAGATTCCTGAGAGTGAGGGTGGGGAGAGCCTGGCACAGGCTGCCCAGGGAGGCTGTGGCTGCCTCCTGCCTGGAGGTGCTCAGGCTGGGCTGGATGAGGCCCTGAGCAGCCTGTGCTGGGGGGAGGGGTCCCTGCCCAGGGCAGGGGCTGGAGCTGGGTGAGCTCTGAGGTCCCTTCCATCCCAACCATTCTGTGAGTCCGTGGATCAGGTGCTCACACTCTGGTAGCTGGGTGGGGGGTGCCTCCAGGCAGTTTCTTGCTGTGATGAAGGTTGTTGAGCTCCCTTGCCCCTGGATGTGCAGCCCAGCAGCTGCTGGTGCTGGCAGGGTGGTGTCTGGCTGTGACATGCCCCAGGTGCTGTGCAGACACTGAATGAGTCACAGGGACCACAAGACCAGGAGCGAGCCTGGGAGGGAATTTACCTGAGAGCAGCCTGCCCCTTCCTGTGCATGTGAGAGAGTTGGATCCTTCCCTGCACTCCTGGAAACAGCACTTGGCTGTGGAGCTTCATCCTCAAAGATCCTGCAGACAGCACTGCTCCTTGCAGGGGAGCTGGGGTCTCAGCTCTGTCGGTGGGGGAGCTGCAGGATCCTGCTCCTGGCTAGCACTGGGACGTGCTCCTGGCTGCACCTGGCAGTGTCAGGGCTGGCAGGCAGCTGAGCCCTGCCCGTGGAGGTCTGCCTGGGCTTGGCAGTTGTGGAGTATTTGAGTTGAAATCTTCTAATCTGTTGTTTCTATTTAGTAACCAAGCATGGAGCTTGAATGGGCTGAGAAGGCAGTGAGGAGTTCTGAAGGGTGAGGAGAGAGAAGAGCCTCAAGTCTGGGTTTTAAAAGCTCTTTCAGACTGTGAATCACAGAGCCACAGAGTGGCTCAGGTTGGAAAGGACCCCAGAGCTCATCTGCCCCAGCCCCCTGCCATGCCCAGGGACAGCTCCCAGCTAGACTCAGCTGCTCCAGGCCTGGCCCTGAGCACCCCCAGGCAGGAGGCAGCCACAGCCTCCCTGGGCAGCCTGTGCCAGAGCCTCAGCTCCCTCCTGCTGAACAACTTCTTCCTCAGCTCCACTCTGACCCTGCTCTGCCTCAGCTCCAAACCATTTCCCCTTGGCCTGGCTCAGACCCCCTCAGCAGAAGTCTCTCTGCAGCCTTCCTGCAGGATCCCTTCAGGTCCTGGCAGGCAGCTCTGAGGTGCCCCTGGAGCCTTCTCCTCTGCAGGCTGCACAGCCCCAGCTCCCTCAGCCTGTGCTCAGGGCAGAGCTGCTCCAGCCCTGGCAGCATCTCTGTGGCCTCCTCAGGGCTCTCCCCAGCAGCTCTGAGTCCTTCTGCTGGGGACAGCAGAACTGGAGGCAGGATTGGAGGTGAGGTCTGAGCAGGGCAGAGCCCAGGGGCAGAATCCCCTCTGCTGCCCTCTGCCCACCCTGCTCTGGCTGCAGCCCAGCACACAGCTGCCTGCTGGCTCCTGGGGAGCTGCTCAGCACCCAGCACCCCCAAGGCTCTTTCTTCAGGGCTGCTCCCACCCCACTCTGCACCCAGCCTGAATTTGTGCCTGGGGATGGCCTGACCCAGCTGCAGGACCTTGCCCTGGGACTGGCTGAGCCTCTGCAGCTGGCCCTGGCCCTCTTCTCACACTGTCTGAGGACAACTGGAAAGTTGAAAGAGCAGAGTGTAGCTCAAGTTGGTTTCTAAAGGTTGATCTCAGTCCAGCTCCAGCAGTAACTCAGAGGTCTCCCAGGCTGCCTCTGCAGCACTTAGCTCTTTTACAAGAGCATAGCTGAGCTGGGCTGGAGGAGATCAGTGCTCAGCTACACAGCAGAACCTTGTGGTGTTTAATGCATGCATGCAGCACCCAAAGAGCCAGGGTGAGGGGAAGGAGAAAGAGCAAATGGACATAGAAAGAGACAAGAGATTTGACACTGTGCCTCATGACATCCTGGTCACCAAACTGGACAAGAGTGGACTTGAAGGATCGCCTCTGGCTGGTAAGGAATTGCCTGGGTGCCTGCACTCAGAGAGCCTCCAAAGGGAGACCAGTGACAAGTGGAGTCCCTCAGGGTGAGCACTGGGACCAGTGCAGGTCAGCATGGTCCCATGGACAGTGGGAATGAGGCACCCTGAGAAGGCTTGGGGATGACCCCAAGCTGGGTGCTCTGCTTGGCACACCTGAGGGAAGGATCCAGCCAGGGGGACCTGGGCAGGCTGCAGAGCTGAGCCCAAACCAACCCCATGGAGCTCAGCAGGGCCAGGGGCAAGGTCCTGCAGCTGGCTCAGGGCAGTGCCAAGCACAGAGCCAGGTTGGGGCAGGAGGGGCTGAGAGCAGCCTGGGGGAGAAGGCCTCGGGGGGGGTGGAAGTCCCCAGGAGCCAGCAGTGGTCCCTGGCAGCCCAGAGCCAGCTAAGTGCTGAGCTGCAGCCAGAGCAGGGAGAGAGCAGCACAGGGAGGGGATTCTGCCCCTCTGCTCTGCTCTGCTCAGAGCCCACCTGCAGCACTGCCTCCAGCTCTGGGCCCCCAGCACAAGAGGGACCTGGAGCTGCTGGAGAGGCTCCAGAGGAGGCCATGAGGATGAGCAGAGGCTGCAGAACCTCCCCTGTGGGGCCAGGCTGGGAGAGCTGGGGCTGTGCAGCCTGCAGAAGAGAAGGCTCCAGGGAGAGCTCAGAGCAGCTTCCAGCAGCTGAAGGGCTCCAGGAGAGCTGGGGAGGGACTCTGGACAAGGGCTGGGAGTGCCAGGATGAGGAACAATGGCTTTGAGCTGGGAGAGGAGAGACTGAGAGTGGAGAGGAGGAAGAAATTGTTGGCAGTGAGGGTGGGGAGAGCCTGGCACAGGCTGCCCAGGGAGGCTGGAATTGGAATGGGCTGCCCAGGGAGGTGGTGAAGTCACCATCACTGGAGGTGTTCAGGAGGAGACTTGATGGGGTGCTTGGTGCCATGGGTTAGTTGATTAGGTGGTGTTGGATGACAGGTTGGACTCAATGATCTTGAAGGTCTCTTCCAACCTGGTTTGTTCTATTCTGTGGCTGCCTCCTGCCTGGAGGTGTTGAGGGCCAGGCTGGATGATGCCCTGAGCAGCCTGTGCCGGTGGGAGGGGTCCCTGCCCGTTGCGGGGGTTGGAGCTGGATGATATTTAAGGTCCCTTCCAGCCCATTCTGCCAGTCTATGTATTTAGAATTAAGCAGCCAAGCATCCAGTCCTGTTTTTGGCTGGGAGAAGAGCTGAAGCCAAAGCTAACACCAACAGCAGCAGATCCCCCCTGGGCAGCAGGCAGCCAAGAGCCAGCCCCTGCCCGGTGCTCCAGGAGCCTCTCCAGCAGTGCCCAGCCCCTGCCAGCAGCAGCTTCACCTAACTGGGGTTCAGCCCTGCACAGAGGCCTCCTCTGTCCTCTGCAAGGTATTTTTGGATCTGCAGAGAGCTCTCCTGTGTTCTTCCAGGGCTTTGCATTCTTCTGCTCCAGAATTGCATAACCTGCTGCCACAGGCACCCGCTGACGTTGCATAATGCCTCCTGCATGCACTGCCGCATCTGCTGCACCCATCTGTTGCACGATGCAGCCCTTGCTGGGCTTCCCCAGCCAGGGCCTCCTCTTCCACAGCCAGGAGACTCTGCCAGCTACCTGCCTTCAGGGTGATGGTAGCCAACCAGGCACCACCTTCCACTGCACTGTACAAGAACTGCAGTCCTGGCACTCCCAGCCCTTGTCCAGAGTCCCTCCCCAGCCCTCCTGGAGGCCTTCAGCTACTGGAAGCTGCTCTGAGGTCTCCCTGGAGCCTTCTCCAGGCTGAATCAAGCACTTCTTCCCCACCCCATGGGAGAAGTTCTTGAGGGTGAGGGTGGTGACACACTGGCACAGGCTGCCCAGGGAGGCTGTGGATGTCCCCTCCTTGGAGGTGTTCAGGATGAGGCCCTGAGCAGCCTGTGCTGGTGGGAGGTGTCCCTGCCCAGGGCAGGGGGCTGGAGCTGGATGAGCTTTGAGGTCCCTTCCAACCCAACCATCCCATGGGGCTGTGATGATGTCTTGAGTAGCTGTGGGGTGGGGCTGGGCTGTGTCCCCTGCAGGAGCAGCATGGCTGGAGGGAGCCTGAGTGCTGGAAAGCCCTGAGGCTGTTGTGTAGGTCTGGTCCCTGGGCAGCCGGAGGAGCTGCCCCCAGTGGGCTGGGGGGGTGGGCAGGGCTCAGCTGGGAACACTGGGGGAGCTGAGGTGGGGGGTTGGGGGTTGGGGTGCTTGCAGGGGGTGGTTTGGATTTCTTTTGTTTGGGGATTTAGTTGGGTGTCTTTTGGTTTGGTTTGTTTGTGTCTCTTGCTTTGGGTTTGGTTTTGTTTGTTGGGACTTCTGTTTTAATTTGTTGGGGGGGGTTGGGTTGGGGGGGTTTGGGTTGGGGGGGTTGGGGGGGTTGGGGGGGTTTGGGTGGTGGGGTTTGGGTTGGGGGGGTTGGGGGTTTGGGTTGGGATGGTTGGGGGTGGTTGGGTTGGGGGGGTTGGGGTGGTTGGGTTGGGGGGGGTTGGGTTGGGGGGGTTTGGGTTGGGATGGTTGGGGTGGTTGGTTTGGGGGGGTTGGGGGTTTGGGTTGGGATGGTTGGGGTGGTTGGGTTGGGATGGTTGGGGGTGTTTGGGTTGGGGGTATTTGGGTTGTGGGGGGTTGGGGGTTTGGGTTGGGATGGTTGGGGTGGTTGGGTTGGGATGGTTGGGGGTGTTTGGGTTGGGGGTGTTTGGGTTGGGGGGGGTTGGGGGTTTGGGTTGGGATGGTTGGGGTGGTTGGGTTGGGATGGTTGGGGGTGTTTGGGTTGGGGGTGTTTGGGTTGGGGGGGTTGGGGGTTTGGGTTGGGATGGTTGGGGTGGTTGGGTTGGGATGGTTGGGGTGTTTGGGTTGGGGGGGGTTGGGGGTTTGGGTTGGGATGGTTGGGGTGGTTGGGTTGGGATGGTTGGGGTGGTTGGGTTGGGGGTGTTCGGGTTGGGGGGGGTTGGGGGTTTGGGTTGGGATGGTTGGGGTGGTTGGGTTGGGATGGCTGGGGTGTTTGGGTTGGGGGTGTTCGGGTTGGGGGGGTTTGGGGGTTTGGATTGGGGGTTTGGGTTTGGTTTTTGCTTTGTGGGTTTTTTTGGTTGGTTTTATCCTTGGGGTGGGGCTGGACTGGGTTGGGTTTGTGAGAGTTTGGGTTTCAGTTTGTTTCATGATTTGTTGTTTTTCCCTGGAGGAGGGCAGCCAAGGCAGGGCAGTTGTGGTGAGGCTTCAGGATATGTTCCTTTGTGATTCCTTCCCTGGAATAATGTGGCTTAAAAACCCCAACCCAGTCCCACTGAAAGCAAAATTCCTTCCCTCTTCCATCTGCTGTTACAATTTGTGTTCACAACAAGCAGCAAACCCCAAATGCATGCTCCAAGGAGTTGCAGAGCAGGAGCAGAGGAGGGTCTGATCCACTGCTGCAGCCCTTTGCTTACTGGAGACCAGGACAAGAGGAAGTCTGTTGGGCTCCTGTCTGAGTTCAGCAGCCAAGGGTCAGCAGTGGCAGCCAAGGCTCTGGCACTTGCCAAGTCAGCAGCTCCCAGCGCTTCCTGGTGCTGAAGTTGTACAGGGTGGAAGGTCAAGAGGTGGGGAAGGACTGGGAGAGTCAACCTGGTGTGAGAAGTACTCTGTGGAGAAACAGAGAGGAGCAGGAGGGCAGGAGCCGCAGGCCGGGTGCAGCCGGAGGGCAGGAGCCGCAGGATGGGGCCAGCAGGAGGGCAGGAGCCGCAGGATGGGTGCAGCAGGAGGGCAGGAGCCGCAGGATGGGTGCAGCAGGAGGGCAGGAGCCGCAGGCCGGGTGCAGCAGGAGGGCAGGAGCCGCAGGATGGGTGCAGCAGGAGGGCAGGAGCTGCAGGATGGGGGCAGCAGGAGGGCAGGAGCCGCAGGATGGGGGCAGCAGGAGGGCAGGAGCCGCAGGATGGGGGCAGCAGGAGGGCAGGAGCCGCAGGCCGGGTGCAGCAGGAGGGCAGGAGCCGCAGGATGGGTGCAGCAGGAGGGCAGGAGCTGCAGGATGGGGGCAGCAGGAGGGCAGGAGCCGCAGGATGGGGGCAGCAGGAGGGCAGGAGCCGCAGGCTGGGGGCAGCAGGAGGGCAGGAGCCGCAGGCTGGGTGCAGCAGGAGGGCAGGAGCCGCAGGATGGGTGCAGCAGGAGGGCAGGAGCCGCAGGACGGGTGCAGCAGGAGGGCAGGAGCCGCAGGCTGGGTGCAGCAGGAGGGCAGGAGCCGCAGGCTGGGTGCAGCAGGAGGGCAGGAGCCGCAGGATGGGTGCAGCAGGAGGGCAGGAGCCGCAGGCTGGGGGCAGCAGGAGGGCAGGAGCCGCAGGCTGGGGGCAGCAGGAGGGCAGGAGCCGCAGGATGGGGGCAGCAGGAGGGCAGGAGCCGCAGGATGGGGGCAGCCGGAGGGCAGGAGCCGCAGGATGGGTGCAGCAGGAGGGCAGGAGCCGCAGGATGGGTGCAGCCGGAGGGCAGGAGCCGCAGGATGGGGGCAGCAGGAGGGCAGGAGCCGCAGGCCGGGTGCAGCCGGAGGGCAGGAGCCGCAGGATGGGTGCAGCAGGAGGGCAGGAGCCGCAGGCCGGGTGCAGCCGGAGGGCAGGAGCCGCAGGCCGGGTGCAGCCGGAGGGCAGGAGCCGCAGGCCGGGGGCAGCCGGAGGGCAGGAGCCGCAGGCCGGGTGCAGCCGGAGGGCAGGAGCCGCAGGATGGGTGCAGCCGGAGGGCAGGAGCCGCAGGCCGGGGCCAGCAGGAGGGCAGGAGCCGCAGGCCGGGGCCAGCAGGAGGGCAGGAGCCGCAGGATGGGGGCAGCAGGAGGGCAGGAGCCGCAGGCCGGGGGCAGCAGGAGGGCAGGAGCCGCAGGCCGGGTGCAGCAGGAGGGCAGGAGCCGCAGGCAGGGTGCAGCAGGAGGGCAGGAGCCGCAGGATGGGGGCAGCAGGAGGGCAGGAGCCGCAGGCCGGGTGCAGCCGGAGGGCAGGAGCCGCAGGATGGGTGCAGCAGGAGGGCAGGAGCCGCAGGATGGGGGCAGCAGGAGGGCAGGAGCCGCAGGCCGGGTGCAGCAGGAGGGCAGGAGCCGGAGGATGGGTGCAGCAGGAGGGCAGGAGCCGCAGGATGGGTGCAGCCGGAGGGCAGGAGCCGCAGGATGGGGACAGCAGGAGGGCAGGAGCTGCAGGCTGGGTGCAGCAGGAGGGCAGGAGCCGCAGGATGGGGACAGCAGGAGGGCAGGAGCCGCAGGATGGGGGCAGCAGGAGGGCAGGAGCCGCAGGATGGGGGCAGCAGGAGGGCAGGAGCCGCAGGATGGGTGCAGCAGGAGGGCAGGAGCCGCAGGATGGGGACAGCAGGAGGGCAGGAGCCGCAGGCTGGGTGCAGCCGGAGGGCAGGAGCCGCAGGATGGGGGCAGCCGGAGGGCAGGAGCCGCAGGATGGGTGCAGCAGGAGGGCAGGAGCCGCAGGATGGGTGCAGCCGGAGGGCAGGAGCCGCAGGATGGGTGCAGCAGGAGGGCAGGAGCCGCAGGATGGGTGCAGCAGGAGGGCAGGAGCCGCAGGATGGGTGCAGCAGGAGGGCAGGAGCCGCAGGCCGGGGGCAGCCGGAGGGCAGGAGCCGCAGGCCGGGTGCAGCCGGAGGGCAGGAGCCGCAGGCCGGGGGCAGCCGGAGGGCAGGAGCCGCAGGCCGGGTGCAGCCGGAGGGCAGGAGCCGCAGGATGGGTGCAGCAGGAGGGCAGGAGCCGCAGGATGGGTGCAGCAGGAGGGCAGGAGCCGCAGGATGGGGGCAGCAGGAGGGCAGGAGCCGCAGGCCGGGTGCAGCAGGAGGGCAGGAGCCGCAGGATGGGGGCAGCAGGAGGGCAGGAGCCGCAGGATGGGGGCAGCAGGAGGGCAGGAGCCGCAGGATGGGGGCAGCAGGAGGGCAGGAGCCGCTGGATGGGTGCAGCAGGAGGGCAGGAGCCGCAGGATGGGGGCAGCAGGAGGGCAGGAGCCGCAGGATGGGTGCAGCCGGAGGGCAGGAGCCGCAGGCCGGGGCCAGCAGGAGGGCAGGAGCCGCAGGCCGGGGCCAGCAGGAGGGCAGGAGCCGCAGGATGGGGGCAGCAGGAGGGCAGGAGCCGCAGGCCGGGTGCAGCCGGAGGGCAGGAGCCGCAGGATGGGTGCAGCAGGAGGGCAGGAGCCGCAGGATGGGTGCAGCAGGAGGGCAGGAGCCGCAGGCCGGGTGCAGCCGGAGGGCAGGAGCCGCAGGATGGGTGCAGCAGGAGGGCAGGAGCCGCAGGATGGGTGCAGCCGGAGGGCAGGAGCCGCAGGATGGGGACAGCAGGAGGGCAGGAGCCGCAGGCTGGGTGCAGCAGGAGGGCAGGAGCCGCAGGATGGGGACAGCAGGAGGGCAGGAGCCGCAGGATGGGGGCAGCAGGAGGGCAGGAGCCGCAGGATGGGGGCAGCAGGAGGGCAGGAGCCGCAGGATGGGGACAGCAGGAGGGCAGGAGCCGCAGGCTGGGTGCAGCCGGAGGGCAGGAGCCGCAGGATGGGGGCAGCCGGAGGGCAGGAGCCGCAGGATGGGTGCAGCAGGAGGGCAGGAGCCGCAGGATGGGTGCAGCCGGAGGGCAGGAGCCGCAGGATGGGGGCAGCCGGAGGGCAGGAGCCGCAGGCCGGGGGCAGCCGGAGGGCAGGAGCCGCAGGCCGGGGGCAGCCGGAGGGCAGGAGCCGCAGGCCGGGGGCAGCCGGAGGGCAGGAGCCGCAGGCCGGGTGCAGCCGGAGGGCAGGAGCAGCAGGCCGGGGGCAGCAGGAGGGCAGGAGCCGCAGGCCGGGTGCAGCAGGAGGGCAGGAGCCGCAGGATGGGGGCAGCAGGAGGGCAGGAGCCGCAGGCCGGGTGCAGCAGGAGGGCAGGAGCCGCAGGATGGGGGCAGCAGGAGGGCAGGAGCCGCAGGATGGGGGCAGCAGGAGGGCAGGAGCCGCAGGATGGGGGCAGCAGGAGGGCAGGAGCCGCAGGATGATGTGCAGCCGGAGGGCAGGAGCCGCAGGCCGGGGCCAGCAGGAGGGCAGGAGCCGCAGGCCGGGTGCAGCAGGAGGGCAGGAGCCGCAGGCCGGGTGCAGCAGGAGGGCAGGAGCCGCAGGCCGGGGGCAGCAGGAGGGCAGGAGCCGCAGGATGGGGGCAGCAGGAGGGCAGGAGCCGCAGGCAGGGTGCAGCAGGAGGGCAGGAGCCGCAGGATGGGGGGCAGCAGGAGGGCAGGAGCCGCAGGCCGGGTGCAGCCGGAGGGCAGGAGCCGCAGGCCGGGGGCAGCAGGAGGGCAGGAGCCGCAGGATGGGGGCAGCAGGAGGGCAGGAGCCGCAGGATGGGGGCAGCAGGAGGGCAGGAGCCGCAGGATGGGGGCAGCAGGAGGGCAGGAGCCGCAGATGGGGCAGCAGGAGGGCAGGAGCCGCAGGATGGGTGCAGCCGGAGGGCAGGAGCCGCAGGATGGGTGCAGCCGGAGGGCAGGAGCCGCAGGCCGGGGGCAGCAGGAGGGCAGGAGCCGCAGGCCGGGGGCAGCAGGAGGGCAGGAGCCGCAGGCCGGGGGCAGCAGGAGGGCAGGAGCCGCAGGATGGGTGCAGCAGGAGGGCAGGAGCCGCAGGATGGGTGCAGCAGGAGGGCAGGAGCCGCAGGATGGGTGCAGCAGGAGGGCAGGAGCCGCAGGCCGGGTGCAGCAGGAGGGCAGGAAGCCGCAGCCTGGGGGCAGCGGAGGGCAGGAGCCGCAGGCTGGGTGCAGCAGGAGGGCAGGAGCCCGCAGGATGGGGGGCAGCAGGAGGGCAGGAGCCGCAGGCTGGGTGCAGCCAGGAGGGCAGGAGCCGCAGGATGGGGGCAGCAGGAGGGCAGGAGCCGCAGGATGGGGTGCAGCAGGAGGGCATGAGCCGCAGGCCGGGGCAGCAGGAGGGCAGGAGCCGCAGGCTGGGTGCAGCCGGAGGGCAGGAGCCGCAGGCCGGGTGCAGCAGGAGGGCAGGAGCCGCAGGCCGGGGGGCAGCAGGAGGGCAGGAGCCGCAGGCGATGGTGCAGCAGGGAGGGCAGGGAGCCGCAGGCCGGGGGCAGCAGGAGGGCAGGAGCCGCAGGATGGGGCAGCAGGAGGCAGGAGCCGCAGGCCGGTGCAGCAGGAGGGCAGGAGCCGCAGGAGGGCCTGCAGCAGGAGGGCAGGAGCCGCAGGATGGGTGCAGCAGGAGGGCAGGAGCCGCAGGCTGGGTGCAGCCGGAGGGCAGGAGCCGCAGGATGGGGGCAGCTGGAGGGCAGGAGCCGCAGGATGGGTGCAGCAGGAGGGCAGGAGCCGCAGGATGGGTGCAGCCGGAGGGCAGGAGCCGCAGGATGGGTGCAGCAGGAGGGCAGGAGCCGCAGGATGGGTGCAGCAGGAGGGCAGGAGCCGCAGGATGGGGGCAGCAGGAGGGCAGGAGCCGCAGGCCGGGTGCAGCAGGAGGGCAGGAGCCGGAGGATGGGTGCAGCAGGAGGGCAGGAGCCGCAGGATGGGTGCAGCCGGAGGGCAGGAGCCGCAGGATGGGGACAGCAGGAGGGCAGGAGCTGCAGGCTGGGTGCAGCAGGAGGGCAGGAGCCGCAGGATGGGGACAGCAGGAGGGCAGGAGCCGCAGGATGGGGGCAGCAGGAGGGCAGGAGCCGCAGGATGGGGGCAGCAGGAGGGCAGGAGCCGCAGGATGGGTGCAGCAGGAGGGCAGGAGCCGCAGGATGGGGGCAGCAGGAGGGCAGGAGCCGCAGGATGGGTGCAGCAGGAGGGCAGGAGCCGCAGGACGGGGGCAGCAGGAGGGCAGGAGCCGCAGCCGGGGGCAGCAGGAGGGCAGGAGCCGCAGGATGGGTGCAGCAGGAGGGCAGGAGCCGCAGGATGGGTGCAGCAGGAGGGCAGGAAGCCGCAGGATGGGTGCAGCAGGAGGGCAGGAGCCGCAGGATGGGTGCAGCAGGAGGGCAGGAGACCGCAGGCCGGGTGCAGCCGGAGGGCAGGAGCCGCAGGATGGGTGCAGCAGGAGGGCAGGAGCCGCAGGATGGTGCAGCAGGAGGGCAGGAGCCGCAGGAATGGGTGCAGCAGGAGGGCAGGAGCCGCAGGATGGTGCAGCAGGACGGGCAGGAGCCGCAGACTGGGGCAGCAGGAGGGCAGGAGCCGCAGGATGGGGTGCAGCAGGAGGGCAGGAGCCGCAGGATGGGGGCAGCAGGAGGGGCAGGAGCCGCAGGATGGGGGCAGCAGGAGGGCAGGAGCCGCAGGATGGGGGCAGCAGGAGGGCAGGAGCCGCAGGATGGGGGCAGCAGGAGGGCAGGAGCCGCTGGATGGGTGCAGCAGGAGGGCAGGAGCCGCAGGATGGGGGCAGCAGGAGGGCAGGAGCCGCAGGATGGGTGCAGCCGGAGGGCAGGAGCCGCAGGCCGGGGCCAGCAGGAGGGCAGGAGCCGCAGGCCGGGGCCAGCAGGAGGGCAGGAGCCGCATGATGGGGGCAGCAGGAGGGCAGGAGCCGCAGGCCGGGTGCAGCCGGAGGGCAGGAGCCGCAGGATGGGTGCAGCAGGAGGGCAGGAAGCCGCAGGATGGGTGCAGCAGGAGGGCAGGAGCCGCAGGCCGGGTGCAGCCGGAGGGCAGGAGCCGCAGGATGGGTGCAGCAGGAGGGCAGGAGCCGCAGGATGGGTGCAGCCGGAGGGCAGGAGCCGCAGGATGGGGACAGCAGGAGGGCAGGAGCCGCAGGCTGGGTGCAGCAGGAGGGCAGGAGCCGCAGGATGGGGACAGCAGGAGGGCAGGAGCCGCAGGATGGGGGCAGCAGGAGGGCAGGAGCCGCAGGATGGGGGCAGCAGGAGGGCAGGAGCCGCAGGAGGGGGACAGCAGGAGGGCAGGAGCCGCAGGCTGGGGGCAGCCGGAGGGCAGGAGCCGCAGGATGGGGGCAGCCGGAGGGCAGGAGCCGCAGGATGGGTGCAGCAGGAGGGCAGGAGCCGCAGGATGGGTGCAGCCGGAGGGCAGGAGCCGCAGGATGGGGGCAGCCGGAGGGCAGGAGCCGCAGGCCGGGGGCAGCCGGAGGGCAGGAGCCGCAGGCCGGGGGCAGCCGGAGGGCAGGAGCCGCAGGCCGGGGGCAGCCGGAGGGCAGGAGCCGCAGGCCGGGTGCAGCCGGAGGGCAGGAGCCGCAGGCCGGGGGCAGCAGGAGGGCAGGAGCCGCAGGCCGGGTGCAGCAGGAGGGCAGGAGCCGCAGGATGGGTGCCGCAGGAGGGCAGGAGCCGCAGGCCGGGGGCAGCAGGAGGGCAGGAGCCGCAGGTGGGGGCAGCAGGAGGGCAGGAGCCGCAGGATGGGGGCAGCAGGAGGGCAGGAGCCGCAGGAGGGGGGCAGCAGGAGGGCAGGAGCCGCAGGATGGGGGCAGCCGGAGGGCAGGAGCCGCAGGCCGGGGCAGCAGGAGGGCAGGAGCCGCAGGCCGGGGCAGCAGGAGGGCAGGAGCCGCAGGCCGGGGGCCAGCAGGAGGGCAGGAGCCGCCAGGCCGGGGGCAGCAGGAGGGCAGGAGCCGCAGGCAGGGGCAGCAGAGGGCAGGAGCCGCAGGATGGGTGCAGCGGAGGGCAGGAGCCGCAGGATGGGTGCAGCAGGAGGGCAGAGCCGCAGGCCGGGTGCAGCCGGAGGGCAGGAGCCGCAGGCCGGGGGCAGCAGGAGGGCAGGAGCCGCAGGATGGGGGCAGGCAGGAGGGCAGGATGCCGCCAGGATGGGTGCAGCAGGAGGGCAGGAGCCGCAGGATGGGGGCAGCAGGAGGGCAGGAGCCGCAGGATGGGGGCAGCAGGAGGGCAGGAGCCGCAGGATGGGTGCAGCCGGAGGGCAGGAGCCGCAGGATGGGTGCAGCCGGAGGGCAGGAGCCGCAGGCCGGGGGCAGCAGGAGGGCAGGAGCCGCAGGCCGGGGGCAGCAGGAGGGCAGGAGCCGCAGGCCGGGGGCAGCAGGAGGGCAGGAGCCGCAGGATGGGTGCCCGCAGGAGGGCAGGAGCCGCAGGATGGGTGCAGCAGGAGGGCAGGAGCCGCAGGATGGGTGCAGCAGGAGGGCAGGAGCCGCAGGCCGGGTGCAGCAGGAGGGCAGGAGCCGCAGGCCGGGGGCAGCAGGAGGGCAGGAGCCGCAGGATGGGGGCAGCAGGAGGGCAGGAGCCGCAGGATGGGGGCAGCAGGAGGGCAGGAGCCGCAGGATGGGTGCAGCAGGAGGGCAGGAGCCGCAGGCCGGGGGCAGCAGGAGGGCAGGAGCCGCAGGATGGGTGCAGCAGGAGGGCAGGAGCCGCAGGCCGGGGGCAGCAGGAGGGCAGGAGCCGCAGGCTGGGTGCAGCCGGAGGGCAGGAGCCGCAGGCCGGGGGCAGCAGGAGGGCAGGAGCCGCAGGATGGGTGCAGCAGGAGGGCAGGAGCCGCAGGCCGGGGGCAGCAGGAGGGCAGGAGCCGCAGGCTGGGTGCAGCCGGAGGGCAGGAGCCGCAGGCCGGGTGCAGCAGGAGGGCAGGAGCCGCAGGCCGGGTGCAGCAGGAGGGCAGGAGCCGCAGGCCGGGTGCAGCAGGAGGGCAGGAGCCGCAGGCCGGGGGCAGCAGGAGGGCAGGAGCCGCAGGCCGGGTGCAGCAGGAGGGCAGGAGCCGCAGGCCGGGTGCAGCAGTATGGCAGGAGCCGCAGGATGGGTGCAGCAGGAGGGCAGGAGCCGCAGGATGGGTGCAGCAGGAGGGCAGGAGCCGCAGGCCGGGTGCAGCAGGAGGGCAGGAGCCGCAGGATGGTGCAGCAGGGAGGACAGGAGCCGCAGGCCGGGGGCAGCAGGAGGGCAGGGAGCTGCAGTATGGGTGCAGCAGGAGGGCAGGAGCCGCAGGATGGGGGCAGCCGGAGGGCAGGAGCCGCAGGATGGGTGCAGCCGGAGGGGCAGGAGGCCGCAGGATGGGGGCAGCAGGAGGGCAGGAGCCGCAGGAGGGGGGCAGCAGGAGGGCAGGAGCCGCAGCCGATGGGTGCAGCAGGAGGGCAGGAGCCGCAGGCCGGTGCAGCAGGAGGGCAGAGGAGCCGCAGGCCGGGTGCAGCAGGAGGGCAGGAGCCGCAGGCCGGGGGCAGCCGGAGGGCAGGAGCCGCAGGCCGGGGGCAGCCGGAGGGCAGGAGCCGCAGGATGGGGGCAGCAGGAGGGCAGGAGCCGCAGGATGGGGGCAGCAGGAGGGCAGGAGCCGCAGGATGGGGGCAGCAGGAGGGCAGGAGCCGCAGGATGGGTGCAGCAGGAGGGCAGGAGCCGCAGGCCGGGGCAGCCGGAGGGCAGGAGCCGCAGGATGGGGGCAGCAGGAGGGCAGGAGCCGCAGGCCGGGGGCAGCTGGAGGGCAGGAGCCGCAGGCCGGGGGCAGCCGGAGGGCAGGAGCCGCAGGCCGGGGGCAGCCGGAGGGCAGGAGCCGCAGGATGGGTGCAGCAGGAGGGCAGGAGCCGCAGGATGGGGGGCAGCAGGAGGGCAGGAGCCGCAGGATGGGTGCAGCAGGAGGGCAGGAGCCGCAGGATGGGTGCAGCAGGAGGGCAGGAGCCGCAGGATGGGTGCAGCAGGAGGGCAGGAGCCGCAGGCCGGGTGCAGCAGGAGGGCAGGAGCCGCAGGATGGGTGCAGCAGGAGGGCAGGAGCCGCAGGATGGGTGCAGCCGGAGGGCAGGAGCCGCAGGATGGGTGCAGCAGTACGGCAGGAGCCGCAGGCCGGGGGCAGCCGGAGGGCAGGAGCCGCAGGATGGGTGCAGCAGGAGGGCAGGAGCCGCAGGATGGGTGCAGCAGGAGGGCAGGAGCCGCAGGATGGGTGCAGCAGGAGGGCAGGAGCCGCAGGATGGGGGCAGCAGGAGGGCAGGAGCCGCAGGCTGGGTGCAGCAGGAGGGCAGGAGCCGCAGGATGGGTGCAGCAGGAGGGCAGGAGCCGCAGGCCGGGGGCAGCAGGAGGGCGGGAGCCGCAGGATGGGTGCAGCAGGAGGGCAGGAGCCGCAGGCCGGGGGCAGCAGGAGGGCAGGAGCCGCAGGATGGGTGCAGCAGGAGGGCAGGAGCCGCAGGCCGGGGGCAGCAGGAGGGCAGGAGCCGCAGGCCGGGGGCAGCAGGAGGGCAGGAGCCGCAGGATGGGTGCAGCAGGAGGGCAGGAGCCGCAGGCCGGGTGCAGCAGGAGGGCAGGAGCCGCAGGCCGGGGGCAGCAGGAGGGCAGGAGCCGCAGGCCGGGGGCAGCAGGAGGGCAGGAGCCGCAGGATGGGGGCAGCAGGAGGGCAGGAGCCGCAGGATGGGGGCAGCAGGAGGGCAGGAGCCGCAGGATGGGGGCAGCAGGAGGGCAGGAGCCGCAGGCCGGGTGCAGCCGGAGGGCAGGAGCCGCAGGCCGGGTGCAGCAGGAGGGCAGGAGCCGCAGGCCGGGTGCAGCAGGAGGGCAGGAGCCGCAGGCCGGGTGCAGCAGGAGGGCAGGAGCCGCAGGATGGGTGCAGCAGTATGGCAGGAGCCGCAGGATGGGTGCAGCAGGAGGGCAGGAGCCGCAGGATGGGTGCAGCAGGAGGGCAGGAGCCGCAGGCCGGGTGCAGCAGGAGGGCAGGAGCCGCAGGATGGGTGCAGCAGGAGGGCAGGAGCCGCAGGCCGGGGGCAGCAGGAGGGCAGGAGCCGCAGGATGGGGGCAGCAGGAGGGCAGGAGCCGCAGGATGGTGCAGCAGGAGGGCAGGAGCCGCAGGATGGGTGCAGCAGGAGGGCAGGAGCCGCAGGATGGGTGCAGCAGGAGGGCAGGAGCCGCAGGCCGGGTGCAGCAGGAGGGCAGGAGCCGCAGGATGGGTGCAGCAGGAGGGCAGGAGCCGCAGGATGGGTGCAGCCGGAGGGCAGGAGCCGCAGGATGGGTGCAGCCGGAGGGCAGGAGCCGCAGGATGGGTGCAGCAGTACGGCAGGAGCCGCAGGCCGGGGGCAGCCGGAGGGCAGGAGCCGCAGGATGGGTGCAGCAGGAGGGCAGGAGCCGCAGGATGGGTGCAGCAGGAGGGCAGGAGCCGCAGGATGGGTGCAGCAGGAGGGCAGGAGCCGCAGGCCGGGGGCAGCAGGAGGGCAGGAGCCGCAGGATGGGTGCAGCAGGAGGGCAGGAGCCGCAGGCCGGGGGCAGCAGGAGGGCAGGAGCCGCAGGATGGGTGCAGCAGGAGGGCAGGAGCCGCAGGCCGGGGGCAGCAGGAGGGCAGGAGCCGCAGGCCGGGGGCATCAGGAGGGCAGGAGCCGCAGGCCGGGGGCAGCCGGAGGGCAGGAGCCGCAGGCCGGGGGCAGCAGGAGGGCAGGAGCCGCAGGCCGGGGGCAGCAGGAGGGCAGGAGCTGCAGGCCGGGGCCAGCAGGAGGGCAGGAGCCGCAGGCCGGGTGCAGCAGGAGGGCAGGAGCCGCAGGCCGGGGGCAGCAGGAGGGCAGGAGCCGCAGGATGGGGGCAGCAGGAGGGCAGGAGCCGCAGGATGGGTGCAGCAGGAGGGCAGGAGCCGCAGGCCGGGGGCAGCAGGAGGGCAGGAGCCGCAGGCCGGGGGCAGCAGGAGGGCAGGAGCCGCAGGATGGGGGCAGCAGGAGGGCAGGAGCCGCAGGATGGGTGCAGCAGGAGGGCAGGAGCCGCAGGATGGGTGCAGCAGGAGGGCAGGAGCCGCAGGATGGGGGCAGCAGGAGGGCAGGAGCCGCAGGCCGGGGGCAGCAGGAGGGCAGGAGCCGCAGGCCGGGGGCAGCAGGAGGGCAGGAGCCGCAGGATGGGGGCAGCAGGAGGGCAGGAGCCGCAGGATGGGGGCAGCAGGAGGGCAGGAGCCGCAGGATGGGTGCAGCAGGAGGGCAGGAGCCGCAGGATGGGTGCAGCAGGAGGGCTGCACTTCAAACGTGTTTCTGCAGCGTTTGTGGGCTCCAGACCATTCTAAGGTGTTGTCCCAAGCCAGCAGTACTGTGCACACTGGAGGGCATCCTGCTGGAGAGCAGCTCCATGGAGAAGGACCTTGGGGTGCTGCTGGGCAGCAAGCATGGACCAGCAATGTGCCCTGGTGGCCAAGAGGGCCAAGGGCAGCCTGGGGGCAGCAAGCAAAGGGAGGGTCTGCTGCCCCTCTGCTCTGCCCTGCTGAGCCCAGTGCTGGGCTCCACAGCTCAGGGGAGACAGAGAGCTGCTGGGGAGAGCCCAGGGCAGGCTGTGAGGATGAGGAAGGACTGGAACAGCTCTGCTGTGAGGAGAGGCTGAGAGCCCTGGGGGTGCTGAGTGTGGAGAGGAGAAGGCTGAGAGGGATCTGATCAATGCCTATCAATATCTGAGGGCTGGGGCTCAGGAGGCAGGGGCCAGGCTCTGGCTGGTGGTGCCCAGGGACAGGACAGGGACCAGCAGGGACAAGCTGGAGCCCAGGAGGTGCCACCTCAGCATGAGGAGAAACTTCCTTGGGGTGAGGCTGCTGGAGCCTGGAGCAGGCTGCCCAGAGAGGTTGTGGAGTCTGCTCTGGAGCCTTTCCAACCCCCCTGGATGTGTTCTGGCCGCCCTGCTCTGGGTGCCCTGCTCTGGCAGGGGCTTGGGCTGGATGCTCTCTGGAGGTCCTTTCCAATCCCCAACATTCTGTGTCTCTTCTGCTCCTGAGATGAGACACTCAGGATCTGCAGTGGTGTTACTGTGCAGGAAGGGGCATTTGCCTTGCTGTGCCTGATGGAGCTAGCAGGAGGTGACAATGAGTGCCAGGCAGGGCCTGGTGCCAGCAGTGCTGTGTGCTGGAGTCTCTGCTGGCCGGCATCAGCCAGGTAGCTCCTGCCAGCTGCTCTTTCTCGGCCCTCACTCATGGGGCAGGCAGCTGCTGCTGTTGCCTGTGTGTAGTGAAGAGCAGGAGATGCTTGCTGGGAGCCAGGGGAAGCTGTGCTGTGGGGCCCAGGTCCTCTGCCCAGAGCCAGCTGCTGGGAGGAGAGCGGGTGAGCGCTGCCCGCTCCGAGCTGGCACAGCCTCCCCAGCCTGCCAGCCCTGGCTGTGTGCTGTGGCTGCAGCTGGCTCTGCTGCTCTGCTTGCAGCACTGCTCTTTAAAGGAGAAACCTCCAGCATGGGCCATGCAAGGACCACACCTCTGCCATGTGCTCAGGCATGGAGCCAGAGCCTCCTGGTGTCCTGGGACAGGACCAGGAGCAGTGACACAAACTGGAAACCAGCAGCTGCCAGGTAAACATCAGGGGAAATTCTTCCCTTTGAGGGTGGCAGAGTCCTGGAGCAGGCTGCCCAGAGAGGTTGTGGAGTCTCCATGTCTGGAGGCATTCCAAACCCACCTGGATGTGTTCCTGTTTGATTGACTCTGTTGCAACCCCTGCCCTGGGCAGGGACACCTCCCACCAGCACAGCCTGCCCAGGCCCTCATCCAGCCTGGCCCTGAGCACCTCCAGGCAGGAGGCAGCCACAGCCTCCCTGGGCAGCCTGTGCCAGGCTCTCCCCACCCTCACTGGAAAGAATTTCTTCCTCCTCTCCAGTCTCAATCTGCCCTCCTCAAGTTTCAGTCCATTCCCTTTGTCACATCAAGCCCTTGTACAAAGTCTTCCTGAAGAAAGCTGCTTTTGTCTGGGCACACTGGGGCTGTGCCTTGGACAAATGCCTTGCTTGGAAATGGAACCACCTGCAAGGAGCTGTGATGGGCCAGAGGTGCACTGAGCCTCAGCCTTCCTTACAGACAATGAAACTGCTAGCTGCAGAGAGCATGAACTCGCCAGAGCAGCTCAGAGCAGAGGGGCTGCTCTGCAGTCTGCTTGTGCAGCAGCACTCCATGAAACCTGAGCAGCTGCAGCCTGCAGAAGACCCTCCCACACTCAGAGCCTGCAGCATTGGCTTGACTGCTACAGCAGAAGCATTGCTAGGAGAGAGCTCCACTTGGTCTGCTCTTTACTGTAGGAGTTAAGGTGGCACAGGCAGAGTCACAGCCTGGCAGGGGCTGGAAGGGAGCTTGGAGATCATCCAGTTCAACCCCCCTGCCAGAGCAGGGCACCCAGGGCAGGGCACCCAGAACACATCCAGGGGGTTGGAAAGGCTCCAGAGCAGACTCCACAACCTCCCTGGGCAGCCTGCTCCAGGCTCCAGCATCCTCACCCCAAGGAAGTTTCTCCTCATGCTGGGGTGGCACCTCCTGGGCTCCAGCTTGTCCCTGTTGGTCTCTGTCCTGTCCCTGGGCACCAGCAGCCAGAGCCTGGCCCCTGCCTCCTGACCCCCAGCCCTCAGCTATTGAGAGGCATTGATCAGATCCCTCTCAGCCTTCTCCTCTCCACACTCAAACACCCCCAGGGCTCTCAGCCTCTCCTCACATCAGAGGTGTTCCAGGCCCCAAGTCATCCTCTCATACAGATCCCAGGGAGGTGGTGGCGTCCCCATCCCTGGAGGTGTTCTAGAAACCTGTGGCTCAGGCACCTGGGGCCATGGTTTGGTGGCCAAGGTGGTGTTGGGGTACTGGGTTAGCTCAGAGGGCTTCCCCAACCCAAACCATTCTATGATCTGAGCTGTGCTCAGCCTGTGCTGAGAGGCTGCACACTGCAGGATTCAGTGCAGGAGATGCTTTCATTCCCCCACTACGTCAGCACTGATGCAGTGTGGCAGAAATGCCTTCCACCCCCAACCTGTGCATCTGGACCCCTTCAGGCAGGCTTGAGAGGAAGTTGTTTTAAAGTCAATGCTGTCATCTCGTGCTCTCAAGACAATGAGTTCATTACACCTCTGAAAAATTAGGCTGCTTATGTAAGTGCCTAAATAAGGCTGCATCATGCCAGCTTGAAAATGGTTTTGTACCTTAGGAGTGCCTCCTCTGCCCTGGAGCTGGTACAGCAGCAGGCACACTGGCAGGGCACTGTGCTTAAGGGCTTCATCTCCTGAAGAATGAAGTTTATAATCTAAGGGATTTTATCTTGTATCCAGAGAAGGGCCAGGAGGGTGCTCAGAGGTCTGGCAGCCCTGCCTGGCAGGGGAGGCTGAGAGAACTGGGGGTGTGCAGCTGGAGAGGAGAAGGCTGAGGGGAGACCTCATTACCATGGCCCAGGGCACAGAGGGAGGCTGCCAGGAGGATGGAGGATGGCCAAGGAGTGCCAGGAGGGGCCAGGGGGTGCTGGGGCCAGGTCACTGCTGGGGAGACTGCCAGGGGGCTGCAGAGGGAAATGTTCCCCATGGGCACAGTCAGACCCTGGAGTCACCTCCCAGGGGCAGCAGTGCAGTCCCCTCCCTTGGGCAGTGCTCAGCCTCAGCCTGCCAGGGGGCTGGGCCAGCTCCTTCCAGCTGCACCATCAGCTGGGCAGGTTGGGCCAGGGGAGCCCTGGGGGCACTTCCAGCCTGGCAGGATGGGACTCTGTGACCCCACTGAAGCTCTTGTGCATCCCTGCTGTGATCAGGCAGAAGTGTAGGAAGGCAGACCAGGCTCCTGGCTGCTCCTATTTGCTGCTCCTGCTGCTGGAGAGGGGCTGAAGCCTGAGGCAGGAGCTTTTCATAGCCCAGGCTGAAGGTTTGTCTCCCATTTCTGTGATGACCTTATCTTGAGAAGTTAGGGGCCTGAGCTGTTCCCTTTCCATTGGCTGTGTGTCCCTGGCCACCTCTTTCTTCCTTGCAGTGGCTGTTAGCAAAGCCTGGGATCGGTACTCCTGAGCCTGACCTGCTGAGTCCCTCCTGATAATACCATTTGTGATGCTGCCTCTCTGCTGCCTCCGGAGCTGAGAGCCAGGCTGTGCTCCGTGTCACAGGCTGGATGCTCTTCATTGCTCTGCCACAAACGTAGAGACTCTGCTCCAGCAGTGGCTCTGCCCCAGAGAAGGGCTTTGGCAGCCTGGCTCTGGAGAAAGCTGGGTGGTGGAAATGGTCTTTGAGTGGAGCACACAGCGAGAGGTGGAGGCACTGGGTTGAAGGGACACCGGCCCTGAAGCTGTATGGAGCCCACCAGGAGCTTCCTGCAGGGAGAAGGCGGAGAGCAGGGGGAGGAGATGCTCTTCAGGCTTGTGGAAGGAGGGAGGTCAGTGAGCAGGGCACTCTGTGCCTGTGAGGTGATGGTGAGGCTGACATCAGTGTTGCTCTCTGCAGCTCCCTGAGAGGAGGCTGGAGCCAGCTGGGGCTTGGTCTCTGCTCCCCAGCCTCAGGTGATGGAAGGAGAGGCACTGGCCTGGAATTGTGCCAGGGGAGGCTGAGGTTGGAGAGGAGGAGAAATGCCTTTGGTGCCAGAGGGGTCAGGGCCTGGCAGAGGCTGCCCAGGGAGGTGGTGGAGTCTCCTTCTCTGGAGCTTTTCCAAACTCACCTGGATGTGTTCTGTGTGCCCTGCCCTTGGGCTGGATGATCTCTGGAGGTCCCTTCCAACACTCAACATTGTGTGGCTCTGTGCTCCTAGTTAGGTGAGGCTGTGAGGGAGCAGCTCCAAACCATCCCATGGAGGTTTCAGGCCCCCTGCCTGCTGTTTGCAGGGTACTCTGAGCTTGTGGGCTGTGCCAGCCCCAGGAGCAGGGACTGGGCTCGGCCCATAGCTGAGCTGGGGAGCTCCTGGGGGCAGTTTCAGTCTAGCCACTGCTACAGGAACCTTGCAGAAACAGCTCTTGGCTGCAAGGTCTTTCACAGCTTTGCCCTCTAGGCTTTGGTTTAGAAGCTGTGGTGGTTGTTTCCTGGGCACCTCCAGCCCCGGCTTGCAGAGGGCACTCCGAGTGGAGCTGCTGTGGGAGCAGTTCCTGCCAGGGCTGTAATTATTTACCAGGTATCAGCAGCTGTCTGCAGCGTCTGGTTAATTTTCAGCTCGCCTCTGCCAGGGAAAATATGTAAATCAAAATGTGAAAGTTGCTCTTTTGCCTCTCCTCCAGGTCCTGGCTCCGTGTGTCACCTCTGAACCGTGCCGTGCCAGCTCCCTAAGCACCAGCCCTGCCCATCTCCTTGATGCACACCCACGGCATCATGGCCAGCACTCAGGAGCACCCGGCCTTGTCTTCCTCGCCCAGCTCCATCGGCAAACCCTGCTGTGAAGACAAGGACTTGAGCAGGTTCCACGATGAGCAGGCAGCTGCCGGCAGCCAGCCGTGCCCCGAGCTCATCGAGGAGGTGCGGGAGAGGGGCTCGCTGCAGGCGGTGCCCGCCGGCAGCCCGGAGCCGGCCGGCAGCCCGGAGCCCGCCGGCAGCCCGGTGACCGCGGCCGTGCTGAGCAGCATCAGCGAGGACTGCCGGGAGCAGTTCGCCAACAGCGTGCTGCAGCTGCGGGAGCACGACGAGCCCGAGGCCGCCGGACCGCCCGGGCCCCGCGGCGCCGGCGAGGGCGACGGCGGCGGCGCGGAGGACGTGAAGGTGCAGTTCAACAGGGCGGGCGGCGGCGGCGGCTTCCTGGAGGGGCTGTTCGGCTGCCTGCGGCCCGTCTGGAACATCATCGGCAAGGCTTACTCCACCGACTACAAGCTGCAGCAGCAAGGTGAGGGGGAGCGAGCTGCTGGGGAGGGTGCCAAGGGCAGGAACGCGGCCCGGGGCTGTCCCCAGCTCGCCAGGGGACAGCTTTTTATCCAGGGGGAAGTGTCCCACCGGTTTCTTTAGGTCCCGAATCACAGAGCCGTTCAGGTTGGAAAAGACCTTTAACCTTGAGTCTGCCCATAACCCGACTGCCATGGCCACTGAGCCACCTCCTGAAGCAGCACATCTGCAGCTTCTGGAATGCCTCCAGGGCTGGGGACTCCACCACCTCCCTGGGCAGCTTCTGCCAGTCCCTGACCACTCTGGCACCAAAGACATTTTTCCTCCTCTCCAACCTAACCCTCCCCTGGTGCAACTGAAGGCTGTTTCCCCTCATCCACCTTGAGACTGAGCAAGGGCTGTGGGAGCTGGGAGGTGCTGTCCTGGTGCCATCTGAGAGCAGAACATTTCTGTGGCCTTGAGCTTTGAGGCTGTGCCCTTCTCTTGCCTGTGCCCAGACACCTGGGAGGTGCCGTTCGAGGAGATCTCAGAGCTGCAGTGGCTGGGCAGCGGGGCACAGGGAGCTGTCTTCCTGGGCAAGTTCCGGGCAGAGGAGGTGGCCATCAAGAAAGTGAGAGACCAGAACGAGACAGACATCAAGCACCTGCGGAAGCTCAAGCACCCCAACATCATTGCCTTCAAGTAGGTGCTGGGAGAGACTCCTTAGCAGCACTCCTTCAGCTGGGGAGGAGCCCTCTGCTGGGGGACCCTGGCCAAAGTCAGTGGACAGCAGAGGTGGACATCCTTGCTCTGACCACCACTCTCACCCAGTTCTGCACTTGGAGTGCAGGCTCAGCAGGTGCCTGCTGTGAGCCCTGCAAGCCTGCAGGTGTGGCTGTTGGAGGACATCCATCCCTGCCACAGATGGGTTCCACAGAGCAGGCAGTAAGCATTGCCCTTGGCAGGAGAGCTGTTAGCAGAGCTTCGCCCAGGCAGAGAACAGATTACTCCCCTGCGCCCTGGCTGCCCCCTTTCAGAGTTGCCAACAGTCTCCTGGGGTGCGTTGGGAAGAGTGTGGCCAGAGGTCAGGGGAGCTTCTCCTCCCCTCTGCTCTGCCCTGCTGAGACCACACCCGGAGCACTGTGTCCGATTCTGGGCTCGCCAGCTCAGGAGGAACGGGGATCTGCTGGAGAGAGTCCAGCTGGGGGTTACTGTTCCTCTGCTGGCCCTGGCTAGCTGTGTGCTTTCCGTGACAGGGGAGTCTGCACTCAGGCCCCGTGCTACTGCATCATCATGGAGTACTGCGCCCACGGGCAGCTCTACGAGGTGCTGCGCGCCGGCCGCAAGGTCACCCCCCGGCTGCTCGTGGACTGGTCCACAGGCATTGCGAGTGGGATGAATTACCTGCACCTGCACAAGATCATCCATCGGGACCTCAAGTCACCAAAGTGAGTCTCCTGCTTCATCACAGGAGGGCTCAGGCTGGAAGGGACTGCAGAGAGCATCCAGCTCTGACCCCCTGCTCTCGGCAGGGACACCTCCCACCAGCCCAGGTTGCTCAGGCCCTCACCCAGCCTGGCCTTGGACACCTTCAGGGAGAGGAGGCCTTGAGCAGCTGAGTCTAGTTGAGAGGTGTCCCTGCCCATGGCAGGGGGCTGGAGGAGATGATCTCTGAGGTCCCTTCCAAGCTGAGCTGTTCTGGGATCCACAGCCTCCATGGGCAGCCTGTTCCCTACTCTCACTGGCAAGAATCTCTTCCTTATCTTCAGTCTCAATCTCCCCTCCTTCCTGCTTCTTCTTTCCTTTCCCTGGTGTTCTGGAATGCATCTTTCTCACTTCTCTGTTGCTTTCTGGCTCAAACTGTCTGGCTGCTTCTTCCCCTCGTGTTTGGCTTACTCCCTAGACCTTGATCACTCCTGTGTCCTGCGAGAGTGCATAAGATAATGGTGTAGCTCAGCCCAGGCCACAGCCTGGCTACAGCTGTGACAGCTCCTCAGCTGCAGTGAGCAGCCATGACTTGTACAAGTGCAGCTTTATCAAGACTGCTTGGTTTTGGCTCCTGGCACTTAGGAGCGCACTGAGGCACGGCCCTCAAGCGGCGCAGGGCGAGGGCTGCGGGGTGAAGCGCAGCTGCTCTGCCTGCGCTGCGGAGCTGAAGGGCACAGTCTCCCCACGCTGACTGAGGAGGCTTTAGGAAGGTGCAGATGCTGATTCCCTGCCCCTTTCCTCTGCCCCTTCTCCAGTGTTCTAGTCACGCACACAGACGCAGTGAAAATCTCGGATTTTGGCACCTCCAAGGAGCTCAGCGACAAGAGCACCAAGATGTCCTTCGCGGGGACTGTGGCCTGGATGGCCCCGGAGGTGATCCGCAACGAGCCTGTCTCCGAGAAGGTGGACATCTGGTGAGCGCTGCTGGGAGGTGTCTGCTCCTCGAGGCTTCTCTGCTTTCCTTGGGTGGAGGCAGGAAATGTTTGGTGTTCCAAGCGAAGGGCTTGGTCCTTGCTGATCATCTCGCCGTGAGAGGCAGAGGGAGTTTCCTTCCTGCAGTTCCTGCAATAGGAGGCTCTGTTCCAGGAAGGGTTCTCTCAACTTTCCCTTCCTTCAGCCTTCCTCTCTTCAGTACCCAGAGGAAAGCTGCGTGTGCTGACCTTTACCCATCCTGCACTGGCTTCTGACTGTCCAGCTGCAGCAGTTGTAGTGCTGAGTCTGACATCAGGGCACTCCCACCTGGCAGTGCACAGAGCAAGAGGGGTTTGTGGCTAGGGGGAAGAGACAAAGGTAAATGAAGTGCAAAAAACCTCACAGCAGCCACAGAGCCTTTTGTTGTGTTGTCTTCAAGACACTTTCTGGTTTGGTTTGGCCAGTAGGAAATGATGTGTTCACATTCACAGGCTGCACTGGGCTGGAAGGGACCCTCCAAGGGCATCCTGTCCCACCCCTGCAGCCCCAGGGACAGCTCCAGCTGGAGCAGGCTGCCCAGGGACACCTGCAGGCTGAGCTCGGATGGCGGCAGGGATGGAGCCTCAGCCCCCTCCCTGGGCAGCCTGTGCCAGTGTCTCCCCAGCCTCCCTGTGCAGAGCTTCCTCCTAGTGTCCAGCCTAAATGTGCCCTGCTCCAGTTCCAAACCATTGTCCCTCATCCTGGCACTCCCAGCCCTTGTCACAAGTCCCTCCCCAGCTCTCTTGGAGCCCATTCAGGTATGGAAGGCTGTTTTAAGGTGTCCCTGGAGCCTTCTCCAGGCTGCACAGCCCCAGCTCCCTCAGCCTGTGCTCACAGCAGTGGTGCTGCAGCCTCTGATCATCCTGGTGGCCAACAGGAACTGCTGGAGGCCTGTCTTAGTGAAGCTAACTTGCCTGTTCATCTAACAGCAGGAGGGTTTCATCTATCTGTCAGGAGTTTTAAAAGCTCACAAGTAAATAGGGAAGGGGAGGGGGGTGTGTGGAAACCAGTCTGGGCTGGTGTTCAGCCCAGTGCTGGGGCAGAGCAGGAGCTACCTGCTGTGTGGAATGTTTACCCTTGGTTGAAGGCCAGCATGCAAACGCTGCTGCACTCAGAGCAATCTCAGATCAGACATCCCTGGCACACCACACTCAAGAGTGGTTTTCTCAAGCTCCAGATGTTTCTGTTCAGCTGAATTCCCACAGCAGCTTTTCTCCTGCTTTGTTTCTCCATCAGGTCGTTTGGGGTAGTTCTGTGGGAGCTGCTTACAGGAGAGATTCCCTACAAGGATGTGGACTCTTCAGCCATCATCTGGGGAGTGGGCAGTAACAGCCTGCACCTTCCTGTCCCTTCCACCTGCCCAGATGGCTTCAAAATCCTCATGAAGCAGACCTGGTAAGGGCCTGAACCCTGCACTGCACAGCCCTGGGGCTGGCTCACAGTCAGACCAGAGTCAGGGTGGGAGTGCTGAGCTCACACTTGCCATGAGACCACAGAGTCTGAGCAGGTTGGGTTCCGCTCCCTCGTGGCAGCAGGCTGGGCCCCAGAAGGAAGTTTGGAGCTTAGAGGAAGCAGGAAGGAGCCTGTCTGGTGTGCTGGGTGGAAGGGGCAGGGGAGAGACTGGGAGGTTAGTGAGGGGAAAGGAGCTGAACAGCAGAGAGTGGGGGAGAAGAGCTCCGTGAGGGTGCCAGCAGGGTGCCAGGTACCCCTGAGCTGCTTGGTGAGTGTGCCTTAGCAGCAGGAGGATGACCTCCATCACCTCCATGCAGAGGTGGCTGCTTTGTTGTAGCAAAGTGGGTGATAAAAGGTAGCTCTGTGGGGAGAGAGAAGGAGCTGGAAAGGAAGTTGGGGTAACCTTTCTTGAGGCAGGTGCCAGGGTGAGAGGAAAAGATTTCTCTCTCTGGAGTGGGACTTCCAGAGCTGGGCAGTGCACTGCAGCAGGGGGTGGGCTCAGGCAGGTGCTGTGTGGCTGCAGAGGCCTTCGGTGTTTCCAGACACTGAGTGTTGCTGAAGGCAAGTTTCAGTTTGTACTACAGGGAGAATTCCCATTTTAACGTGGGGAAACTCATGGGATAACATCCTGAGATCCACTCCCTCTTGACAGGCAGGAGCAGCTCCAGATTGTGTCCCCCTTCCCTTGGCAGTCACCCTGTCTGCTGTGAATGGTCCTCAGCTCTCCTGTTTGCTCACCAGGCACCAGGGGCTGAGCGAGTCAGCCCCATAAACTCGGCTTCCCCGAGGCAGAAACGCAGAACAAATTGCTTTAAGCTGTTGGCTGATGAGCCAAAGGCTGTCCCAGTGAGGAGCCCCTGCAGAGGGGCAGGGAAGGCAGCAGTGTGCCCTCACCCCTGGCTGTTTGCAGGCAGAGCAAGCCCCGGAACCGTCCCTCCTTCCGGCAGACGCTGATGCACCTGGACATCGCCTCGGCGGACGTGCTGGCTACCCCCCAGGAAACCTACTTCAAATCCCAGGTAACTGCAGGGGCTGCAGCCCCTCGGGGCTGGGGTTGGCCCCAGGGATCTGCATTGTCTGCAGCAGAAGTCTGGATCCATGCTTTCAGTTTGGCTCCCAGGGAGAAGGAGACTGATGGAGATCAAAGCTTTCACAGACTGAGGCCTCTGCCAGCCCTGGCCAGAAACTCAGCATTGCCTCATTCCCTTCTCCCTGAGACTGCTGACTGGGGATGTTCTGCTCCCAGCTGTTCTCCAGTGCTGTTGTGCAGGAGGCCATGGAGCTGCTGAGAGTGGAAGCATTGACTGGTAGTGCAGATGGGCTGGGCAGTGGCACAAAGCTGTTACAAAGCAGATGAGGGACACTGGGACTCCTGGGAGGATCTAGAAGTATGTTCTTAGAGAGTCCTCTGAGTCCTACCCAGGGAGCTACGGTCTGCTCCCATGTAGGGTATGACACAGACCCTGTCTGGAGCTGTCTGCAGTGCTGAGGGGTGTGGGAGGCTGTGGGTGTTTCTCAGGCTGCCAGAACCAGGGCTTCAAGGGGCAGATGGGGTTAGCATCACCCTAGGGACAGTCAGCATTGTAAGGGGTCTAGAATCCTGGAATGGCTCAGGCTGGAAGGACCTCAGAGATCATCTGCTGCAACCCCCTGCCATGGGCAGGGACATCTCTCACCAGCCCAGGTTGCTCAAGGCCTCATCCAACCTGGCCTTGAGCACCTTCAGGCAGGAGGCAGCCACAGCCTCCCTGGGCAGCCTGTGCCAGAGCCTCAGCTCCCTCCTGCTGAACAACTTCTTCCTCAGCTCCACTCTAACCCTGCTCTGCCTCAGCTCCAAACCATTCCCCCTTGGCCTGGCTCAGACCCCCTCAGCAAAAGTCTCTCTGCAGCCTTCCTGCAGGATCCCTTCAGGTCCTGGCAGGCAGCTCTGAGGTCCCCCTGGAGCCTTCTTTAGGATTTGGAAATGAAGATTTGGAATCTTATGACTTGTCATTTTTCTCAGTTTAAATGCCAAAGGGGAAGGAGAAAGAGCTTTAGGAGTTCTTGTCCCTCTCTAGGAGCTGCAGATCTGTTGTAAATGATCTAACTGGAGCACAGCTTTGGGAGTCCAGTTCGGAGCTGCTTAGCCAAAGATGCTGCGATGCTCTCACCCAAACCAGCTCTGCTAACAACAGGCTCTTTACACCCAAACCTGCAGTCTTGCCCAAGAGTTTTTGTTGGGTGCAGCCAAGGATCTCAGTCCTTTGTAAAACCCTGACAATGAATTGCTTCCCTAGGCTGAGTGGAGAGAAGAAGTGAAGAAACACTTTGAGAAGATCAAGAGCGAAGGGACCTGCATCCACCGGCTGGACGAGGAACTGATTCGGCGTCGCAGGGAGGAGCTGAGGTCTGTTGGCAGCCTCCTATGACTACTGTACCCTTCAGCCTCCTCTTGGCTGCTCCCTGTGCCAGCCTGTGCTCCCTGTGCTCCCTGTGCCCAGCCCCTGCTCACAGAGCCTGTGCTCCCTGTGCCCAGCTGCCCCAGCCCCTGCCTGTCTCTGTGCTCCTCTGATGAGGGCTGCTGGTGGCATACCCTGGGCCAGCCTGAGCTCCTTGTGAGCACAGAGAAGGAAGTTCCTGCCTTAGGCCTTGAGCACTGCTTGGCTGAGGGCAAACCAGAGGGGAGCAGTGGCAACTGTCCCTGTCTGGAGCAGCCTGAGCAGCTTGCAGCAGGGTCAGAGACTTGTGTGTGTGCCAGGGAATGTTTGTGCCTGGGATTTGGTGTTTGGGAGAACAGCACTGGGGCAGATGTGTTCTCCTCAGTGGAAAATGCATCTCACACTGTGCCCTGAGCAGCTTCTGCCCTGGTACTTTCTCTGGGTTAATTAGTTCCAGAGAAGTGAAGCTGGTGCCAGCCCACCAGCAGTGAGCACTGCCAGCCCATGAGACTGCTCTGGAGCATCAGACCAACGGCAGCATGAGAGCAGGATGCTTGGTTAAGACAGGCAAACATTACCTCTGTGGCAGAGATGTGCAAACGTGGTTGTGACACAGGAGCATGAGCCAGCAATGGCAGTGCTGGGTCAGAGCTGAGAAACCAAAGCAAACCTTGCTCACCACTCTGATGGAGCTGGGTATCAGGGGTCCCTAGCCCCAGGGGGCTTCTGATGGTCACATCTGTCAGCTGTGGTTCCTGGTGTCTTCTGTAGGTTCATGCTGCCTCTCATGGAACACAGAGAGGTGACCTCTTCCCCCACTTCTTGGCAGAATCATTCAGGTTGGAAAAGACCTCTAAGGTGATGGAGTCCAACCATAACCCAGCTACCATGACCACAAACTGCAGCCTAAAGCACCACATCTGCAGCTTCCTGAGCACCTTAGGAGCTGACTTGTCCCCAAGTGCTGATCAGGGCATGGCCCCAGGGCTCGTGGCTGTGTGCGAGGCACTCGGCAGCCCCTCAGGGAGCAGTGCTGTCTGCACTGCCTGCTGTCACCGTGCCCTGCTCCCAGCCCTCACTGTCAGCTCTGCCTGAGGCTCAGTGCAACGCAGTCACCTTGCTTGACTTCTGGGAGGTCTTTTCCCCCTTGCCCTCTCTTGGTCCCTGGGAGCAGCTGTGGAGCTCTGCCTCTGCCTTTCAGACACGCGCTGGACATCCGCGAGCACTACGAGAGGAAGCTGGAGAGAGCCAACAACCTCTACATGGAGCTCAGTGCCATCATGCTGCAGCTGGAGGTCCGGGAGAAGGAGCTCATCAAGTAGGTACCCCTGGGCATGGTGGCAAGCCAGGCATGGGGCAGTGTGCCCGCAGGAGGCTCGAGCTCTGCGCTTCACCTTGGAAGTGCACTTGCAGTGTTCAGGGAACCATGGAGATAGGAAAAGACCTTCGAGGGCCTCGAGTCCAACCATAACCCAGCTTGGGTTTTGTCTTCTCCCATGCTTCAGGAGGGAACAAGCAGTGGAAAAGAAATACCCTGGGACTTACAAACGCCACCCAGTCAGACCAATCATCCACCCCAACACCGTGGAGAAGCTGATGAAGAGGAAGGGAGTCCCCCACAAAGCAGGCAGCCAGACTAAGCGGTAAGAGCTTAACCCCCTGCGCTTAACCCCCTGCGCTTAACCTCCTGCTGTGGCAGCAGCCGGCCGCAGATCCTCGCCCAGGTGAGCAGCCCCATGCTGCCCTTCCAATCTGCTGAGGGCACAGGGCGAGGCAGAGGAGTGGTCACTCTTGGGACTGGTCTGGTCCTCAGAGCCACAGCTGTTTAATTCTCCCTGCCTGGGCAGCTCTGGAAGCATTTGGCCCCTTGGTGGTTGTCACAGTTGGCAGTGCTTTGACAGGAGGCAGCTGATGGGCGTCAGGGCAAAGAGCATGAGCTGAGTGGTGATCAGCAGGGTGAAGGATTGTGGAACTCAGGCAGAACTGCACAGGATGGATTCACTGTTAGGAAATTAAACTGGGATTTGAGAGTTGGGAACTCTTGCTGCCCTGGCAGCTATTTCCCTTCTGCATGACTTTCAGAAGGTTTGGGATTTGGTTTTTCCCTTCAGAGCAGCTCTCTGTGTTGTTCTTCAGTTTCTGGGATTTGCAGGAGTTAGTCCTGGGTAGCAGTGAACAATCTTCTGAAGTAAGAGCCACATGTGCCTCTCAAACGAGCAGGCTGAGAGCCTTCAGGTGCTGAGCACAGGGTGAGAGGCCTGCCCTGCTGCAGGGGCTTGGGAGGGAGCAGAGCATCAAAATAAGAGCAGAAGAAGGAGAGTTTGTGGCAGTCCCTGGGAAGAGCATCAAGAAAGGAGTGTGGAGTGTGAAGGGCTGAACAGAGGGGCCGTGGAGAGGCTCGAAGGACAAGTGCAGAACCGTAGCAGCTGCAGGGGAGGGCAGCAGGCAGGGTGCAGAAAGCAGAGGGTGCCCCTGGCTGGGGGCTGGTGGCTCACAGTGAGTTCTGCTGCCCTCAGGCCGGACCTGCTGCGGTCAGAGGGCATCCCCAGCGCGGAGCCAGCGTCCAACGGCTCTCCGGTCTCGGGCAGCCCCAAGATGTCGACGCTGAGCGGCAAGAGCCGGTACCGGTGCAAGCCTCGCCACCGCCGCGGCAACAGCAAGGGCAGCTCCAGCGACTTCCCAGGCATCCTGCGGCCGCAGCCCGCGCAGGACGAAGCGGCTCCGGCTGCTCCTCCTCCCCACCTCTCGCACCACCCGCAGCAGCCGGGCCACGGGCAGGACATCGCCAGCTGCGCCAACAACCTGCGGTACTTCGGCCCCGCGGCCGCGCTGCGCAGCCCGCTCAGCACCCACGCCCAGCGCCGCATGGCCGGATCCAGCCCCGACCTCATCTCGGCCGCGGTGCAGGCCGACTGCCGCCGGAGCCTGCAGAGCCCGCGGGGCACGGCCGAGCGCTGGCAGTGCTGCCAGGCAGACCCCTACGGCTCCTGCCTGCAGTGCGGGGAGGAGGACCTCGGGCAGGGGCAGCCGGCGGGCACAGCGCCCAGCCGCGGGCAGTCGCCGGCGCCCCCTGCCCCGTACGAGAGCGCAGAGCGCATGGAGAGGGGCGAGGGGCAGGACTTGTGCGGCTGCGAGCCAGCCGCTGCCATAGGCACGCCCCAGCACCTGGCTGCTTCAGTGCTACCCTGCAAGGCAAGACCCCTTCAAAAGGTAAGGATAAAGCACAGGGATTTGGGAAAAAAACCACCAAATCTGCACTTCTCCCCTTCCTGGCAGGAGCAGTGAGGCAGAGGCCCCTGTCTGGGTGCTCCACACGCACACAGCAGTAGGCTGACTCGAGGAACTTTAGCTCAGAGAGTCACAGCACCACTGAGGGTGGAAAACACCTTCAGGATCATCCAGTCCAGCCATAGCCCAGCTACCATGGCCACTAAACTGCATCCTGAAGCGCCACAGCTGCAGCTTCCTGAACACCTCCAGGAGCCCTCCCCTGGCACAATTTCAGGCCATTGCCTCTTGTCCTCTCCCCTGGGTACTTGGGTGAAGAGCCCAGCCCCAGCCTCACTGCAGCCTCCTCTTGAGGAGCTGTAGTGAGCAATGAGGTCTCCCTCACCTCTCCTGGCAGGAGATGCCCTCCAAGCTGAGGGCATGTCAGAGCATGCTGCTTACAGTGAGGGCTGGCAGATCTGCTTTGGGTTCCTCTGTGTGTTCCAGGTCAGGCAGGTGCTGAGCTGAAACTGTTGAGCTGAACGTTTGTTGCTGAAGCAATCCCAAAATATTTCCAAAGCCTTTCTCAAACCAAAAAGATGAGGGAAAGGCATCCCCCTGGGGATGTTAAGGGGATCTGTGGCACTGCTGCTGTGCCTCAGAGCAGGACTTCAGCATTTCCATGGCCTTGGGGATGTGCCTTTTGCTGCACCTGCCAGGACCTGTCCCCCTTGACTGAAAGTCATCACTCTCAGTGGTCCTGTGGAGGTTTTGCAGGGATCCAAAAGATGTTATGGCACAGATGAGCACAACAGTTCTTTATTCCTTCTGCTTCCATCCAGGGGGTGAGAGAAGTAGAAGTTAATCTGAGTGGAATTTAGAGAGTAGGGAATGAAGGAAAAGTGGATGAGTGCCAGACCAAGAGTGCTGGTTTGGGCCTGGAATGAAGGGAGGAGATCCTTTGTGTTACAAGGCAATGGGATGAGTGCAAGGTCCTGCACCTAGGTTAAGGCAGCCCTTGATGCCAGCGCAGGCTAGGGGTGATGAGGTTGAGAGCAGCCCTGCAGGGAAGGACTTGGGCTGCTGGTGAGTGAGAAGCTGAACAGGAGCCAGCAGTGGGCACTGGCAGCACAGAAGGCCAGGGGCAGCCTGGGCTGCATCCAAAGCAGCATGGCCAGAGATGGAGAGAGGGGATCCTGCCCCTCTGCTCTGGGGACACCTCACCTGCAGGACTGTGTCCAGCTGTGGGGCCCCAACACAAGAGGGACATGGACCTGATGGAGAGGTTCCAGAGGAGGACACCAAGATGATCAGAGTGTTGGAGAACCTCTGTTGTGGGGACAGGCTGAGAGAGTTGGAGTTGTGCAACCTAAAGAAGAGAAGAGAAGGCTCCAGGAAGACCTCAGAGCTGCACTTCAGTATCTTCAGGGGAGCTGCAGGCAGGCTGGGGAGGAACTGTTCAGAAGGGGCTGTGGGGACAGGACCAGGGGCAGTGGTTTGGAACTGGAGCAGGACAGAGTTAGGTTGGACACAAGGAGGAAGCTCTGCAGAGTGAGGCTGGGGAGACACTGGCAGAGGCTGCCCAGGGAGGCAGCAGGGATGGAGCCTCAACCATTCAAGGGCAGCCTGGATGTGTCCCTGTGGCTGCAGGAGGGTTGGACAAGATGCCCTTGGAGGGTCCCTTCCAACCCCATGTGTTCTGTGATCTGAATGAGGAGCTGGCAAGTTGGGTAGGACTGCAAACACCAAGGGGTGGATTTGGATGGGAAATGATTCAAAAGCTCTGTGCTCACTGAGGCAGAGAATGGAACAAACCTCAGCTTGTCCTAGAGCCAGCAGCAGAGGCTGTGCCCACCCTGTGCCCCACTCTGGTCAGGGCTCTTGCAGGAGCAGTGGCAGTTGTCAGAGTTGGTCAGCTCAGTGTTGCTGTGGCTGTCAGGGTGGTGCTGATTGCTTGGTTTGCTCCTGTGAAAACTCAGCACCCAGTGCTGGGGGCCTGGAGCAGTGCTGGGGGCCTGGAGCAGTGCTGGGGGCCTGGAGCAGTACTCTGCTGTGTCCCACAGCCAGTTCCAGCAGGGGCAGCATTCAGAGTGCCTGAGGGGAGCTGCTGCTGAGGTGCCTGAGGCTGTGGTGGGTACAGAGGTTACCTTCTTGTCTGGATGGCTGCAGCCACGCTGACTTGGTCCTGGAGGGCCAGGGGACAGCTTGCATGTTTGTCCTTTCACAGAGGTGACATCTTTCTTGTCCTTGTTTTCTGCCAGAGTGGTGATGACTCTTCAGAAGAGGAGGAGGGTGAAGTGGACAGTGAAGTGGAGTTTCCTCGCAGGCAAAGGTAAAAGGTGAATCCTCTCCACTCCCTCCCTCCCTCTCCGCTCCCTCCCTCCCTCTCCGCTCCCTCCCTCCCTCTCCGCTCCCTCCCTCCCTCTCCGCTCCCTCCCTCCCTCTCTGCTCCCTCCCTCCCTCTCTGCTCCCTCCCTCCCTCTCTGCTCCCTCCCTCCCTCTCTGCTCCCTCCCTCCCTCTCTGCTCCCTCCCTCCCTCTCCACTCCCTCCCTCCCTCCCTCTCCGCTCCCTCCCTCTCCGCTCCCTCCCTCGGGACACAGAGCTCAGAGAGCTCCAGCAGCTGCACACCAGCCCTGGGACTCTGGGAGGGGCTGGCAAAAGAGAGAAGCACATCTGGTGCATCCCATCCCCCTCAGCTGCTCCCCTCTGCTTGCTCACTGTTTGCAGCCTGCCCTGAGGTTCATTCCTAGATTCATGGAAGGGGTTGGGCTGGAAAGGAGCTCAAAGGTCATCCAGTTACAGCCCAGGTTGCTCAAGGCCTCATCCATCCTGGCCCTGAGCAGCTCCAGAGAGGGACATCCACAACCACACCAGCTGGATGTTGAGACCCCTGTGGGTTTTTCCAGATGTTGTCTATTAACTGTTGCTGCTGTAGGGCAGACTCCAACAGAGCTCAGAGCTGGGTGACAACAGGGCAGGTGAAGTAAGGCTTGAGGGGATATTGCTGCCTAGGCCTGGGTGACAGTGGCCTTCCCATGCCTGTGGTCAGGAAAGAGATCATGGAATTAGTGCTGTAGCCTTCTGAAAGCAGCTGCTGGAAGTGCAGAAGTAATCCAGGGGGAGACAAGGTTCGAGGTTATGAGGAACACCTCCCTCCCTGGAGGTGTTCAGGGATGAGACCTTGTGCAGCCTGGGCTGGAGGTGGCCCTGGATGTCTGTCCCAAGAGCAGAGATGTTGCAGTCCTCTCATCAACCTGGTAGTCTGCTGGACTCTCTCCAGCAGATCCTTCAGCTGGGGAGCCCAGCACTGGACACAGTATTGCAGGTGTGGGCTCAGAGGGGAGGGGCAGGAGACCCTCCCCAGCCCTGGCACAGGCTGAAGCCCTCTGCTGCTTTGCAGACCTCACCGCTGCATCAGCAGCTGCCAGTCCTACTCCACCTTCAGCTCGGAGAACTTCTCCGTGTCGGATGGAGAGGAGGGGAACACGAGCGACCACTCCAACAGCCCTGACGAGCTGGCCACCAGGCTGGAGGACGAGCTGGCCACCAAGCTGGAGGATGAGCTGGCTGAGAAGCTGGAGGACATGCTGTCCCAGACCCCCGAGATCCCCATCGAGATCTCCACGCAGTCCGACGGGCTGTCCGACAAGGAGTGCGCCGTGCGCAGGGTCAAGACTCAGATGTCTCTGGGCAAGCTCTGTGCAGAGGAGCACAGCTGTGAGGTGAGCTGGCCAGCTGCCTTGGCCCTGTCCTGCTGAGGGGGAAGGGCTGGTGTGGGAAGGAGCACGGGGTCCAGAGCGGTGGAAGCAGGGCGGTAGATGCGGTACAGCAAAGCAGCTGCTCAGCTACTCTGTCCTTGTGCTGCTGGCCAGAGGAGTGGCCGAGGGGAAGCAGCACAGCCAGGGCTGGGAGGGGGTTGCTGGTCCAGGGCAGTGTGCTGCTGGGAGGCCAGGAGGGCTGTGGGCACTGAGTGGCACACAACAGGGCACACGAGGCACAGACTGGGTGCAAGCTGTCTGCCTCAGGCTTCCCCACAGTCCTGCTGCTGGGCTTCCTTTGCCGTCTGCCAGGGGCTTGGGAGGGGTAGGGCAGAGCCTGCTGCACCAGCTTATAAATCCATCTGGCCAGATGTTTGTTTGACAGGAGATGATGATGTGCTGCCGTCGCCTCCTGTGCGCTGGTGGTGATCTTTGCCTGTCTGCTGTTAGAGGCTGGGGTGGTGTGGGACAGGAGCATTGCTCAGCCACATGGTCAGGGGCAGGGCTTGGGTGGTCAGGGGCAGGGCTTGGGTGGTCAGGGGCAGGGCTTGGGTGTTCAGGGGCAGGGCTTGGGTGTTCAGGGGCAGGGCTTGGGTGTTCAGGGGCAGGGCTTGGGTGTTCAGGGGCAGGGCTTGGGTGTTCAGGGGCAGGGCTTGGGTGTTCAGGGGCAGGGCTTGGGTGTTCAGGGACAGGGCTTGGGTGTTCAGGGACAGGGCTTGGGTGTTCAGGGACAGGGCTTGGGTGTTCAGGGGCAGGGCTTGGGTGTTCAGGGACAGGGCTTGGGTGTTCAGGGGCAGGGCTTGGGTGTTCAGGGGCAGGGCTTGGGTGTTCAGGGACAGGGCTTGGGTGTTCAGGGACAGGGCTTGGGTGTTCAGGGACAGGGCTTGGGTGTTCAGGGGCAGGGCTTGGGTGTTCAGGGGCAGGGCTTGGGTGTTCAGGGGCAGGGCTTGGGTGTTCAGGGACAGGGCTTGGGTGTTCAGGGGCAGGGCTTGGGTGTTCAGGGGCAGGGCTTGGTGCTGAGCCTTCAGTGCTGGGTCAGACTCTGGAGTGGTTGGAGGTCTCTCCTAAGCAGATGCTTTGTGCCACGCTGTGATCCTGTGACTGAAGCCTGCCCCTCTCCCTTTGCCCTGCAGCCCCCAGGCCAGTTTGCAGACTCAGACTGTGACTCTTCTGAAGGGGAGTGTTCCGATGCCACCGTCAGGACCAACAAGCCCTGCAGCTCTGCTACTTGGTAACACAGATCTCCCTCAAGGCTTCCTGGTACTGGCATTTCGATTTCCCTGAGGTTCCACTGCATTCCCCCTCGTCACCCTTTGCAGGAGGAGCAGCTGCTTCTCCTCCCCACCCCAGGAGTGATTTGCAATAACCTGAATCTCTGGAAAATGTCCAAATGGAATTAATTCTCTTGGAGCATTTCAATCAAGAATGGCAGGGATGTATTTTATTGAATAATCTAGCTACTGTAACATGGATATTTATTTTTTTGACATTTTAACACTTTTTACTGTAAAGAGTGGATTGTATTTATAGACACACAGACCTATTGCAAAAAACCAGACAGAGCTCAGCAAGCACACGGCAGGGGGACGTCCTGGCAGGCACGGGGGGATGCTCTTGCTGCTGCCACGGGGGACCAGGCCTCATGGCCCTGAAGGCTGGAGAACAGATGGAGCAAACTGAAGCACTCAGCCCCACAAGCAAGCAGGCAGGAGAAGAGCCCTCCCCAGGGGGAGCTGTGACCCCAGCGAGCCCAGCAGCGCCCGGCCGGGGCCTTCTGACCCGCGGCTGGGGACGTTCCTGGAGACAGCTGCTGCCGAGGTGCTACCCTCCAGGGGCTCCTGCCCCGAGGCACCCCCAGGAATGGAACAGTGGGGCTTCTTTTAAGGAGTTTTCGTTCCTTTTTATTTATTTTTTTTTAATCAGCAGTTTGTTGTGAGGTCCTGAGCTGCAGTCTAACCTCGTCCTCTCCAGACTGGTCCCAGAGCACTTCCTAGCACCCTCCTGGCTTCCCTCGGGCAGTGCTGACCTCCAGTCGAGCAGGAAAACCCTGCAGCTGCAGTGTGCCATTTCCCAGTCCACTTCCTCCTCTTACCTCCTGTCTGCTTCAGCCGCCCTAGGAGATCGATCAGACCGGCGCTGGGAAGCCAGGGGCGAGGCGCGGGCAGCGCAGCTGCGGACCCCAGCCCCCTCCTGGCTGTGCCTGGGCTGGGCTTGGAGAAGCAGCCCCTGGGTGACCAGCAGAGCTCCGTCCCGAGGGGGCAGACCGGAGACGAGCCCAGCCCTGCTCTGTCTCCTTCGCTGCCGGTCTGGAAGCACTCCGGCCGGCCGCCCTTCTGTCAGGCTCTGTGCAGAGCAGGCTGCACCGGGGTCTGCTGGCGGCTGCGGCGCAGCCGTGGCTCGGCTGTGCCCCGAGGCCTCGCTTCTCCCCCCAGCTGGAGCCCTGCAGGTGGAGGTGAGGATGGAGCCGAGGAGAAGCTGTTTTCTGGTAGAACTCATAGTGCCTTCCCTTCAACACTACTCTTCTGAGTCACTATTTAAAGAGAACAAAACCATAGAGCACGAGTCCCCCTCCCCTGCCCCCCTGCAGCAGCTTCCCCTCTGCCCTTCCCGGTGTGCTGTGCCGTGCCAGGGGGGCACAGGGCTGCTCTGCTGGGTGCAGCAGCCTGGGATGGAGGGCAGCCACAGACCATGGCCAGGTACTTCTGTTGCTGTTTGTTTACATTTTGTGTTACAAGGTTGGTTTGGGTTTACCTGTGGTAATTTATAGCCTGATGGCACAATGAAGGAAAATGTCTTACTTATGCAGAGAGCAGTATTGTACCACTTAAATTATCCCAGATTTTTAACTTCCTGTAGCTGGACTACAACAGATCCTAAGTTATGATGTTATTTTATTATTTATTATCATTTCTGTAGATCAGAAGGTTGGCTTCCCTGCCAGCACAGCTGGAACCTCTTTGTGTGACCTGCTCCCTGGGGTGGCTGGGAGCAGAGCTGCTGCCTCTGGTGATTTCCAAGGGTGCTGTCATACTGGGGCAGAGAAGCAGAGGCTGGCCCAAGGATGGACAAAGGCAGCCCCCCCAGGCCCTGTGGCACTGCTCCTGGCCCATGCTGCAAGGTGCTCCTGTTGCTGGCAGTTGGCAGCCCCTGAGCTGGTGGGGAGTGGTGCTGAGGGAGCGAGAGGCTTCTGAACCCATCACAAAGTGAGGAACCCTCACAGGTCCCCTGGCAGGAGCATCCAGAAGGACAGGCACTGAGGAGGGCAGCAGGCACCAGAGCAGGAGTGGCCAGCAGTGGATCTCCATGGTGGATCTCCATGGTGGATCACCTGTGCAGAACCTAACAGGCTGCTGGAGGGAAGGGCTCACCCCTGCCTGCAGCAGCAATAATCGGCTCTGGGTGGAGGCAGCAAACGCAGAGGGGAGCAAAGCTCTGCTCTGGTTTGTTCCTTGTTTCCTCTTCCCATCTCCCAGTTCTCCTCCCAGATGCTCTCTGTCTCTTGGCCAGCAACAGGAGGAGGTGGCAGGGCCATGGCTGCCTGCTGTGGTGTGGAGGAGGAGACACAGGTCAGGGGACTTGGTGGGGGGATGCAGGAACTCAGCAGTGGAGAGCTGGCTGCATGTGACAGGGGCACACAGAGAGGACCCAACTGGAATGAAGAGAAGTTGAGCACTGCCCTCAAAGCCCCCACAGCAGATGCCAGGGCTTATGCCCCTTTAGACACTGTGCCACTCAGCTCTGGCAGGTGTCCTGAGCTCCCACAGGCAGGGCTGAGAACTCAGCCCACAGCCCCGTGGTGCCCACTGCCCATGGGCAGCACTGGTGCCCTAGGACAGCCCTACAGCAACAGGCCCAGAGCAGAGCTGCCTCTGGCTCAGGCCTGGCAGAGTGTGGGACAATTCAGCCTCTAACTAAAAGATCCAGATGGGTTCTGGCAGCCATGGTCTCTGCTTAGAGCTTCTCCACCATGCTGTGAGGCTCCTCTGGGCTTGCAAAGAAGTGTAGCAGCTTTGATGTGTGGAGCCTGGGACTCTTCCAGGCCAGCTGTCCTGGCTGTGTGCTGCCTGCTGCCCATCCTGGCAAGCAGAGCTGACCCCTTTGGGCTGCCTGCTGCCACACGTAGCTCTGGCTCCTCTCCATGCCCAGGCAGCTGTGCTGGTAAGGGTCCAGCATTGCTCTCCTCCCTGCAGTGTCCCTCTGGGACTGCCACTAGAGCTGTGCCCCCTTGCCCCAGGGCAGAGCCCTGTGCCCGTGGAGATGTGCCCCCAGCCTCCCCCTGCACACACCCCTCGTGCCCTTGGCCATGTGCGGGCAGGGGCACCTCAGTGCCCCCTGTGTGCTCGGGGTGGCTGCTGTCAGTTCCCCAGGGCCTTCTCCTTGGTGAAACCTACCCAGAACTGCACCCAGCTGTGGTCTGCACCCTGCTGGATGGGCACTGCTGCTGTTCCTCACGGGGCTGAGGGGCTGCTGCTTCCTCCTCGTAGTAGCACTGCAGCTGCAGGACAGTAAGCCCTGGGCTCCCCTTCCAGCAGCCTGCCTGCCCTGGTGCAGTTCTCAGGGCTGCTGACAGCTCCTGCCACTGCCCAGACCCTTCTCCCACAGCTGAATGTTGCCTTCCCCACCGTCGTGTCCAGTACCCGCCCCGGCCCTGCCCCGTGGTGTTCCTCTCTCCCCTCCCTGCTCTGCGCAGTCCTGACTCAGACTTGATTTTTGTATGCCCGGTGTACAGTGATGGGAACAAGAATGACTATCAAAGCAAACAATGCATGGAATAAAGAGCCAGTGTACTTCAAGCCTGCTCAGCCTGGTCTGCTCACCTGGGAAGGGCTGCTGGGAACCTTGGGATACTGTCCTGAGGCCTCTGGATCGGCACCGGTGAGCAGCTTGTGCCTCCCTGAACGCAGCTGAACTGGGACGGGAGAGCTGCAGAGGCTGGGCAGAGGCTGGGCAGAGGCTGGGCAGAGGCTGGGCAGAGGCTGGGCAGGGCACAGGGAACCTGCCCAGCACCCAGGTGTCCCTCAGCCTTCTGCCCTTGGCCAGCCAGGGAGAGGACCTGCAGCCTGGGACCTCTGCTGTCCCACTCGGTTCAGCGTTGCCGGTGGGGAAGGTGCTCAGGTCAATGAGGCATTCAGTGTTAATGAGGCATTGCCCCAGTGCTCTGCTGCCTCCCAGCTGCCCCCTTCCACATCAGAGATTGTTGTCCTAGTGGAGGGCGAACTCCTGGAGAGCAGAGCAAGGCAGTGCAAGCAGCCAAGCCCTGGCAGCATGGCAGCACCAAATCTGCCCAGCCAGTGGGACAGAGCCTCCCTGCTTGCTTGGAAACCTCCTGGGTATAGAAGAGCAAAGAGGTGTAAAGCTGCCTCTCCAGGACACATCGCTCCCAGGCAGGCACAGCCACTCCTTTGTGGCTTTCCCTTAGTCTGGGGGGAGGAGCAGGTCCTGCCAGGCCTCAGGAGCAGCCTTCTGTCTTCAGAGGGCAAGGATGCTTGCAAGGCAGCTCCTAGCTCTTCCCTTCCCAAGTGTTTGCTGCAGGGGCACATCCTGCCTGTCTGAATGACAGGGGACGAGTGTCCTCCGGCTCTGCAGGCTCTCCTCTGGCTCTGCAAGCTCTCCCCAGCATGGTTTGGGCTGGAAGGGACCTCTGAAGGCCATCCAGTCCAACCTCCTGCACTCAGCAGGGACATCCTGCACTGGAGCAGGTTGCCCACAGCCCTGTCCAGCCTCACCTCGAGTACCTCCAGGACTGGAGCCTCAACTGGCACCTCCCTGGGCAGCCTGCTGCAGTGTTCCAGCAGCCTCCTGGTAAGAGAAAGGAGCAGGGCCCCTCTGACACCCTCGCTTGTCGCTCCCCTTTGTACTTGTACTACTGCCCCTCATGAAAGAGAGGCCAAAAATGCTAAGTGAGGATGGGTTTGGAGGGGGCAGAGGGAGGAGGGAGCAGGGCCTGCCTGCAGCTGGGAAATGCTGCTCCTGGAGTGGGGGTGAGAGACTGCTGCTGGTACAGCTCCACAGAGGGTTCAGAGCTGCCTTCAAGTGCTGGGGGGTGAAGGGTTCAGATCTGCCTTCAAGTGCTGGGGGGTGAAGGGTTCAGAGCTGCCTTCAAGTGCTGGGGGGTGAAGGGTTCAGAGCTGCCTTCAAGTGCTGGGGGGTGAAGGGTTCAGAGCTGCCTGTGTCATGGGATGCTGCTAGTCCTGATGATTGTCTTTTCCCCATTGCTGACACATCTGCAGGGGCTGCCAGCAGCCTGAGGCACTGTGAGGACACAGGCTGGTGCAAAGGAAAGAGGCAGAGGAAGGGCAGTGCTGACAAAGCCTGTATGGCACTCCTGGTGCAGACACATGCACAGCTCAGCCTTCCTTAGGGACCCTCACACCTCCCAGAGGAGAAGAAGGATTAAAAACTGCCAGTGCCCTCAGTCCATGGTGGCACAAAGCATGCAGAATATAACCCCCAGGCACAGAGAACTACAGCTTTAGGAGGCAGTCCCCCAGCAGCTGAGGCAGCTGAGCCATCAGGAGCTCTTCCTGCCGTTGAGCACTGGAGCATCCTCTCCATCCAGCTTCAAGTGCTGCTTGCTGTACTTCTTGATGAGGGTCCCTGGGATCAGTGCCGCCACAGCCATGGCCAGCAGCTTCAGCAGTGTGTCCCAGGAGAAAATGGCATCCAGAGAGGTGATCTGTGAGAGAATGGCTCCTGTCTGCACACAGATGAAATTGTAGGGTGTGAGACCTGAAAACCAGAGCAAAAAGATTAGCATAAGGGTGGGGAGAGCCTGGCACAGGCTGCGCAGGGAGCCTGTGGCTGCCTCCTTCCTGGAGGTGATCAAGGCCAGGCTGGGTGAGGCCCTGAGCAACCTGGGCTGGTAGGAGGTGTCCCTGCCCAGGGCAGGGGGTTGGAGCTGGGTGGTCTTTTAGGTCCCTTCCAACCCAACCCACTTTCTGATTCCATGAATTCCCAGGCCAGGCACAGGGGGCTGCTGGGCAGGGCAGAGAAGAGAAGAGAAGAGGGAGCGAGCTGAAACTGCTGTGTGGGTGATGTACAGACTGAAGTGCTCTGAGCCCTCCGAGCACAAGGGCAGCACAAAGGCAAACAGTTCAAGGGGGCAGAGTCACAGCTGCCCCCCTGCCCCTCCCCAGCTCTGGATGGGTGCTACCCAGGGCTGTGGATGAGGCGAGGTCAGGCTGCCCCCCGGGCAGCGTCCCCAGGCCTTACCGATGAGAACGGAGAAGAAGAACTGGGCCACAGGGATGTTTAAAATGGGAGCTGAGAGATTCAGAAACCAGTTTGGTGTCATGGGGAACAGCCTCAGGAACAGCAGGAAGAAAAATAAGCAGCTCCTGTTCTCCTCCACCTGCCAAGGAAACGCTCCAAGTCATTTCTGCCCTGCAGACAGCAGCCGTGCCCGTGGCACTGAGGTGAGTGCGAGTCCTCTGCAAGGAGCTCTGCCTGCTGCAAGGTAACATCAGCCCAGAACTGATGACAAGCAGCAACTCTGTGCGTGGATGGGAGCCTCCTGGGAGCCAGCCCCTTCCATGCAGCTGGTGACAATGGGATCTAACCTGCATGAGAGGTGGGGAAGCCAAGAGCAGAACCAGCTGCAGCACGCAGCACAGGCTGGGTGCAGGCAGTTCTGGAGCACAGGGGCACCCCAGGCACACATCTGCCTTGGGAGCTGCCATTTTCCATGCACCCCTTTGCAAGCAGCCTTGCTCCCACAAGAGTCTACTCCTGGGCCACGTCAGAAGAGGCCCTTAAGTGACCTGATGCAGCTCCTAGACGCAGCTATTTTTCCCTGTCACCCCAAGAGGCAGCCTCAGCAGGGGCGTTCCAGCTGTCTGCAGCACCGAGCCCCTTCTTACCTTTCTTTGCAGCAGAGCCACTTTGTCCGGGAAGTAGGAGACAATGAACTGCTTCCCAAAGGTGCCAGACAGCAGGTAGCAGAAGGTGGCTCCCACAGAGGTGAGAGCCGAGCACAGCACCAGCCCCGTCCACGGCCCGAAGAGTGCTCCAGCCAGGACGTTCTGCCAGGACACAGCGCAGGGTGAGCGCTCAGCCACGACCGAGTCCCTTCAGCCCGGGGCGCTCCGGCTCCTGCAGGGCCCGGGCTAGCCCCGTCCCCTCCCGCCACGGCCCGGGCTAGCCCCGTCCCCTCCCGCCACGGCCCGGGCTAGCCTCGCAAGGCACCGGCCCCGCACCTTGCCCCGGCAAGCAGCACTTGCTCGGAGACTGGGGGCCCCTCCGAGCCCCGCGCCCCCCGGCCCCGCAGCCGTACCAGGAGGCTGGAGCCCGGGATGGCGAAGCTCTGCTTGTAGAGGTAGGCGGCGCAGAAGAGGGTCAGCGCCGTGCCCCGGTGCTGCCGCTCGTAGTCCCGCAGCGCCTCGGCCAGCTCCCGCAGCTCCTCCAGGTCCGACGGGAACCGCAGCGGCCTGCGGGAGGAGCGGAGATCGCGGGGGACACCCGGAGCACCGGCGCGCCCCGGCCCCCCCCGCCCGGCCCGGATCCCCCCGCGCCGCTCCCGCACCCACCTGCGCGCCGGCCCCGAGCCCAGCCGCGCCGACAGCAGCCAGAGCGCGGCCGTGGCGGCCGCAAAGACGAGCAGCAGCCCGGCCAGGCGCCGCCACATCCCGCGACGGCCGCCGCAGCGCCGCCGGGCGCGCAGGCGCGGGGCGGAGCCGAGCTGGCCGGGCGGCGCACACCGGGGCTGCCGTGGCTTGGGGCGCTCCGTGCCCCCGAGGGCGCCGCCGCGCTGAGCGCTCGGTCACCGTGAGAGGTGCCCGTGGGGCATTCGGTGCCCATGAGAGGTGACCGTGAGGGCTCCGTGCCCCTGAGAGGTGCCCGCGGGGGCTGGGTGCCTCTGAGACCTCGGTGCCCGTTGGGGCTCTGTGATGCTGAGGGCTTCGTGCTGCTGAGAGCTCCGTGCCCGTGGGGGCTGGGTGCCCATGGGGGCTGGGTGGGATCCTGCACTGTCTGGGGTAGGGAACGGACTCGGGCGGAGAGCTGTGCTCAGAACCCCCCCAGCGCTGTTATTTGTTTGCCATCTCTGCAGATCGCTGCGGCCAGTCCCCCGCCAGCTCCGGCTCTCGGGAGCCGCAGGGACGCCTCCAGGTGAGCCCCCAGGGCTGGGAAAGTGTCCACCACCTTCAGGCAGAATGTGCACAGCTGACACATCCAGCTCTTAGCTCCTGCTCCAGCACGGGATGGGCTTGAAGGTGCTTCTGGTGTTCTCCTTCAGGACGAGGTCGTATCTGCACAGCTGGGGTCTGCAGAAAAACAGCCAACAGGAGGCACAAGTGACAAACTGGCCTGGTGCCTCCCCCAGCCAGGGCTCACAGCGTGCTGCAGGCTGCCCTAAAACCCAGCCCCACTCCCATGATCACTGGCCTGAGCCCACCTAAGAGGAGGCTGACTTTAAGCCTCAGGTCATGCAGAATGGTTGGAAGGGGCCTCCAGAGGTCATCTGTCCCAACCCCTCTGCTAAAGCAGGGGCACCTTGAGCACATTTTCATTCTCCTTTGCTTTTGCTGAAAGGCCACAAACCCCAACCCTATGGGGTGGTCCTTCCAGCCCTGTTCCTGCCCATTCCCTGCTGCCCAGCATCAGAGGCTGTGCTGGGGCCAGGCGCTGGGCTGGCTTAGAGCTCGGCCAGCTGAGAAACAGAGGCAGGGCTTCGACCTCCCCTAAGGCCAGAAGAGCATTAGCCCTGGGACAGGGGAGGAGAGAGGGCAGCACACCCCTCCCTGTGGCTCTGACTGGTGGTAAAGCAGGCATGAAACTGTCCTCAGAGCCTGGCAGCTCCTCCCTTGGGAGAGCAGGGTGGGCAGCCTCGGGAAGTGTTTGGGCACCACTGAAGTGGTGTGTCTGGAAGTGGCTGTGGAGTGGTGGGAGAGGAGGAAGGGAGTGTCAGCAAGGAGGGACTGCAGGAGGACTTTGCCTGTTAGCTGTACACAGCCTTCCCCTGCTAGGAGGCTCAGATAAGGGCTGCAGACCTTCACAAAGTGCAGGGGAACGTGTCCAGCACCTCTGCCCTTTGGCTGGCTTCACCCTTCCCACTGCTATGCAATCCCTGCTTTCACCCAAGCCTAAAGACAGTGTGGCTTGGTGGGGGTGAGTGCCAGGGAGCTGGGGCCAGACTCTTCTCAGTGCTGCCCAGGGACAGGGCAAGAGGCAATGGGCAGAAACTTGCCCATAGGAAGCTCCATCTGAACATGAGAGGGAGATTCTGTGCTGTGAGGGTGGCAGAGCCTGGAGCAGGCTGCCCAGGGAGGTTGTGGAGTCTGCTCTGGAGCCTTTCCAGCCCCGCCTGGATGTGTTCTGGGTGCCCTGGCAGGGGCTTGGGCTGGATGATCTCCAGATGTTCCATCTATCCCTTGCCCTGTTGTGGTGCCCACACAGTCCTTGCACACAAGGTGAACCTTGCAGAGCACAGGCAGGGATCTTCCAAAGGCAATCCAGGAGGCTCAGGGGTAAGGCCTCAGGGCAGGCAGAGGTCAGCCAAGTGACTGAAGTGTCTGCAGGGTCTGAGCAGCAAATGCCCTGCCAGGTGCCTCGTGGTGCTGTGGGCAGCAGTCAGGCTTCGAGGCACAGTGGCCTCCAGCTTCCTACTTGCTGGAATTCCAGCATAAATCCTTCTCCCTGCTTGAGTGGACATGCAAATTAACTGGGATATAAAATGTGTGTGTGGTGCTGGACATCTGCCCAGAGTTCAGGCACAGCTCCTCAGAGGTCATTTTCCTGAGCAGAGGGTAAAGTGTCAGAGCACTGCTGAGATGTCTTCAGTGCAGCAGGACAGCCTCTGTGTTCAGGCAGTGTGGGCATGCACCCAAGGTGGAATTAATTCCCACAAGTCCTGCCTCCAGCTCTGCTGTCCCCAGCAGGAGAAGGACTCAGAGCTGCTGGGGAGAGGCCAGAGGAGGCCACAGAGATGCTCCCAGGGCTGGAGCAGCTCTGCTGTCAGCACAGGCTGAGGGGGCTGGGGCTGTGCAGCCTGCAGAGGAGAAGGCTCCAGGGGTACCTCAGAGCTGCCTGCCAGGACCTGAAGGGATCCTGCAGGAAGGCTGCAGAGAGACTTTTGCTGAGGGGGTCTGAGCCAGGCCAAGGGGAAATGGTTTGGAGCTGAGGCAGAGCAGGGTCAGAGTGGAGGTGAGGAAGAAGTTGTTCAGCAGGAGGGAGCTGAGGCTCTGGCACAGGCTGCCCAGGGAGGCTGTGGCTGCCTCCTGCCTGGGGGTGTTCAGGACCAGGCTGGATGAGGCCCTGAGCAGCTGAGTCTAGCTGAGAGGTGTCCCTGGGCATGGCAGGGGGCTGGAGCAGATGAGTTCTGGGGTCCTTTCCACCTGAGCCACTCTGTGGCTCTGGGGTGTGTGTACAAGAGCTGTCACATGGGAAATACATCGAATTTTCCTGGACAAACTTGGCCAGGCCAGGAATCTGTGAGCTCCACCTCCTGCTGCCCAGCCTGCAGCAGAGGCTTTGTGGAGCTCTGCTCACCTCTCTGGCTTGGTCAGGGGCCGGAGCCTCATCTGCAGGATCCTCAGCTTGAACCTGGGGCCAAGGACAGAGCCTGTGGAGAACGTCAGAGAGATTCTCTCCACACTGGCAATGTCCTGGTCGAACCCAACCAGCAGAGTGATTTGGTTGTACTGCTGAAAGGCTGCAGCTTCCCTGGGGAGAAAGCAGAGCAGGGGCCAGGGTCAGAGGGAGCAGCACCATTGTCAGTGCGGTCAGGGTAAGAGCAGAAGCGCTGCTGGGGAGCAGGGCTGAGCTCAGCAGGAGTTTGATTTACAGGGAGGAGCTGTGGTGGGTTCAGGTCTCCAGCTGTGACCCTGCTCAGCCCCTTTTGCACTCAGCTATTGAGGGCATTGAGGCACCCCCAGTGAGCTTGCAGACGGCACCAAGCTGGGTGGCTGTGCTGATCTGCTAGAGGGCAGGGGGGCTGTACAGCAGGGCCTGGGCAGGTGAGAGCCATGGGCCAAGGCTCACTGGATGAGGTTCAACAGGGCCAAGTGCCAGGGTCTGCACCTGGGTCACAACAACCCCGTGGTGAGCTCCAGACCTGGGGATGTGTGGTTGGGAAGCTGCAGAGCCCTGGAGCAGGCTGCCCAGGGAGGCTGTGGAGGCTTTGCAAACCTGCCTGGATGCGTCCCTGTGTGAGTGACCCTGGGTGCTCCTGCCCTGGCAGGGGGGTTGGAGTGGGTGGTCAGAGGTGCCCCTGCCATGCTGAGTGCAGTCAGAGCAGGAGGCTTTGCCTGGCCCAGCCCCAGGGGGTGGCTGCAGCTCGCCATGAGCTGGCACTCACGGGGGCACTGTGGATTCTGCCTTCTGCCCAGTGCCATCAGCCAGCACGATGCTGAGGGTGCCTCTCCTGGTGTCCTTGTTCCACGTGGTGACATCCAGCAGGTAGTGATAGACTGAGGTGAGAGGAGAGCAGGGTGGTTAGGCCTGGGCTGCTTCCCTGCCCAGCTGTGTGCCTGCTGGCCCTGCCCTGCCCTGCCCTCTTTCCCCTCTTTGCTCATCTGACGCAAGCTGCTTAGTTCCACTCCAAGACCCTTTCCCTCTCCCACCTGCATCTTCCCTGCAGAGATTCTGTCCCTGGAGCCTCCATGGGGTGGTTGTGACTGAAGTGCCAGCTCTGGCCCTTGGCCTGGATCATGAGGGGGAAGCTTCTCTTCAGTCCCCCCTCGCCTGAGCCCTTCCCCTGTGCCTCCGGCTTTTGTCCAAGGCAGCTGCTCTGCCTGCTGGGTGTCTGTGACACTCCCTGTTCCCACACACACCTCCTGAGTGGCCACAGGCTGGAGAGCTGTTCTGAGCCATGCTCTGGGCACTGCCTGCTTCATTTGCATGTCCTTGGCAAATCTCCTTGCCAGGGGAGCCTGCGCTTGCACGCCCCTGGGGAGCAGCTGCCTTTCAGAGCAGCAGGCAGCACTGCAGGGAAGGGATGGGATGGACATCCCTGAGGATGGCACAGCTCTGTCCAGCAGCCACTGGAACTAACCAGCTCTGCTTGGCTGGTGCTGGAGGAGGCAATGCACACAAAACCAGCTCAGAAACCTCAGGCACTTACTGCAAAAAGGCTCTTGGTCTGCTGTGTCAAAAAACAGGCTTGGCACTGGCTGCCTCTGCTGGGCTAAAGAGCTCTTCCACTCGTGGGCATGATAACCTGGAGGGCACAGGGTGGAGGTGAAACAGAGGCTGATGAAACAGAGACTGACTGCACAGGGATTGGGCAACCTGCTGCAGTGTTCCAGCAGCCTCCTGGGGCAGAGCTTGTTCCTCACATCCAGTCTCAATCTGCTCTGCTCTCATCTCAAACCACTGTCCCCGGTCCTGTCCCTGCAGCCCCCTGGGAACAGTCCCTCTGCAGCCTGCTTGGAGCCCTTCAGGTACTGGAGGCTGCTCAGATTTCTCCCTGGAGCCTTCTCTCCTCCAGCCTGAACACCCCCAGCTCCCTCAGCCTGTCCCCACAGGGGAGGTTCTGATCAACTTGGTGGCATCCTCTGGACCCTCTCCATCAGTCCAGGTCCTTCTTGTGCTGGAGACATATCTGGACACATCCCTGCAGGTGAGGTCTTCCCTGAGCAGAGGAGAGGGGCAGGATCCCCTCTCTCCACCTCTGGCAATGGGCACTGGCAGTGCCCAGTGCTGGCTCCTGTCCCATGCCCAGGTCTGCTTTCTCTGCAGCACTTCTTTTAAGGCTGATCTCTTTCCACCTCTGGTGCCTGTGGTCAAGGATTTTGTTTTGCTCTGCAGTATGGAAGTCATTCCCTTAGCTTTGAAAGTTCATTCCTGCAAGGCTCAGGTTGTTTGGCATCAACCCTGCAGCAGCAGCCTGCAGCTGGACTGCCCCAGCCAGGCTGGGCACAGCTCTGTGGCTCTGGTGCACAGAACCCAGCATCTGCTCTGTGCAGCCCTCTCTGCCCTCTCTCTTGGGCTCAGGAGGCTTTGTGGTGCTGGCAACACCTCAGAAAAGATTCTCTTGGAGCAGCAACTTGTCCCTGTCCTTCACACTCTGCAACTGAAGGACCTGAAGTCCTTGTGTCTGTCTCTGTGTGATCCAGGTCCTGAGGCTGGGCCCATCCTCTGACACCCACCCCTCAGATATTTGTAAGCAACCTCCTCTGCCCCAGGCTAACCACCCCCAGCTCTCAGCCTCTCCTCACATCAGAGCTGCTCCAGGCCCCTCAGCAGCTCACTGGCTCTGTGCTGGACTCTCTCCAGCAGCTCTTTGTCCTCCCTGAGCTGGGGAGCCCAGAGCTGGGCACAGCTCTGCAGGTGAGGCCTCAGCAGGGCAGGGCAGAGGGGCAGCAGACCCTCCTTGACCTGCTGGCCACACTGCTCCTCATGCAGCCCAGGATGCCCTTGGCCTTCTTGGCCAGGAGGGCACCTTGCTGGCTCACAGTCATCCTGTTGGCCATCAGCACTCCCAGGTCCTTTGCCTCCAAGCTGTTCAGCACAGTGTTGGTCAGAGCCAGGCTGCAGCTCTGTCACAGACATCCCTTCCCTGGAGCCTTACCTAGGATAGGGCATGACAAAGGCCAGAAGGCTTGGCAGCTGGTGCACTTGGCATCCCTGTAGTCCCTGTAGGAGCCACAGGGGTAGGCAGTGATGTTGCAGCTCTGTCTCAGGGATGCCATGAAGAGGAGGACAGATCTCTGGTGGTCGCATTTGAAGTACTGCAGCCCTGCATGGGGGAGAAATGCAGCCAAGAACTTCCTCCTGATCTCCTCTCTGACTCTGTCTCAGCTGTGCTCCTCTCTCAGCTCAGGCCTAACAACTGAATATTGCATCTCTTCAGAAAGACACAACTCACAAAGGTTGTTGTCTGGGCAGGAAAATGAGTGAGGCCTGACTGGGGAGGGACTGTGGGCAAGGGCTGGGAGTGCCAGGCTGAGGGACAGGGGCTTTGAGCTGGGAGAGAGGAGACTGAGAGTGGAGAGGAGGAAGAGATTCCTGAGAGTGAGGGTGGGGAGAGCCTGGCACAGGCTGCCCAGGGAGGCTGTGGCTGCCTCCTGCCTGGAGGTGCTCAGCACCAGGCTGGATGAGGCCCTGAGCAGCCTGTGCTGGTGGGAGGGGTCCCTGCCCAGGGCAGGGGTTGGAGCTGGATGGTGTTTGAGATCCTTTCCAGCCTATTCTGTGAGTCTATGGTTTGCTGTGGGTTACTGTTTCAGGGTAGCTTCCCAGGTGGATTCTCTTGGCTCTGCTGGCAGGGGGAGTTCACATCACTGCCTCTCCTTCTGCCAGGCAACTTCTCCACCCAGCTTGCACAAATGCAGTTCTGCTGCCAGGCTTTCTTGCATCAGCACCAGGGCTCTACCTGCCAGCCTGCACTGCTGGTCACTGCCAGGGCCCACTGGATTTGGCATAACTCCTACTCCACACTCATCTTGAAGCTGCTCCCTGCACAGCTCCCTGGCACTGCTGGTCCCTGGGGCTTTGAGCACCTTCTGGGGAATTACAGCAGCATTAATCCCCAGGGGGTTTCTAATCATCACAAAACGAAGGCACAAATCTCTCTGATGACTTTTTGCATGGATAATTAACCCCATTTGCATTTGCAGCAGAGCAGGAGGGGTGCCTGGTGCACAGCAGCTGATGTCCTGTTCAGTGCCGGGCAGAGGCTGGGCAGAGGCTGCTCTCCTGGCTTGCCCCGAGCCTTGGCCAGGCTGTGAGGATGTTTCCCTGGCTCTCTCCTCTTTCTCTTCCTGGGAGCAGGCTGCCAGCCGCGGTGCAAAGCCAGGCAGAGTTAGTTACCAGCAAACATGGTGAGCGGGCAGCCAGGCTGGTCGGCGCCGCCGTTGGGGTAGAAGTCGACGTGGCCCAGGGGCTCTGTGTAGCCTAATCCTGCCAGAGGGACAGGGGGAGGCAATGGTCAACCACAACATGCGGCAGGAAGTGGGGAGACACTGGAACAGGGAGGTCACGGCTGCCTCCTCCCTGGAGGTGTTCCAGGCCGGGCTGGATGAGGCCCTGAGCAGCCTGGGCTGGTGGGAGGGGTCCCTGCCCGTGGCAGGGGCTTGGAGCCGCCCAGGAGCTGCTGCCTGCCTGAGGCCCTGCTCGCCTGTGCTGCTCAGCAGAGCCAGGGGTGGCTGGGGGGGGGGCAGGCTGTCCCCTACCGTCGGTGTCGGAGTGGATGACATCCACAAACTGGGCGTCCGTGGGGTCCAGCCTCTCCCCGGGTGGCTTTCCTCTGTACAGGGGACCTGCTGGGTCCAGGCCTGCAACCAAAGGCAGGGGCATGGCTCATGGCTTCACTTGCTGCCAGCAGCTGTGCTGAGAGCAAGGGCACTGCCAGGCTCACCTGTGATCCTTCCCAGCGCGCCGGCAAACATCTGCCCCACGAAGCCGGCGATGTGAGCTCCCAGGCTCACTCCTATCAGGTGGAAGGAGTCGAGCGATGCTCCTTCAGTCTCAGAGGTAAGAGCAGACATGGTCACGGCTCTGAGGCACAGGAGGGCACCACCAACACCCAGGGAGCCCTGTAAAGGCATCTCCCTGCTTTTCCCACACTCCCCCTGGTGCTTTCTGCTCTGTGAAGCGCCCCAGAGTCCAGCCGGCGCTGCTGGAGGGCTGTGCCTGCAGCTCTCTGTGCCCCTGCGGCTGCCTGTGCCCCTGCAGCTCACTGCTGACTCCTGCTGAGCTTGGTGCCCACCAGGACCCCCCGGGGGCCTTTTCCCAGGGCTGCTCTCCAGCCAGGTGGATCCCAGGCTGAGCTGCACTCCTGCATTCCCAGGTGCCAGACCCTGCACTCGTCCCCGCTGAGCTCCCTCTGTGCCCTTTCCGCAGGGAGCCCTGGGGACTACCCACTTACCAGCAGCTCATCCATCAGCTTCTTCACAATCTCGGCCACCTTTTTGCAGTTTCTGGAGGCAGTGCTGTAGTTGAGGGTGGTCGCGCCCCGGTTCCAGTCCACCAGGATGATGTTGGTGTCCTGCGCGGCCAGCAGCAGGCGCAGCAGGCCGGGGAGCCAGCGCGGGGCGGAGCCGGTCAGCCGGTAGCCGTGGATGATGAAGGTGGTTCTCCTGGCCACCTCCAGGTACCTGGAGGCTGTCGAGTTCAGCTCTTCGGCACAGTCTTGGTTCTGCCTGGTGTAGAGCAGCAGCCTCACCCTCAGGTCTGTGCCCATCAGAGCGTTGCCGATGCCCAGAGCTGTGAACGCAGGGCACGTCTCCCCGGGGGCTGCAGAGGGCACGGCGTGGGAGCTCAGCACCCAGGCAGCTGCCCTTTGCTGCCTGCAGCCATGCACAGCTCTGGTGTGAGCTGGCTGGGCCAGGGCTGCTCCTCTCCATCCTTTTCATGGCTGCAGTTACCCTAAAGCGGCTTTCTTGCCATGCTGGCACCAGCACAGCAAGCAGAGCTCCTGGAGCACCGTGCCCAGGAATGGCACAGTCCTGCTGCTGGCAGCTGGGAAGTGGCAGGGATTTGCCCCAGGAATCCTGCTGGTATGAAGGTGGTGGCAGAGGCTGGCAAGCAGGATGGGTCCTATGTTGGTCTGAGAGCTCCCCCAGATGCTGCTAACCTAACTTGGCTGGTAGCTGCCTGCTTCCACCTGCTCTTGGTGGCAGCAGGAAAGAGCCAACTGTTGCCAGAGACATGCCAAAGAAACAGCCAAGTTAGGTTACCTAACCCCAGGCAGACTGGAGGGTCAGGAGCTCTGCTCCTGGTTCGTAGCTCCAGTCTGGAGCCAGGAGGCTGCAGAGGCTCCTGCTGTGGTGAGGGGCAGCTCAGTGCCTCCTCTCTACCTGCAGATGCTGCCTGCTGTTGCCCAGTGTGACATGGGACACCCTCGGGCTGTGTGAGCTGTGGCCCTGGTGCTGCTGTGGGCACAGCTGCAGTGCCTGAGCTGTGTGCAAGGGCTGCTGGGCTGGATGCTCTCTGCCACGTGAGAGCCTGGCTTGTGCTTGGCAGCTGAGCCTCCGGAGCCCGGGACAGCCTCTCGAGAGGGCAGGGCAGGGAGGCGATAGCTGCCTGCAGGCACTGCTGAGGAAGGCCCTGCCAGGCCTTGTAGCCTCCCCCTGGCTCACAACCCTCTCCCCAGATCCCCTAAATCTCGCTGAAGAGCCTTGTGGCAGAGCAGTGTCTGTCTCACACACACAGCTTGGGCTGCAGTCGCTGCCCAGGCTGCAGTTGCTAGAGAAATCTTCCTGATCCTTGCTGGAAGGCTGAGCTGGAGGTGGGAGGCTTTAGGAGCCCTACAGCTGGGAGCTAATTGTGCTCCAGCAGCTCCTCAGCACTCTGCAGACTGCAGTTTGTAAAGGGTGAAACTCTCAGTTCCTGTGAGCAGCTTTTGCTTGCCCTCCTCCTGTGGAAATCAGCAACATGAGGCTGCTGGAAATGTTTGCCCAGCACAAAAACCAATCTGCTCCACTGCCAGAGCTCTGCTAATTGCTGAGCTCCAGAAATAAAAGTGAATAGGCTGAAGGATGCTGCAGGCAGGGCCAAGGGGGTATTTTTAAATGCTGCCATCAGCTCAGAAATAAATTGTGACCATTTGGAACTCCATGGAGCCCTTCCTGCAGCAAGGCTGGGCTGGGAGCTGGAGAGTGGAGCAGCAGCAGTGGGAAACAAACCCTCAGCCAAGCCACTGAGCAGCAGCTGGCTGGGTGCAGAGTGGGGTGGGAGCAGCCCTGAGGAAAGAGCCTTGGGGGTGCTGGGTGCTGAGCAGCTCCCCAGGAGCCAGCAGGCAGCTGTGTGCTGGGCTGCAGCCAGAGCAGGGTGGGCAGAGGGCAGCAGAGGGGATTCTGCCCCTGGGCTCTGCCCTGCTCAGACCTCACCTCCAATCCTGCCTCCAGCTCTGCTGTCCCCAGCAGGAGAAGGACACAGAGCTGCTGGGGAGAGCCCAGAGGAGGCCACAGAGATGCTGCCAGGGCTGGAGCAGCTCTGCTGTCAGCACAGGCTGAGGGAGCTGGGGCTGTGCAGCCTGCAGAGGAGAAGGCTCCAGGGGCACCTCAGAGCTGCCTGCCAGGACCTGAAGGGATCCTGCAGGAAGGCTGCAGAGAGACTTTTGCTGAGGGGGTCTGAGCCAGGCCAAGGGGAAATGGTTTGGAGCTGAGGCAGAGCAGGGTCAGAGTGGAGCTGAGGAAGAAGTTGTTCAGCAGGAGGGAGCTGAGGCTCTGGCACAGGCTGCCCAGGGAGGCTGTGGCTGCCTCCTGCCTGGGACCAGGCTGGATGGGGCCTGGAGCAGCTGAGTCTAGCTGGGAGCTGTCCCTGCCCGTGGCAGAGGGCTGGAGCAGATGAGCTCTGAGGTCCCTTCCACTTGAGCCATTCCAGGATTCTGTGTTCTGCCTCTGTACTGCTTCAGTCCCAGGGGCAATGTGGCCCTGGGCCAGCCTGCAGGAGTGCAGGTGACCTGGGGGTCTCTCTTGGGCAGGTTGCTGTCACTCATTCTGACAGAGTCAAGGTGCCCCAGAGCAGCTGTGGCAGAGTCAAGGTGCCTCCGAGCAGCTGTGGCAGAGTCAAGGTGCCCCAGAGCAGCTGTGGCAGAGTCAAGGTGCCCCTGAGCAGCTGTGGCAGAGTCAAGGTGTCCCAGAGCAGCTGTGGCAGAGTCAAGGTGCCCCTGAGCAGTTGTGGCAGAGTCAAGGTGTCCCAGAGCAGCTGTGGCAGAGTCAAGGTGCCCCTGAGCAGGTGTGGCAGAGTCAAGGTGCCCCTGAGCAGGTGTGGCAGAGTCAAGGTGCCCCCGAGCAGCTGTGGCAGAGTCAAGGTGTCCCAGAGCAGCTGTGGCAGAGTCAAGGTGCCCCTGAGCAGCTGTGGCAGAGTCAAGGTGCCCCCGAGCAGCTGTGGCAGAGTCAAGGTGCCCCTGAGCAGGTGTGGCAGAGTCAAGGTGCCCCAGAGCAGGTGTGGCAGAGTCAAGGTGCCCCTGAGCAGCTGTGGCAGAGTCAAGGTGTCCCAGAGCAGCTGTGGCAGAGTCAAGGTGCCCCTGAGCAGCTGTGGCAGAGTCAAGGTGCCCCCGAGCAGCTGTGGCAGAGTCAAGGTGCCCCTGAGCAGGTGTGGCAGAGTCAAGGTGTCCCAGAGCAGCTGTGGCAGAGTCAAGGTGCCCCAGAGCAGGTGTGGCAGAGTCAAGGTGCCCCAGAGCAGCTGTGGCAGAGTCAAGGTACCCCTGAGCAGCTGTGGCAGAGTCAAGGTGCCCCTGAGCAGGTGTGGCAGAGTCAAGGTGCCCCAGAGCAGCTGTGGCAGAGTCAAGGTACCCCTGAGCAGCTGTGGCAGAGTCAAGGTGCCCCTGAGCAGGTGTGGCAGAGTCAAGGTGTCCCAGAGCAGCTGTGGCAGAGTCAAGGTACCCCTGAGCAGCTGTGGCAGAGTCAAGGTGCCCCAGAGCAGCTGTGGCAGAGTCAAGGTGCCCCAGAGCAGGTGTGGCAGAGTCAAGGTGCCCCTGAGCAGCTGTGGCAGAGTCAAGGTGCCCCTGAGCAGCTGTGGCAGAGTCAAGGTGCCCCTGAGCAGCTGTGGCAGAGCTGGGCTGTGCCCTGCTCTCGTGGAGCTGCCAAAGGAGCCGGCAGAGCAGGGAGCCTGCTGGCTGCCGTGCAGCAGCACTGAGTGGTGCTCAGCCACTCTCCTCTAGGTGCTACTGCAGCATAAAAAATGCAGCTGGAATTGTTTTCTGCTGGCAGCTAGGGGCTGCTGTAGCTGCTGGGAGTGTGACCAGGCAGCATCACTCTGTGCTATTGGTACATTATTGATAGATTATTGTTGTATCATTGTGTTACTATGTGGTGGAGTCTCTCTCCCAACACACCCCACACCCCACCCCCCCCCCCCGGATGTGTTCTGGGTGCCCTGCCCTGGGTGCCCCTGCTCTGGCAGGGGGCTGGGCTGGACACCCTCTGGAGGTCCCTTCCAACCCCTGCCACTGTGGCTCTGTGATTCACTGGAGATGATTTCTGGACTATCTGTGTGGTTGGAGTCCCCTCCAGGCCCTGGCATCCTGTGGTCCTGTGAGTGTTGTCCATCAGCTGTGCTCCACTGGCACTCTGGTGCCAGAGAGTGCCAGGCAAGGATCCCTTCAGCCTGCTGCAGGACTGCAGATTGCTTCCCTTGCTCCTGTGTCTCCTGCACTGTCTGAGGCTGGCCCAGGGCAGCCCTGTGCTTGAGCAGAGCAGCCCAAACCTTCTGGTGAGGAAAAGCTTCCAGAGAGCTGCCTGGCCGTGGCTGGACCTAGCCCAGGCAGCCTCTAACAAGCCCTGCCAGAGCCCAGCCAGGTCTGTTGGGTCTGTTTGGATCAACATCAGCTCAGTGCCAGCAGTGGGGGGAGAGCTGCCAGCGTCTCTGGCAGGCTGCTGCAGACCCCAGCCTGCCCCCCATGTGCTACCAAAGGTGCCAGCTGAGGCCAGCTGGCTCTGCTTTCCACCCTGGCAAGCACAGGCGGCGCTGCCCCCATGCCTGCACCGGGCAGGGGCTCACGGAGCTCAACTCTGCAAACAGGGAAGTGAGGAGGACACTTCCAGCCTGGAACCCTGTCCAGCAGACCACTGCCCACCAGGAAAGGTCCTGAAGCAGCCCTGCCTGGTGGGAGGTGTCCCTGCCCGTGGCAGGGGGTTGGACCTGGATGATCTTTCAGGTCCCTTCTAACCCAAAGGCTTCTGTGATCTGGGGCACTAACCCAGTGTCCCAGGAGCTCAGCTCCAGCCCTGGCAGGGCCATTGGCTTGCTGCATTCCTAGGCTCCTGGCATTGTGTGGGTTGGGAGAGGTTTCTAAGATCATCCAGCCCAGCTGCCAGCCTGAGACCACGGTGGCCACCACCCCACGTTCTGCCTGGGAAGCTCTCAGCAGTGGCTGGAGAAGAACTTGCAGTGCATCAGAGCAGGGGTTCCCCAAGTGCACAGCAGCAGCATGTGTCCCCCACACCCCTTTCCCCTGCTCCTCCCAGCCTCACCAGTGCTCTGGGATGGGAAAAAGGAGGGGGTGATTAATTAGCAGGGTGATTAGCAGCAGCCTGAGGTCTGGACACTGCCCCTGACCCCAGCGTTGCTCAGGCAGTTCACCGTTCTCCCCTGCCCTGAGTTCTGAGATGTGAAAGGAGATGGCAACCACCAGGCCTGGCAAGGAGCTCTGCCACCCCGGGTCCTGCAGCAGGAAACTGCTGCTCCTGGGTGGGAGCTGGACCCCTCCTGCCTAAGCTGAGATTCCCTGAGGTGCTGTGACAGCAGGAGAGGCATCTTCAGAGCACAGCCCTGGGGAGGTGCTGGAAGGCAGCTCCCTGGAGCCTTCTCCAGGCTCTCTCCTCCAGGTCAGCACCCACCCTGCTCAAGCTGCCTTAGCAGACTCCTGGCAGAGGCACAAAGCAAGGCTCCATGCAGAGCCCAGGCATGCCTGGCACTGCAGCAGGGCACCAGCAGCTTTTAGGTCTGGCTCACCAAAGCCTTTACAGCAAATGCTTGGCCCCTTACCTGTTCTCAGCCCGCTCCAGAGGCAGATGAAGACAAGACACAGGCTCAGCATGTGGACTGCCAGAGGGAACTCCTGCAGCTGAAGGACCCCCAGTGCCCTTGGCATGTGCCTGCTGTCTCTGGCAGGAGTTTGCTCTCTTCCTCTGCCTCCCACAGCAGGTGTGGTGCAAGGAGGAAGCTGCCAGCCCTGTCTGCAGTTATACAACCCCAGCTGCACCTCCCCTCCTGCCAGCTGCCCTTTCAGATGCACTGTCTCTGGCTTCATGCTGTAGGCAGCACTTTGCCCACACCTGTTGAGACCAGGGCTGTGGCTGGCTGGCTGTCTTGTGCAAGAATGCCAGAAGGCAGCAAAGCCCTGAGGCATCTGGAGGCTGATAAGCATCTGGGCAGGGCCAGCACTTGCTTTCAGAGCCCTAGTTGGTAGCACTCCTGAGGAGCTCAACTCTCCCACACCTCTCTGCCTCTCCTGAGCACTCTGGCCCCCATCCCTCTGAGACCCTGGCACCAGAGGCAGGAGGCAGACCCCTGGATTCAGAGATCCATGGAATGGTTGGGATGGAAGGGACCTGAAAGAGCATCCAGCTCCAGCCCCCTGCCCTGGGCAGGGACCCCTCCCACCAGCACAGGCTGCTCAGGGCCTCATCCAGCCTGGCCCTCAACACCTCCAGGCAGGAGGCAGCCACAGCCTCCATGGGCAGCCTGTGCCAGGCTCTCCCCACCCTCACTGCCAGGAACCTCTTCCTCCTCTCCACTCTCAGTCTCTCCTCTCCCAGCTCAAAGCCATTGTTCCTCAGCCTGGCACTCCCAGCCCCTGTCCAGAGTCCCTCCCCAGCTCTCCTGGAGCCCTTCAGCTGCTGGAAGCTGCTCTGAGGTCTGCCTGGAGCCTTCTCTTCTGCAGGCTGAGCAGCCCCAGCTCTCCCAGCCTGGCCCCACAGGGGAGGCTCTGCAGCCTCTGCTCATCCTCATGGCCTCCTCTGGAGCCTCTCCAGCAGCTCCAGGTCCTTCCTGTGCTGGCGACAGAGCTGCAGGCAGTGCTGCAGGTGGGGGCAGAGCAGAGCAGAGGACTTGGTTGTGGCACAGGGAAGGCAGCAGCTGGGGTCAGTCTGGGTCTCCCCTGCTGCCTTGCCTGGGGTTTGTACATCTGCTTCCCACCACATTTCCTTCCAGCCCTGCTGGAACCTCAGGAATTCAGCTCCAGTTCAAGCAGCAAAGGCTTTTGCTTTTCTTCCCTGCTGGACAGGAGGAAGATGAGAGATGCAGAGACAACTGTCAAGGGTCTGCAGTTGGAGCTGGCACACCTGGTGGCACAAAGGACAGGGTGAGAGTGGAGTTTGTGGAGGGGAGGAGGGAGCAGGGGTGGCTGCTGCTCGAAGCTGTGGGGTAGCCTTGCCTACTGCTTTCTGAGCAGACCCTTCTGATGCAGGCCAGGGAAAAGGAGGATCAGAACCTCCTCATTAAGCACAGGCTCTGCTCTCCCCCTGGGGATGACACAGGGAGGAGCTGAGCTCTCAGCTCCCAGCTGCCTCCCTGGGCCATGCTGCACCTACCCAGTGCTTGGACTCAGGACTCAGCCCAGACCTCTGCCTGCTGCCTGCCTGCAGCTCCTGCTTGTGCAGGCAAGTGCAGGCAGGGCTTGCACCCCGGAGCTGTGCACCCACCAACACCTCAGCTTTGCCACAAGCACTTGGAGCTGCCCATGCAGCTCAGGGCACGTGCTGTGCTGGGGCTGCAGCTGGTAAGCAGACCCCAGCAAAACTCCCGTGCAGGCTCTGGGAGTCCCTGCTTCTGCTGCTCTGGCACAACACAGCCATGTGAGGGACTGTTTGCATTCCAGCTCCCTCCTCACCTCTACCAGAAACCCTAAACTCTGTCAAAATATTTTCTGCCTAGGCAGTTCTGCCAATGGAGTGAAGGCACCAGGCCAGCAGTGAGGCAGGCAAGGGGAACAGAAGGCTTCTGCCTACTGCAGCAGAGAACCAGGGACGAGAGCCTTGCCCAGGGCCTGGCCAGAGGTAACAACTCCCTGCCTGGGGACAAGCCCCTCTTGATCCTTTCCCCTAGCACTGCCCACAGGCTCCCATGTCCCATCTCAGAGAGCTCTTGCTAGCAGCTGAGCAGCTGCTACACTGGCACTGGCACTGGCACTGGCAGCAATGTGCCCTGGTGGCCAAGAGGGCCAAGGGCAGCCTGGGGAGCAGCAAGCAGAGTGTGGCCAGCAGGGCTGGGGAGGGTCTGCTGCCCCTCTGCTCTGCCCTGCTGAGCCCACAGCTGCAGTGCTGTGCCCAGTGCTGGGCTCCACAGCTCAGGAGAGACAGAGACCTGCTGGGGAGAGCCCAGGGCAGGCTGTGAGGATGAGGAAGGACTGGAACAGCTCTGCTGTGAGGAGAGGCTGAGAGCCCTGGGGGTGCTGAGTGTGGAGAGGAGAAGGCTGAGAGGGATCTGATCAATGCCTCTCAATAGCTGAGGGCTGGGGGTCAGGAGGCAGGGGCCAGGCTCTGGCTGGTGGTGCCCAGGCGCAGGACAAGGACCAACAGGGACAAGCTGGAGCCCAGGAGGTGCCACCTCAGCATGAGGAGAAACTTCCTTGGGGTGAGGCTGCTGGAGCCTGGAGCAGGCTGCCAGGGAGGTGCCAGGTGAGGCCCCAGCCCTGGAGCTGTTCAAGGTGAGGCTGCACAGGGCTCTGGGCAGCCTGCTGCAGTGCAGGATGTCCCTGCTGGGGGTAGGGCTTGGGCTGGGGGAGCTCTGGAGGTCCCTTCCAGCCCAGCCCCTGCTGTGATTCTATGCACACAGAGGAATCCTTCCTGATAAAAGCCTTCAGAGTCACAGGGTCCAGCTGGAGCTCTGCCACCAATAACAACCTGAGACAGGAGAAATGACTTCATTTATCACATGGAGAGAACACTGAAGCTCAGACTGGCACCAGCTGCAGAACAAGTGACCAGGAGAGCTGGAATGAAGGCTGTGAGGGCAGAGCCTGAGAGCAGCTCTGAGGAGCCAGCTGCCCACGGCTGGGTCTGGTCACTGTCAGCAGCCACTGCAGAGCAGCAGGGCCTGTGCCAGCAGTGCTGTTTCCTCCTGAGAGGAGCCTGTGCAGCAGTGCCCAGCTGGACAGGGCAGCTCCCGGTGCCTGTCTGAAGCCTGAGGGCTTCATCAGTTGCCTGTGGCTGGGACATTCTCGTGCAGGTACTGCAGGGCCAGGTCTGTCCACTTCATCTCCTGCTCTTTCACAGACTCAGTTGTGCCACCGTTGTCCTGCTCTGGTTCAGGGAGCTCGTTCTGGGGACGAAGCAGAGGCAGAATGAATCCCAACCCCCCCCCAAGGAGCAGCTGAGGCTGCACAGGGTAAGAGCGAAGTGCACCGCTGAGACCAGAGGCTGCAGCTGCACGGCCCCTGCAGTGCACACTGAGCCCCTCTGCCCCACTGCTGAGCCAACCTGCCTCGCTGCTGAGCTGCTCTGCCCCACTGCTGAGCTGCTCTGCCCCACTGCTGAGCCAACCTGCCTCGCTGCTGAGCCCCTCTGCCCCACTGCTGAGCCCCTCTGCCCCACTGCTGAGCCAACCTGCCTCGCTGCTGAGCCCCTCTGCCCCACTGCTGAGCCAACCTGCCTCGCTGCTGAGCCGCTCTGCCCCACTGCTGAGCCAACCTGCCTCGCTGCTGAGCCAACCTGCCCCGCTGCTGAGCCAACCTGCCTCGCTGCTGAGCCGCTCTGCCCCGCTGCTGAGCCGCTCTGCCCCGCTGCTGAGCCGCTCTGCCCCGCTGCTGAGCTGCTCTGCCCCACTGCTGAGCCGCTCTGCCCCACTGCTGAGCCAACCTGCCTCGCTGCTGAGCCGCTCTGCCCCGCTGCTGAGCTGCTCTGCCCCGCTGCTGAGCCAACCTGCCTCGCTGCTGAGCTGCTCTGCCCCGCTGCTGAGCTGCTCTGCCCCACTGCTGAGCCAACCTGCCTCGCTGCTGAGCTGCTCTGCCCCGCTGCTGAGCTGCTCTGCCCCGCTGCTGAGCCAACCTGCCTCGCTGCTGAGCTGCTCTGCCCCACTGCTGAGCCAACCTGCCTCGCTGCTGAGCTGCTCTGCCCCACTGCTGAGCCAACCTGCCTCGCTGCTGAGCTGCTCTGCCCCACTGCTGAGCTGCTCTGCCCCACTGCTGAGCTGCTCCGCCCCACTGCTGAGCTGCTCTGCCCCGCTGCTGAGCTGCCCCACTGCTGAGCTGCTCTGCCCCACTGCTGAGCCAACCTGCCTCGCTGCTGAGCTGCTCTGCCCCGCTGCTGAGCTGCCCCACTGCTGAGCTGCTCCGCCCCGCTGCTGAGCTGCTCTGCCCCGCTGCTGAGCCAACCTGCCTCGCTGCTGAGCTGCTCTGCCCCACTGCTGAGCCAACCTGCCTCGCTGCTGAGCTGCTCTGCCCCACTGCTGAGCTGCTCTGCCCCGCTGCTGAGCTGCTCTGCCCCGCTGCTGAGCTGCTCTGCCCCACCGCTGAGCTGCTCTGCCCCACTGCTGAGCCAACCTGCCTCGCTGCTGAGCTGCTCTGCCCCACTGCTGAGCCAACCTGCCTCGCTGCTGAGCTGCTCTGCCCCACTGCTGAGCTGCTCTGCCCCGCTGCTGAGCTGCTCTGCCCCGCTGCTGAGCTGCTCTGCCCCACCGCTGAGCTGCTCTGCCCCACTGCTGAGCCAACCTGCCTCGCTGCTGAGCTGCTCTGCCCCACTGCTGAGCCAACCTGCCTCGCTGCTGAGCTGCTCTGCCCCACTGCTGAGCTGCTCTGCCCCGCTGCTGAGCCCCTCTGCCCCGCTGCTGAGCCGCTCTGCCCCACTGCTGAGCCGCTCTGCCCCGCTGCTGAGCCCCTCTGCCCCGCTGCTGAGCCGCTCTGCCCCGCTGCTGAGCCCCTCTGCCCCACTGCTGAGCCGCTCTGCCCCACTGCTGAGCCAACCTGCCTCGCTGCTGAGCCGCTCTGCCCCGCTGCTGAGCCCCTCTGCCCCACTGCTGAGCCAACCTGCCCCGCTGCTGAGCTGCTCTGCCCCACTGCTGAGCTGCTCTGCCCCACTGCTGAGCTGCTCTGCCCCGCTGCTGAGCCTCTCTGCCCCGCTGCTGAGCTGCTCTGCCCCGCTGCTGAGCCTCTCTGCCCCGCTGCTGAGCTGCTCTGCCCCGCTGCTGAGCCTCTCTGCCCCACTGCTGAGCCGCTCTGCCCCACTGCTGAGCCTCTCTGCCCCACTGCTGAGCCGCTCTGCCCCTCTGCTGAGCCGCTCTGCCCCGCTGCTGAGCTGCTCTGCCCCACTGCTGAGCTGCTCTGCCCCACTGCTGAGCCGCTCTGCCCCGCTGCTGAGCCGCTCTGCCCCGCTGCTGAGCTGCTCTGCCCCACTGCTGAGCTGCCCCACTGCTGAGCTGCTCTGCCCCACTGCTGAGCTGCCCCACTGCTGAGCTGCTCTGCCCCGCTGCTGAGCGGCTCTGCCCCACTGCTGAGCTGCCCCACTGCTGAGCTGCTCTGCCCCGCTGCTGAGCTGCCCCACTGCTGAGCCGCTCTGCCCCGCTGCTGAGCCGCTCTGCCCCACTGCTGAGCCGCTCTGCCCCACTGCTGAGCTGCTCTGCCCCGCTGCTGAGCTGCCCCACTGCTGAGCCGCTCTGCCCCACTGCTGAGCTGCTCTGCCCCGCTGCTGAGCTGCCCCACTGCTGAGCTGCTCTGCCCCACTGCTGAGCTGCTCTGCCCCACTGCTGAGCCAACCTGCCCCGCTGCTGAGCCCCTCTGCGTCGCTGCTGAGCTGCTCTGCCCCGCTGCTGAGCTGCTCTGCCCCACTGCTGAGCCAACCTGCCCCGCTGCTGAGCCCCTCTGCCTCGCTGCTGAGCCGCTCTGCCCCACTGCTGAGCCGCTCTGCCCCACTGCTGAGCCAACCTGCCTCGCTGCTGAGCTGCTCTGCCCCACTGCTGAGCCGCTCTGCCCCACTGCTGAGCTGCTCTGCCCCACTGCTGAGCCGCTCTGCCCCACTGCTGAGCTGCTCTGCCCCACTGCTGAGCCGCTCTGCCCCACTGCTGAGCTGCTCTGTCCCACTGCTGAGCCGCTCTGCCCCACTGCTGAGCCGCTCTGCCCCACTGCTGAGCTGCTCTGCCCCACTGCTGAGCCGCTCTGCCCCGCTGCTGAGCCAACCTGCCCCGCTGCTGAGCTGCTCTGCCCCACTGCTGAGGCGCTCTGCCCTGCTGCTGAGCCGCTCTGCCTCGCTGCTGAGCTGCTCTGCCCCACTGCTGAGCTGCTCTGCCCCACTGCTGAGCTGCCCCACTGCTGAGCTGCCCCACTGCTGAGCCGCTCTGCCCTGCTGCTGAGCTGCTCTGCCCCGCTGCTGAGCTGCCCCACTGCTGAGCCGCTCTGCCCCGCTGCTGAGCCGCTCTGCCCCACTGCTGAGCTGCTCTGCCCCACTGCTGAGCCGCTCTGCCCCACTGCTGAGCCAACCTGCCCCGCTGCTGAGCTGCTCTGCCCCGCTGCTGAGCCGCTGTGCCCCACTTCTGAGCTGCTCTGCCCCGCTGCTGAGCCGCTCTGCCCCGCTGCTGAGCTGCTCTGCCCCACTGCTGAGCTGCTCTGCCCTGCTGCTGAGCTGCTCTGCCCCGCTGCTGAGCCCCTCTGCCCTGCTGCTGAGCTGCTCTGCCCCGCTGCTGAGCCCCTCTGCCCCGCCGCTGAGCTGCTCTGCCCTGCTGCTGAGCTGCTCTGCCCCACTGCTGAGCTGCTCTGCCCCGCTGCTGAGCTGCCCCACTGCTGAGCTGCCCCACTGCTGAGCTGCTCTGCCCCACTGCTGAGCTGCCCCACTGCTGAGCTGCTCTGCCCCACTGCTGAGCTGCTCTGCCCCGCTGCTGAGCCGCTCTGCCCTGCTGCTGAGCTGCTCTGCCCCACTGCTGAGCCGTTCTGCCCCGCTGCTGAGCTGCTCTGCCCCACTGCTGAGCCGTTCTGCCCCACTGCTGAGCTGCTCTGCCCCACTGCTGAGCCGTTCTGCCCCGCTGCTGAGCTGCTCTGCCCCACTGCTGAGCCGTTCTGCCCCACTGCTGAGCTGCTCTGCCCCGCTGCTGAGCTGCTCTGCCCCACTGCTGAGCTGCTCTGCCCTGCTGCTGAGCCGCTCTGCCCCGCTGCTGAGCCCCTCTGCCCCGCCGCTGAGCTGCTCTGCCCTGCTGCTGAGCTGCTCTGCCCCACTGCTGAGCTGCCCCACTGCTGAGCTGCTCTGCCCCACTGCTGAGCTGCCCCACTGCTGAGCTGCTCTGCCCCACTGCTGAGCTGCTCTGCCCCGCTGCTGAGCTGCTCTGCCCCACTGCTGAGCTGCTCTGCCCCACTGCTGAGCTGCTCTGCCCCGCTGCTGAGCTGCTCTGCCCCACTGCTGAGCCGTTCTGCCCCGCTGCTGAGCTGCTCTGCCCCACTCCTGAGCTGCTCTGCCCCACTGCTGAGCCGTTCTGCCCCACTGCTGAGCTGCTCTGCCCCGCTGCTGAGCTGCTCTGCCCCACTGCCGAGCCGCTCTGCCCCGCTGCTGAGCTGCTCTGCCCCGCTGCTGAGCCGCTCTGCCCCACTGCTGAGCTGCTCTGCCCCGCTGCTGAGCCGCTCTGCCCCACTGCTGAGCTGCTCTGCCCCGCTGCTGAGCTGCTCTGCCCCACTGCTGAGCTGCTCTGCCCCGCTGCTGAGCTGCCCCACTGCTGAGCTGCTCTGCCCCGCTGCTGAGCTGCCCCCCTGCTGAGCTGCTCTGCCCCGCTGCTGAGCCGCTCTGCCCCACTGCTGAGCTGCTCTGCCCCGCTGCTGAGCTGCTCTGCCCCACTGCTGAGCTGCTCTGCCCCGCTGCTGAGCTGCCCCACTGCTGAGCTGCTCTGCCCCGCTGCTGAGCTGCCCCACTGCTGAGCTGCTCTGCCCCGCTGCTGAGCCGCTCTGCCCCACTGCTGAGCTGCTCTGCCCCACTGCTGAGCTGCTCTGCCCCGCTGCTGAGCCGCTCTGCCCCACCACTGAGCCGCAGCTGCCCTGCAAGCACTGCTCTCCCAGCTGCCCTCAAGCACTGCTCTCCCAGCTGCCCTGCAAGCACTGCTCTCCCAGCTGCCCTCAAGCACTGCTCTCCCAGCTGCCCTCAAGCACTGCTCTCCCAGCTGCCCTGCAAGCACTGCTCTCCCAGCTGCCCTCAAGCACTGCTCTCCCAGCTGCCCTCAAGCACTGCTCTCCCAGCTGCCCTCAAGCACTGCTCTCCCAGCTGCCCTCAAGCACTGCTCTCCCAGCTGCTCTCAAGCACTGCTCTCCCAGCTGCCCTCAAGCACTGCTCTCCCAGCTGCCCTGCAAGCACTGCTCTCCCAGCTGCCCTCAAGCACTGCTCTCCCAGCTGCTCTCAAGCACTGCTCTCCCAGCTGCTCTCAAGCACTGCTCTCCCAGCTGCCCTCAAGCACTGCTCTCCCAGCTGCCCTCAAGCACTGCTCTCCCAGCTGCCCTGCAAGCACTGCTCTCCCAGCTGCCCTCAAGCACTGCTCTCCCAGCTGCCCTCAAGCACTGCTCTCCCAGCTGCCCTGCAAGCACTGCTCTCCCAGCTGCCCTCAAGCACTGCTCTCCCAGTTGCCCTGCAAGCACTGCTCTCCCAGCTGCCCTGCAAGCACTGCTCTCCCAGCTGCCCTCAAGCACTGCTCTCCCAGTTGCCCTGCAAGCACTGCTCTCCCAGCTGCCCTCAAGCACTGCTCTCCCAGCTGCCCTCAAGCACTGCTCTCCCAGCTGCCCTCAAGCACTGCTCTCCCAGCTGCCCTGCAAGCACTGCTCTCCCAGCTGCCCTCAAGCACTGCTCTCCCAGCTGCTCTCAAGCACTGCTCTCCCAGCTGCCCTCAAGCACTGCTCTCCCAGCTGCCCTGCAAGCACTGCTCTCCCAGCTGCCCTCAAGCACTGCTCTCCCAGCTGCTCTCAAGCACTGCTCTCCCAGCTGCTCTCAAGCACTGCTCTCCCAGCTGCCCTCAAGCACTGCTCTCCCAGCTGCTCTCAAGCACTGCTCTCCCAGCTGCCCTGCAAGCACTGCTCTCCCAGCTGCCCTGCAAGCACTGCTCTCCCAGCTGCTCTCAAGCACTGCTCTCCCAGCTGCCCTGCAAGCACTGCTCTCCCAGCTGCCCTCAAGCACTGCTCTCCCAGCTGCCCTGCAAGCACTGCTCTCCCAGCTGCTCTCAAGCACTGCTCTCCCAGCTGCCCTGCAAGCACTGCTCTCCCAGCTGCCCTCAAGCACTGCTCTCCCAGCTGCCCTGCAAGCACTGCTCTCCCAGCTGCTCTCAAGCACTGCTCTCCCAGCTGCCCTGCAAGCACTGCTCTCCCAGCTGCCCTCAAGCACTGCTCTCCCAGCTGCCCTCAAGCACTGCTCTCCCAGCTGCCCTGCAAGCACTGCTCTCCCAGCTGCCCTCAAGCACTGCTCTCCCAGTTGCCCTGCAAGCACTGCTCTCCCAGCTGCCCTGCAAGCACTGCTCTCCCAGCTGCCCTCAAGCACTGCTCTCCCAGTTGCCCTGCAAGCACTGCTCTCCCAGCTGCCCTGCAAGCACTGCTCTCCCAGCTGCCCTCAAGCACTGCTCTCCCAGCTGCCCTGCAAGCACTGCTCTCCCAGCTGCCCTCAAGCACTGCTCTCCCAGCTGCCCTGCAAGCACTGCTCTCCCAGCTGCCCTCAGGCACTGCTCTCCCAGCTGCCCTCAGGCACTGCTCTCCCAGCTGCCCTCAGGCACTGCTCTCCCAGCTGCCCTCAGGCACTGCTCTCCCAGCTGCCCTCAAGCACTGCTCTCCCAGCTGCCCTCAAGCACTGCTCTCCCAGCTGCCCTCCAAGCACTGCTCTCCCAGCTGCCCTCAGGCACTGCTCTCCCAGCTGCCCTCAAGCACTGCTCTCCCAGCTGCCCTCAAGCACTGCTCTCCCAGCTGCCCTGCAAGCACTGCTCTCCCAGCTGCCCTCAAGCACTGCTCTCCCAGCTGCCCTCAAGCACTGCTCTCCCAGCTGCCCTCAGGCACTGCTCTCCCAGCTGCCCTCAGGCACTGCTCTCCCAGGAGCAGCCCCTCACCCACCAGGGGGATGGCCACATCCTCGTAGGGCAGTTTGTCCTCTCGCCAGGCGTCATCGATCAGGTCCAGGATCCTGCCGTCCCGCTGCACCTCGCTGTCCATCCCTGCACAGGGCCTGCAGCCACCCCTGGGGCACACAGCGGCGCCAGTGCCACCCCCTGCCACCCACAGCACCAGCAAGCAGCTGGGGGTGGCACTGCACACTGGCTCCAGTTTTGCTCCTGTTTCTGTTAAGCTCACACTCTGAGCACTTCCCTGCAGAGAGCAGTGGGGGGAGGGCACTGCAGGGGGCTCTGCAGCTCGGGGGGCAGCCGGCAGTGGGTCTCGAGGTGCTCAGAGCTACTCACCTTCAGAAGTCTCTGAGCGAGCTTGAGGCCTGCCCTGTGCCCTCCAGCTCTGCACAGAGCTGTCGCTGCCTCTGCTGCCTGCAGTCCCCTGGCGGTGCCACGGCTCGCCCACCCCTCTGCCAGCCTGGGAGAGGCAGCACAGGGCAGCTGATGGCACCTCCAGGGATGCCCACAACCTGCAGTCCGGGAGAAAGGGGAAACTTGAGCCCCACAAAACCTGTCCCCACCCTCAGCTGCTGTCATCATTCCAGGGGCTTCTTGTGAGCTCCTGGGTGCTGCTCAGCCTGGGGCAGAGCAGCCCCCGAGGGGATGTACCCACGCTGACCAGCAGCTGGTGGTGCACACAGACAGGACGAGGGGCAGCAGGCACCAACGGGAGGGGCTGGAGCAGGCTCCGGGGGGGCTGTGGACTCTCCCTCTCTGGGCACTTTCAAACCCTGCCTGAACACGGCCCCGGGCAGCTGCCGGGGCCGATCCCTGGCTGCTCCCTGGGCGATCCCTGGCTGCTCCCTGGGCCGATCCCTGGCTGCTCCCTGGCCGATCCCTGGCTGCTCCCTGGGCCGATCCCTGGCTGCTCCCTGGGCGATCCCTGGCTGCTCCCTGGGCGATCCCTGGCTGCTCCCTGGGCCGATCCCTGGCTGCTCCCTGGCCGATCCCTGGCTGCTCCCTGGGCCGATCCCTGGCTGCTCCCTGGGCGATCCCTGGCTGCTCCCTGGGCGATCCCTGGCTGCTTCCTGGGCCGATCCCTGGCTGCTCCCTGGGCCGATCCCTGGCTGCTCCCTGGGCCGATCCCTGGCTGCTCCCTGGCCGATCCCTGGCTGCTCCCTGGGCCGATCCCTGGCTGCTCCCTGGGCGATCCCTGGCTGCTCCCTGGGCGATCCCTGGCTGCTTCCTGGGCCGATCCCTGGCTGCTCCCTGGGCCGATCCCTGGCTGCTCCCTGGGCGATCCCTGGCTGCTTCCTGGGCCGATCCCTGGGCCGATCCCTGGCTGCTCCCTGGGCGATCCCTGGCTGCTTCCTGGGCCGATCCCTGGGCCGATCCCTGGCTGATCCCTGGGCGATCCCTGGCTGCTTCCTGGGCCGATCCCTGGCTGTTCCCTGGGCCGATCCCTGGCTGCTCCCTGGGCCGATCCCTGGCTGCTTCCTGGGCCGATCCCTGGGCCGATCCCTGGCTGATCCCTGGGCCGATCCCTGGCTGCTCCCTGGGCCGATCCGGGTGGCGCTGGGCTGGCCGGGGCTGGCCCGGCTGATCTCCAGAGGACCTTTCCAACGCCGCCGCTCCGTGCCCGTTCCGTCGGTGCCCTCCTGCCAGTGTCGGCCCGCAGCCCGCAGCCCGCAGCCCGCAGCCGGCTCCCGGTAGCTATCCAACCCCGAGGGCGGTGCGGGCACGCCGGGGCCCTGCGGCCGCTCCTCGCTCCGGGGCCGAGGCACCCCCTGCACCCTCCACCCCCCCCCGGCTGCCCTCCCCCGGGCGCCGCGGCCCTACCCGGCCCCGCTCCGGCAGGCGCAGCGCAGCCGGCGGCGCAGCGCAGGCGCAGCGCAGGAGCAGCGCCCGCCCGGGACGGAACTTCCGCTGCGCCGCTGTGGGCAGGGGGGCACGGGCAGTGGGGTACGGGCAGGGGGGCACGGGCAGTGGGGTACGGGCAGGGAGGAACGGGCAGGGAGGAACGGGCAGTGGGGTACGGGCAGGGGGCCACGGGCAGGGGGGCACGGGCAGGGGGCCACGGGCAGGGAGGAACGGGCAGCGGGGCACGGGCAGCGGGGCACGGGCAGGGAGGAACGGGCAGCGGGGCACGGGCAGGGAGGAACGGGCAGGGGGACACGGGCAGCGGGGCACGGGCAGGGGGGCACGGGCAGGGGGGGCACGGGCAGGGGGGCACGGGCAGCGGGGCACGGGCAGGGAGGAACGGGCAGCGGGGCACGGGCAGGGGGGCACGGGCAGGGAGGAACGGGCAGCGGGGCACGGGCAGGGAGGAACGGGCAGCGGGGCACGGGCAGGGGGACACGGGCAGCGGGGCACGGGCAGGGGGGCACGGGCAGCGGGGAGCAGAGCAGAGGCAGGATAAGCCCAGCCCGGGCCAGCTCCGCTCCGCTGCGCTCCCCTCGCCGCCGCCTGCTGCCGTTGCCCGCTGCCGTGGCCCGGGGCGGGATGTGTGTGACCGGAGCCGGCGGTGGCGCCGGGGGGAGGCTCCCGCTGGGGAGGGCCTGAAGCAGCAGGCTGGGGCTGCGGGGTGCAGGGGGTGAGCGCTGCCGAGGGGCCGCCGGCCCGGGTCGCCCGTGGCCGCGGGGAAGCAGCAGCTGGCTCGGGGGTCCCGGCGGAGCCCTGCCCGGCCGCCCGCGGCCGGCACCTCCGGCAGTGGCAGTTCCACACCTCGGGGCTGGAGCCAGGCTCTGCTCAGGGATGCCCAGGGGCAGCACCAGGGGCACTGGGGGCAAGCTGGAGCAGAGGAGGTGCCAGGGGAACAGGAGGGAAAGCTTTGTGTCTGTGAGGGTGGCAGAGCCTGGAGCAGGCTCCAGAGAGGTTGTGGAGTCTGCTCTGGAGCCTTTCCATCCTCCCCTGGTTGTGTTGTGGGTGCCCTGCCCTGGGTGCCCTGCTCTGGCAGCTGGCTGGGCTGGGTGATCCCTGGAGGTCCCTTCCAGCCCCTAACGTTCTGTGGTTCAGAGGCTGGGGACCTAAAGGGTGTCTGTCACTGCTGCTGCAGACCTCTGCCACTTGTGGCACCAGGGGCAGAGGAATGTTTCCCTTTATTGGGCAGAGCTGGGGCTCGGGGGTTCGTCAGGGGGGGCATTGCTTTGCTCACCTCTGATCCTGTGCTGATTGCAGCTTGTCTTAATTTTGCTCTGTGGATTTCTCTTTGTTCTGCAGCCTTTGTGTGCCCCTGGGTGAGCACTGCTGCCCTGTGCTTCCCTGGCTGCTGAAGCCACCAGGGCTTGGTGATGGAGGCTTTGCTGGAAGGGATGCAGAGAAATGTGCAGGGGAGGTATGTATGCAGCAGTGCACAGCAGTCCTGTAGCTCCTGGGAGTGTAAACCTTCCACCTCACTCAGAATGGAGCCCTCTGACGTCAGGCAGCTTCCCTGGCTTAAGTAAGGGATGTGGAATTTGCTTGATTGAAGCTTGGGGAGGGCAGATTGAGCCTGGAGATGAGGAAGAAATGCTTGAGAGTGAGGCTGGGGAGAGCCTGGCACAGGCTGCCCAGGGAGGCTGTGGCTGCCTCCTGCCTGGAGGTGTTGAGGGCCAGGCTGGATGAGGCCCTGAGCAGCCTGTGCTGGTGGGAGGGGTCCCTGCCCAGGGCAGGGGGCTGGAGCTGGCTGAGCTTTGAGGTGCCTTCCAACCCAAACCATTCTGTGGATCTGTGCTGCTGGTGCTGTTAACCTTTCTTGCTCCCTGGCTCCAGGAGGGGTGTTGATTAAGAGATGTGAGTAACTGTTTTCTGGGTAACAGCATTGCAAGGTTCCTGAGGCATGGCTGAGTTCTGCTTTCATTGGCAACATCTGATTGTGCCACCAGGATGATCAGGGGCTGCAGAACCTCCCCTGTGGAGCCAGGCTGGGAGAGCTGGGGCTGTGCAGCCTGCAGAAGGCTCCAGGGAGAGCTCAGAGCAGCTTCCAGCAGCTGAAGGGCTCCAAGCAGGCTGCAGAGGGACTGCTCCCAAAGGGCTGCAGGGACAGCACCAGGGGCAGTGGTTTGAGATGAGAGCAGAGCAGATTGAGACTGGATGTGAGGAACAAGCTCTGCCCCAGGAGGCTGCTGGAACCCTGCAGCAGGCTGCCCAGGGAGGTGCCAGGTGAGGCCCCAGCCCTGGAGCTGCTCAAGGTGAGGCTGCACAGGGCTCTGGGCAGCCTGCTGCAGTGCAGGATGTCCCTGCTGGGGGCAGGGGCTGGGCTGGGTGACCTTTGAGGTCCCTTCCAGCCCAGTCTGATTCTGTTTTGAAACTGCAGAGTTCCATTCTTCACTGGAGGATCCTTGGTGCTCTGTCTCAGGTGGAAGTCTCTGGACCTTTGGCTCCCTGAGAGGCTGCAGAGCAAAGATTGGAGAGAAGGTTTGGTGTGTGCAGGAGCAGAGGTCACTGCTGCTGCTTCCACAGTCACTCCTGAGCTGTAGCTCGGAGTTCCTGATCCTCTCCCTTCTGCAGAGCTGCTTGCAGCAGTCAGCCTCAGACAGCAGTAGCAGATGCTGTGAGGGAGGTGTTCTTGCTCTGCATAATAGCTGCTAATTTTGGGTCGACTTGCAGGGTGGGAGGAACTTCACATCTAGCTGATTTTTGGCTGCTTTTGGAAGTGTCTCTGTCCCTGTGGAGGAAACTGCCAAGCTGTGAAGTGTGCAGAGAAACCCAGTCCTTGAAGTCCTGATTGCCCCTTCTGTGCTTGTGTTTGGCAGGCAGAGGGCAGGGGTGAAGGTCATGCTGGAGTTCACTGTCCTCCAGGGCTGTGTCTTGCAAGCCTTAATACTGCCCCTGGCTTAGCAGCTTGTGAAGAGTTAGAGCAGTCTGCTGCACTGGCTCCATCCCTGCAGCAGCAGCAGGAGCTTCCCCCAGCTCCCTGCAGCAGGGTCACCTTGTCACCAACCCCTGCTCAGGGCTTGGGCTGCAGTGGGGATCAGATTCCTGTCCCAGCAGCTCCTAGCTTGGCTGTGAGCTCTCTGGTGACTGACACTGGGTCTCCAGTGGCTCTGCCTGGAGAGCAGTGAAGGCAGATACAAAGTGTGGATCAGGCTCCAGGTACTGAGCTGTGGTCCTGTGAGGATGGCTCAGGAGGGTTCCAGTGGTCCCCTGGCCAGAGGGCAGCTCCCTCCTGTGCAGCCTCTAGGCCATGCCTCCTCTCGAGGGCTTTGCATCTCTGTGCATCTCTGCCAGGGCTGGGGGTGTGCAGCTGGAGAGGAGAGGGCTGAGGGGAGACCTCATTGCCGTGGCCCAGGGCACAGAGGGAGGCTGCCAGGAGGATGGAGGATGGCCAAGGAGTGCCAGGAGAGGCCAAGACTGCCAGTGGGCTGCAGAGGGCAATGCTCCCCATGGGCACAGTCAGACCCTGGAGTCACCTCCCAGGGGCAGCAGTGCAGTCCCCTCCCTTGGGCAGTGCTCAGCCCCAGCCTGCCAGGGGGCTGGGCCAGCTCCTTCCAGCTGCACCATCAGCTGGGCAGGTTGGGCCAGGGGAGCCCTGGGGGCACTTCCAGCCTGGCAGGATGGGGCTCTGTGATAGGAACATCTGACCTGTGAGACTGCCCTAGAGGATGGGATGAGGGCAGAAATGTTCAGTGCATTGCTCTGCAAACTCATGTGAAGAGAGTTCAGGATCCTGGGGGTGTTGAGGGCCAGGCTGGATGAGGCCCTGAGCAGCCTGGGCTGGTGGGAGGGGTCCCTGGCCGTGGCAGGGGGCTGGAGCTGGTCCCTTCCACAGTCTCACAGTATAACCAAGGTTGGAAGAGACCCCAAGGATCATCAAGTCCAACCTGTCCCAACAGAGCTCACGACCAGACCATGGCACCAAGTGCCACGTCCAACCTCCCCTTGAACACCTCCAGGGCTGGGGACTCCACCACCTCAGTGCCAGGCAAGATTATGGAACAGGTCATCCTGAGTGCAATCACACAACACTTAGAGGATGGCCAAGGGATCAGGCCCAGCCAGCATGGGTTCAGGAAGGGCAGGTCCTGCCTGACCAACCTGATCTCCTTCTATGATCAGGTGACTGCCTGGTGGATGTGGGGCAGGCTGTGGATGTAGTCTGCCTGGACCTCAGCAAGGCCTTTGACACCGTCCCCCACAGCAAACTCCTGGCCAAGCTGTCAGCCCCTGGCTTGGATGGGAGCACACTGAGATGGGTTAGGAACTGGCTGGAGGGCTGAGCCCAGAGAGTGGTGGTGAATGGTGCCACAGCCAGCTGGCAGCCAGGCACCAGTGGTGTGCCCCAGGGATCAGTGCTGGGCCCCATGCTCTTTAACATCTTTATTGATGATCTGGATGAGGACATTGAGTCCATCAGCAGTAAATTTGCTGACGACACCAAGCTGGGGGCAGGAGTTGATCTGCTGGAGGGTAGAGAGGCTCTGCAGAGGGACCTCGACAGGCTGGGCAGATGGGCAGAGTCCAAGGGCAGGAGATTGAACACATCCAAGTGCCAGGTGCTGCACATTGGCCACAGCAACCCCATGCAGAGCTACAGGCTGGGGTCAGAGTGGCTGAGAGCAGCCAGGCAGAGAGGGACCTGGGGGTGCTGGTTGATGGTAGGCTGAACATGAGCCTGCAGTGTGCCCAGGCAGCCAAGAGGGCCAATGGCATCCTGGCCTGCATCAGGAACAGTGTGGCCAGCAGGAGCAGGGAGGTCATTGTGCCCCTGTACACTGCACTGGTTAGGCCACACCTCGAGTCCTGTGTCCAGTTCTGGGCCCCTCAGTTTAGGAAGGAGGTTGACTTGCTGGAACGAGTCCAGAGAAGGGCAACAAAGTTGGTGAGGGGCTTGGAGCACAAGCCCTAGGAGGAGAGACTGAGGGAGCTGGGGTTGCTTAGCCTGGAGAAGAGGAGACTCAGGGGTGACCTTATTGCTCTCTACAACTACCTGAAGGGAGGTTGTAGACAGATGGATGTTGGTCTCTTCTCCCAGGCGGCCAGTACCAGAACAAGAGGTCACAGTCTCAGGCTGCGCCAGGGGAGGTTCAGGCTGGATGTTAGGAAGAAGTTCTATACAGAGAGAGTGATTGCACATTGGAATGGGCTGCCTGGGGAGGTGGTGGAGTCGCCATCACTGGAGGTGTTCAGGAGAAGACTTGATGGGGTGCTTGGTGCCGTGGGTTAGTTGTTTGGGCGGTGTTGGATTGGTGATGGGTTGGATGTGATGATCTTGAAGGTCTCTTCCAACCTGGTGTATTCTAGGGATTCTATGGATTCTATTCTATGTATTCTCCCTGGGCAGCACATCCCAGTGGCTAACAGCTCTCTCTGGGAAGAATCTTTCTCCTCACCTGGAGTCTAAACCTCCCCTCCCAGCCCCCCCTCCCGTGCCATGTGCAGAGCTGGTCCCTGGGTGCAGGCCAGGGGTGCTGTGCTGGCTGTGGGGTGCTGGGTAACCTGCGGCTCTCTCCCTCGCAGCGGGGGCTTCCTGACGTCCTGTGAGGCTGAGCTGCAGGAGCTGATGAAGCAAATCGACCTCATGGTGGCTCACAAGAAGGCTGAGTGGGAAGGCCAGGCCCAGGCTCTGGAAGCTTGCCTCAGTGCCCGGGAGCAGGAGCTGGCCTCTGCCAGGGCTGCCCTGCAGGCGGCACAGAAGGAGGTACCTGAGGCCCAGGCTCTGCCCTGCCTGCCGCCAGCCTCTGTGCTGTGCAGCTTGCAGTGCAGCACCAGCACTGCCCGGGGGGGGGCAGTCTGCATTGCCTGCATCCAGGGCAGGGCTGGGATCACATCCAGCCCAGGGGGCTGGGGTTCTACTGCTTAAATGCTAAAGCAGAAGGGATTAATGTCAGCAGGGGCTGGGCAGGGCAGGGCAGGGGCTGGGCAGGGACAGGAGCTCAGCAGGGCAGGAGCTGGGCTGGGGCAGGGGCAGGGCAGGAGCTGGGCAGGGCAGGGGCTGGGCTGGAACAGGAGTTGGGCAGGGCAGGGGCTGGGCAGGGCAGGGCAGGGGCTGGGCTGGAACAGGAGTTGGGCAGGGCAGGAGCTGGGCAGGGCAGGGGCTGGGCAGGGGCTGGGCAGGGGCTGGAGCTGGGCAGAGCAGGAGCTGGGCAGGACAGGGGCTGGGCAGGGCAGGGGCTGGGCTGGGACAGGACCTGGGCAGGGGCTGGGCAGGGCAGGGGCTGGGCAGGGCAGGAGCTGGGCAGGGCAGGAGCTGGGCTGGGCAGGGCTGGAGATGGGCAGGGCAGGGGCTGGGCAGGGCTGGAGGTGGGCTGGGCAGTGGCAGGGCAGGGCAGGAGCTGGGCAGGGCAGGGGCTGGGCTGGGCAGGGCTGGAGATGGGCAGGGCAGGGCTGGAGATGGGCAGGGCAGGGGCTGGGCAGGGCTGGAGGTGGGCTGGGCAGTGGCAGGGCAGGGCAGGAGCTGGGCAGGGCAGGGGCTGGGCTGGGCAGGGCTGGAGGTGGGCTGGGCAGTGGCAGGGCGGGGCAGGAGCTGGGCAGGGCAGGGGCTGGGCTGGGACAGGAGCTGGGCAGGGCAGGGCTGGAGCTGGGCTGGGGATGGGGTGGGACAGGAGCTTGGCAGGGCAGGAGCTGGGCAGGGGCTGGGCAGGGCAGGAGCTGGGCAGGGCAGGAGGTGGACAGGGCAGGAGCTGGGTAGGGACAGGAGCTGGGCAGGGCAGGAGCTGGGCAGGGCAGGAGCTGGGCAGGGACAGGAGCTGGGCAGGGCTGGAGTTGGGGAGGGGCTGGGCAGGGGAGGAGCTGGGCAGGGCAGGGGCTGGGACAGGATCTGGGCAGGGCAGGGGCAGGGCAGGTGTTGGGCAAGGCAGGGGCAGGGCGAGTGCTGGGCAGGGCAGGGGCTGGGCAGGGCAGGGGCTGGGGGGGGCAGGGGTGGGGCAGGAGATGGGCAGGGGCTGGGCAGGGCAGGAGCTGGGCAGGGTAGGGGCTGGGCAGGGCAGGGGCTGGGATAGGAGCTGGGCAGGGAAGGGGCGGGGCAGGGGCTGGGCAGGGCAGGGGCTGGGGGGGCAGGGGTGGGGCAGGAGATGGGCAGGGGCTGGGCAGGGCAGGAGCTGGGCAGGGCAGGGGCTGGGCAGGGCAGGAGCTGGGCAGGGTAGGGGCTGGGCAGGGGCGGGGCAGGGGCTGGGCAGGGCAGGGGCAGGGGCTGGGATAGGAACTGGGCAGGGAAGGGGCTGGGCAGGGGCGGGGCAGGGGCTGGGCAGGGCAGGGGCTGGGGCAGAGGCTGGGCAGGGCAGGAGCAGGGCAGGAGCTGGGCAGGGAAGGGGCTGGGCAGGGGCAGGGCAGGGGCTGGGCAGGGCAGGGGCTGGGGCAGAGGCTGGGCAGGGCAGGAGCAGGGCAGGAGCTGGGCAGGGAAGGGGCTGGGATGGGACAGGAGCTGGGCAGGGCAGGGCAGGGGCTGGACAGGGCAGGAGTTGGGCTGGGACAGGAGCTGGGCAGGACAGGAGCTGGGCAGGGGAGGAGCTGGGCAGGGGAGGAGCTGGGCGGGGCAGGGGCTGGGCAGGGCAGGAGTTGGGCAGGGCAGGGGCAGGGCAGGGGCTGGGCAGGGCAGGGGCTGGGCAGGGCTGGAGCTGGGCTGGGAGAGGGGCTGGGCAGGGCAGGGGCTGGGCAGGGCAGGGGCTGGGCTGGGAGAGGGGCTGGACAGGTCTGGGGCTGGGCAGGGTAGGGGCTGGGCTGGGGCTGGGTAGGGCAGGGGCTGGGCTGGGGCTGGGCAGGGCAGCAGCTGGGCAGGGGCTGGGCAGGGCAGGGGCTGGGCTGGGAGAGGGGCTGGGCTGGGAGAGGGGCTGGGCAGGGCAGGGCTGGGCAGGGCAGGGGCTGGGCAGGGCAGGGGCTGGGCAGGGCAGGGGCTGGGCAGGTCAGATGGGAGCTGCTCTCCTGCTTGCCTATCAGAAAGAGGTTTGAAAGGAGCCTTTGCTGCCCCTCTGCTCTGGGCAGACCTCACCTGGGGCACTGTCCCCAGCTCCAGAGCCACAGGAAGGACATGGAGCTGATGGAGCAGGTCCTGGGCAGGCCACAGAGATGCTGCCAGGGCTGGAGCAGCTCTGCCCTGAGCACAGGCTGGGGGAGCTGGGGCTGTGCAGCCTGCAGAGGAGAAGGCTCCAGGGGGTCTCAGAGCTGCATTTCAGGCTCTGCAGGGCAGCTGCAGGCAGCTGGGCAGGGGCTGTGCAGAAGGGGCTGTGGGGGCAGGAGCAGGGGCAGTGGTGGGGCAGTGGGCAGGGCACAGTCAGGGTGGACACCAGGAGCAAGCTCTTCTCTTTGCTTTGCTCTTTGACTCTCCTGCAGGCTGCCAGCTTGCACCAGCAGCTCCAGGACGTGGAGAGAGGGAAGCAGGACATGGCCAGGGAGTACCAGCAGCAGCTGGGGAGGCTCCAGGAGGAGGTCAGTGCAAAAAGAGCCAATAGTTCCCAACTGATAGAGGATCTGATGGGTGAAGGGTTTGTGTGGTGAGTTTTGGGCCCCTCAGCACAAGGAGGACACTGAGGAGCTGGAGCAGGCCCAGAGGAGGGCAGCAGGGCTGGGGAGGGGTCTGGAGAGCAGGGCTGGGGAGGAGCAGCTGAGGGCCCTGGGGGTGTTCAGCCTGGAGCAGAGGAGGCTGAGGGAGACCTCAGTGCTCTCTGCAGCTCCCTGGGAGGAGGCTGCAGCCAGGGGAGGGTTGGGCTCTGCTCCCAAGGACCAGATGATGAGATGAGAGGAAATGGCCTCAGCTTGCACCAGGGGAGGCTCAGGTTGGCCAGGAGAGGTCTTTGCTCATTCTTGGTTGTGGTACAGCTTCAGCATCCTAGCAGTGGGGGTGGGAGAGAGAGCTTGTGTTGGCATTCATCCTGGCTGTGGGGTCCAGGGTGTAGCTGAGCAGGATCTGACAGCTGAAGTCATCTTGGTGTTCCCTCTGATGGCAACTCTCAAATCTTCCTTCTCCCACTGAGTGCAACAGTTCCAGTTCCCACCCAAGTGGTTTTTAATCCCCTGGGAAGTGGTTCCTCACCCTGTGTGAGGCCTGAGTGCCCCTCTGTGTGAGGAGATCACAGCAGGGCAGGGCTGGAAGGGACCCCCAGGGACCATCCCCTCCAGCCCCCTGCCAGGGCAGGGCACCCAGAACACGTCCAGGGGGGGCTGGAAAGGCTCCAGGGCAGGAGGCTGCACAGCCTCTCTGGGCAGCCTGCTCCAGGGCTCAGCAGCCTCACAGGGAGGAAGTTTTCTGCTCACATTCAGGTGGAGCCTCCTGTGATTGAGTTCATCTCCATTGTGCCTTGTCCTGGCCCTGAAGATCACTGAGCAGAGCCTGGCTCCTGGCCCCCAGCCCTCAGATAGAGACATTGATCAGGTCCCCTCTCAGCCTTGTCCTCTGCACACCAAGCAGCCCCAGGGCTCTCAGCTCCAGTCCCTTAGGCTCCCTCCCAGCCTCCCCTGGACTCTCCAGCAGCTCCCTGTGCCTCTTGGCCTGGGGAGCCCAGCTCTGGGCACAGCACTGCAGCTGTGGTCTAACCAGGGCTGAGCAGAGGGGCAGGAGACCCTCCCCAGCCCTGCTGGCCACACTCTGCTCAGTGCCCCCCAGGCTGCCCTTGGCCTGCTTGCCCCCCAGGCCACTTTGCTGTCCCATGGATAAGCTGTTACCAGGCAGCACTCCCAGGCCCTTCTCTGCTGAGCTGCTCTCCCCTGCAGGGCTGCCTGGAGCTGCTCCTCCCCAGGGGCAGGACTCTGCCCCCTCCTTGCTGGACTTCATGAGGTTCCCCTTTGCCCAGCTCTGCAGCCTGGCCAGGTCACACTGGGTGGCAGCACAGCCTGAGGGGGTGCCAGGCCCTGCTCCCACTTTGGTGTCAGCAGATGGCCAGCAGTGTGAGCTGCCTGTAGAGAGAGGGCTGCCCTGCTCCTGCCCATCAGCAGCCACCTCTGAGCCTGCAGCTGTCCTGCTTCTAGCAGTGGTGGGGCAGAGGTCTGAGTGGAGCTGCTGGTGGCACCTTGCTGCTGTCACTTGTTGGCCTGTTCTGCAGCCCTGCTGGCACACAGCAGGCTCCTTGGCACAGGAGGCTTCACCTGCAAGCTCTGTGGCCTTGGTGAGGGCAGTGGTCTGGCTGAAGCCATTTTTTGCCTGCCAGTTTCATCAGGGCCCTGAGCACAGTTGTCTCTCTCTGTTCCCTGCAGTTGTCCAGGCTGAGGAGGAGCTATGAGAAGCTGCAGAAGAAGCACCTGAGAGAAGCTAGAGGAGAAGGCAGCAAGAGCCAAGGGGAGGAGCAGCTGGAAGTGAGGCACCTGAGCAGGAAGCTGGAGGTAGGCAGGGGAATGCCAAGTGCCAGGCACAGCTGCTGGGTGTGGAGGCTCTTGGGGCTGCACTGGGACTGCAGGCAGCCAGGAGGGGCTGGGCTGTGAGTCCTGCTTACAGAGCTCTCCATCTACTCTCCAGCTGGAGCTCTGCTCAAGGGCTTGAGCAGTGAAGGCAGTTCCCTGTGCTGGAGCCTCTGGAGCCAGGCCAGGGAGGAATGGTTGGGAGCTGAGGCAGAGCAGGGGCAGGCTGGAGCTGAGGAAGTTCTTCAGTGTGAGGCTGGTGAGGCTCTGGCACAGGCTGCCCAGGGAGGCTGTGGCTGCCTCCTCCTGGGGGTGTTCAAGGCCAGGCTGGGAGGTGTCCCTGCCCATGGCAGGAGGTTGGAGTAGAAGGTCTCTGAGGTCCCTTCCAACCTGAGCCAGCCCAGGATTCTTCTCAACCCTGGCTCATCTTTCAGCCTCTCTGCTGTGTGGAGCTCAGCTGCAGCCACTCTTGTCTTACTGTGCCCTGAAGCTGTGCTACCAAACATCTGCCTGAGGTGTCTGCAGCAGAGTGCTGCTGAAATGCTGCTGAGCCCACAGCTGCAGTGCTGTGCCCAGTGCTGGGCTCCACAGCTCAGGAGAGGCAGAGAGCTGCTGGGCAGAGCCCAGGGGCTCTGGCAGGGGCCTGGGCTGGGTGATCCCTGGGGGTCCCTTCCAGCCCCTGCCAGGCTGTGATGCTGTGGGTCATTCCTGTCAGAGGAGCAGCCTGTTGTGGCAGCTGGAGGCAGAGTGAGCTGCTGCAGCTCTGGCAGCTCAGCACCAGCCAGCAGCCGCAGCTGAGCCTGAGCTTGCCGGGCAGGGAGCAGCTGAGGCGGGCGCAGGGGGCCAGGGCTCTGCACCGCTGCAGCAAGTGGCTGGCTGGTGCCTCCCCTGCTGGGGAGGAGCTGCTGCAGAGACAAAGCAAAGGTGGCTGTGGGCTGGGAGGAGGCCTCCTGGTCAGCTGCAAGGCCGCAGTGCTGCCAGCCCTCCCTGCTGCCCCTGCAGGAGTTCCGCCAGAGGGCCCTGGGCTGGGAGCAGCAGCGCCGGCTCTACCAGCAGCAGCTGGCGTCCCTGGAGGCGCAGAGGAAGGCCCTGGCCGAGCAGTCTGAGCTCATTCAGGTAGGATTAACCTGGGCTGACAGCTGTGCTTTGTCTGTGGCAGCAGGAGGGAGGGGGCAGAGGCCAGTGAGAGCTCCTCCTGCCCCGCTGCAGTGAGGCTTTCCTGGGGGAGTGCAGCGCGGCAGAGGGCTCCGGGGTCCGTCGGCAGGGCTTGGGCAAACCTGCTGCAGCTCTCCTGACACCCCTCCAACGAGCACAGAGGGTAGCAGGGGGAGGCACAGAGCACAGCAGGTGACACTGAGCCCTGTGCAGAGCTGCCAGCAGCTGAACCTGCTCCTGGTAGGTGCAGCTGAGGGGATGGGGTGGGAAGCAGCCTCCTCTGCCATGGATACTGCCGCAGGGTGCTGCAGTCGCAGCAGCTGTCAGCCTCTCTCCTTCCTCTTGTTTCTATTACTGAAAGGCTGTTAATGGCAGGCAGAGGTGGGGTTGATGTGTCTGAGCCCTCCCTGAGGGGTCTCAGGTCGGTGGTGGAGCTGCAGCAGAGCAGGAGGAGGTGACCTGGAGCACAGCTGTGCAGTCACAGTGACACAATCACAGCAGACACTGATAAGAAGCTCTTGCTGAGGGCTTCACACTTAATGGGCTCCTGAGTTGCTCTTGAGTGGAAGCTCCTGCAAGGAGGCAGTTTGTGATGACAGCCTTGAAGGTGGCTCTGACAGGGCTCTGTGAGAGGCTGGCACTGGTACATCTCCAACTGCAGAGAGGCAGTGAGCAGAAGGTCTGGCTGCTGTCCCTGTGTCACTGACAGCTCCATTGTCTGACAGCAGATGTGTCCTTGGAGTGCAGGCTGCCAGGCAGGGACACACAGGAGCTCTCCTTACTGTGCAGCACTGAAACAGGAGCTGGGGCTGGTTAGTGTGGAGAGGAGAGGGCTGAGAGGGAGCTGATCAATGCCTCTCAATAGCTGAGGGCTGGGGGTCAGGAGGCAGGGGCCAGGCTCTGGCTGGTGGTGCCCAGGGACAGGACAAGGACCAGCAGGGACAAGCTGGAGCCCAGGAGGTGCCACCTCAGCATGAGGAGAAACTTCCTTGGGGTGAGGCTGCTGGAGCCTGGAGCAGGCTGCCCAGGGAGGCTGTGGAGTCTGCTCTGGAGCCTTTCCAACCCCCTGGATGTGTTCTGGGTGCCCTGCCCTGGGTGCCCTGCTCTGGCAGGGGCTTGGGCTGGGTGACCTCTGGGGGTCCCTTCCAGCCCCTCCAGCCTGTGTCTGTGGTTTGCAAACCTTGCACACTGCTGCTTCTCCTGGCCTGGCCTCAGAGCAGAACACAGGAGGCAGCTTTGTTCCTAGGTCTCACCTGGGCAGCTGGAGTGCTCTGAGCTCCTCTCTTCCCAGTTTCTGCTGGGAGCCCTTTGGCAGCCCTCTCATCTTTTGTTCTCTTTGCCTTGGGGGCTGTGCCCACCCTGTCACCCTGGCACAGGTCCCTCCCTGCTCCTCTGGCAGGTGCCATGGCTGCCTGCAGGCCCTGCACAGGGCTGCTGAGGGGTGTTGTGCTCCAGCTGCCCCCTGCCCTGTAGCCTAAATGCAAACCTTGCTCCTAGACCCAGGTGGCCAGTGGGAAGCAGGCTCTGGAGTCGGTGGAGCTGGCCAGCTGCTCACACATCCAGCACCTCACCGGCAGGCTGGAGAGGGCCAACGATGCCATCTGTGCCAACCAGCTGGAGGTGGAGAGGCTGAACATCAGAGTGGATGACCTGACTGAGAGCAATCAGATGGCCCTAGAGGATCAGCAGAGAGTTCAAGAGGAATTAAGGCAATCCAAGAAAATGTTAGAGGTCAGTGGAGGAGCTGTGAGGACATGGAACACAAAGCAGTGCTTGAGAGGATGAGGAAGGCTCTTCAGCCTCCTGCCCCTCTCACCCTGCAGCCTTGGGCAGCTCCTGATGGACCTCAGAGCTGGTTTAAGGCTCTTCAGCCTCCTGCCCCTCTCACCCTGCAGCCTTGGGCAGCTCCTGATGGACCTCAGAGCTGGTTTAAGGCTCTTCAGCCTCCTGCCCCTCTCACCCTGCAGTCTTTGGGCAGCTCCTGATGGACCTCAGAGCTGGTTTAAGGCTCTTCAGCCTCCTGCCCCTCTCACCCTGCAGCCTTGGGCAGCTCCTGGTGGACCTCAGAGCTGGTTTAAGGCTCTTCAGCCTCCTGCCCCTCTCACCCTGCAGCCTTGGGCAGCTCCTGGTGGACCTCAGAGCTGGTTTAAGGCTCTTCAGCCTCCTGCCCCCTCTCACCCTGCAGCCTTGGGCAGCTCCTGATGGACCTCAGAGCTGGTTTAAGGCTCTTCAGCCTCCTGCCCCTCTCACCCTGCAGCCTTGGGCAGCTCCTGGTGGACCTCAGAGCTGGTTTAAGGCTCTTCAGCCTCCTGCCCCTCTCACCCTGCAGCCTTGGGCAGCTCCTGATGGACCTCAGAGCTGGTTTAAGGCTCTTCAGCCTCCTGCCCCTCTCACCTGCAGTCTTTGGGCAGCTCCTGATGGACCTCAGAGCTGGTTTAAGGCTCTTCAGCCTCCTGCCCCTCTCACCCTGCAGCCTTGGGCAGCTCCTGGTGGACCTCAGAGCTGGTTTAAGGCTCTTCAGCCTCCTGCCCCTCTCACCCTGCAGCCTTGGGCAGCTCCTGATGGACCTCAGAGCTGGTTTAAGGCTCTTCAGCCTCCTGCCCCTCTCACCTGCAGTCTTTGGGCAGCTCCTGATGGACCTCAGAGCTGGTTTAAGGCTCTTCAGCCTCCTGCCCCTCTCACCCTGCAGCCTTGGGCAGCTCCTGGTGGACCTCAGAGCTGGTTTAAGGCTCTTCAGCCTCCTGCCCCTCTCACCCTGCAGCCTTGGGCAGCTCCTGATGGACCTCAGAGCTGGTTTAAGGCTCTTCAGCCTCCTGCCCCTCTCACCTGCAGTCTTTGGGCAGCTCCTGATGGACCTCAGAGCTGGTTTAAGGCTCTTCAGCCTCCTGCCCCCTCTCACCCTGCAGCCTTGGGCAGATCCTGATGGACCTCAGAGCTGCTTTAAGGCTCTTCAGCCTCCTGCCCCCTCTCACCCTGCAGCCTTGGGCAGCTCCTGATGGACCTCAGAGCTGGTTTAAGGCTCTTCAGCCTCCTGCCCCTCTCACCCTGCAGCCTTGGGCAGCTCCTGGTGGACCTCAGAGCTGGTTTAAGGCTCTTCAGCCTCCTGCCCCCTCTCACCCTGCAGCCTTGGGCAGCTCCTGGTGGACCTCAGAGCTGGTTTAAGGCTCTTCAGCCTCCTGCCCCCTCTCACCCTGCAGCCTTTGGCAGCTCCTGATGGACCTCAGAGCTGGTTTAAGGCTCTTCAGCCTCCTGCCCCTCTCACCCTGCAGCCTTGGGCAGCTCCTGATGGACCTCAGAGCTGGTTTAAGGCTCTTCAGCCTCCTGCCCCTCTCACCCTGCAGCCTTGGGCAGCTCCTGGTGGACCTCAGAGCTGGTTTAAGGCTCTTCAGCCTCCTGCCCCTCTCACCCTGCAGCCTTGGGCAGCTCCTGGTCGACCTCAGAGCTGGTTTAAGGCTCTTCAGCCTCCTGCCCCTCTCACCCTGCAGCCTTGGGGAGCTCCTGATGGACCTCAGAGCTGGTTTAAGGCTCTTCAGCCTCCTGCCCCTCTCACCCTGCAGTCTTTGGGCAGCTCCTGATGGACCTCAGAGCTGGTTTAAGGCTCTTCAGCCTCCTGCCCCCTCTCACCCTGCAGCCTTGGGCAGCTCCTGATGGACCTCAGAGCTGGTTTAAGGCTCTTCAGCCTCCTGCCCCTCTCACCCTGCAGCCTTGGGGAGCTCCTGATGGACCTCAGAGCTGGTTTAAGGCTCTTCAGCCTCCTGCCCCTCTCACCCTGCAGTCTTTGGGCAGCTCCTGATGGACCTCAGAGCTGCTTTAAGGCTCTTCAGCCTCCTGCCCCTCTCACCCTGCAGCCTTGGGCAGCTCCTGATGGACCTCAGAGCTGGTTTTGCACCCCTCTGGTGTCCTGCAGTGTTTCCAAGGGTCACTCCAAATTCTGCTCAGCATCTCCTCACCTTCTAGCAAACTGATGTGGTCCATCTGGCAACTGTCACTTCTCCTCCCCTCCCTTGCAGGTGCTGGAGGAGGAGAAGATGGAACTCAGAGCCACCCTGCAGTCTCAAGAAGACTTTATTGAGAGCTCCAAGCTGCACCAGGAGCAGCTGCAGAAGGAGCTGGCCAGGGTGACTGAAACTCTTCACACCAAAGAGCTCCTCATCAGGTAGCCTCCCTGCTCCCTGTGCTCCTCAGTCCAGCTCTGCATCCCCAGCTCTCCCACCAGGGGTGCTGGGAGTGTGCTCAGACAGCTGGCTGTGTGCTGGCTGCTGTCAGAGTGCTTCCCTCCAGGGCTCTGCCTCCTGCCAGCGCTGCCCAGCTGCCCTGCAGCTGGAGCCAGCTGGTGGGGAGCAGTGTGGAGGGGATCAGCTCTCTGCTCAGCTGCCTTCCTGGAGGTCTGGGGTGTTTCACCCCTGCTCATTCTCAGGGCAGGAGGCCTCTCAGGGTTGAGAAGCTGCCTGTTGGTGTAGCTGAGAGCTCTCTCAATCTGGTGCTGGCAGGTGGGGGCTTGGTAAGGGGGCTGCATGTGGGGCAAAGTCATCCTGGCCCTCCCCTTCTGCACTGGCCATGGGCTGGAGCTGCAGGGTTCTGCTGTCCCATGTCCAGAGCTGTTGCTGTGTGCTCCCTGCCAGCCTCACTGCTGCTTGCAGCTGGGTGTCTGCTAGGGGCAGGGAGGCTGCCTGGCTCCAGAGAGCCAGCAGCAGGGCAGGGGTGGGGGGTGGCCAGCCAGAACTGCACTGGGGGGCACTCACTCATCCAGCTGGTAGCTTTGCCTGCTCACAGTGGCACAGCTGTCACCTCCTGTGGGATTGGGGATGTTCCCCAGAGAGTTCCAGGGAGGTGCTGGTGGTTTCCCCTGTGGTGGTGACACAGAGGCTCCCTGCTGAGGCTGACAGCTGCTGTTGCTGCTCAGGGCCTTGGAGGAGCGCCTGCAGGAGCAGCTGTCCAAGGCAGGGATGCAGAGGGTGCTGGAGCAGCTGGCTGCTGCCCAGGAGAAGGAGCAGCACCTGCAGTCAGAGCTGATGCATCTGGAGAACAGGTAGGCAACTGCCTGCTTGCCTGGGCTGTGCAGGGCAGCTTGGTTGGTGCTGTGGGAGCTGATCTGCATTCAGCCAGAGGAGCCCTGGCTGAGGAGCCACAGGGCTCAAGGAATCCTGTGTCTGTGTTGGCAGTTTCACAGGGGGGTGCTGCTGGCTGGCTGCTGCTCACTGCACACTCTGCAGTGCTTGGCTTGCTTAGACTCAGCACCTTCATTCCTAAGAGCCTCAGGAGTCTTTGTTGGTCACCTGGTGAGAAACCAGACCTGAACCTCCCTGCAGACTAAGAGCTAGAAACAAAGTCTTCCTCTGAGAGTTTGTGGGTGCCTGGGAACTTTGCCATCTTAGCACATCAGGAAGCAGCCCAGGAGCAGCTGTCACCTGCTGGAGCTTCCTGGCAGTGACTTGGGGAAACAAAAGCAAAGGATTGGTGAGGAACTCCTAGCTTAGGAGTCTGCTTTCTGCTCTGACAGACACAGCAGAGTGCTTGGAAGATGAAGGCTTCTCTGGCCAGGTCCTCCTCCTGGGGGTGTTCTAATCTGTATTGTACCTTTGCCCCCAGCCTGCTGTCTTCCACTGCAAGGTGTGCAGAGCTGAGTGAGGAGCTGGATGGCAGCACCCAGGAGCTGCAGGCCCTGCAGGAGCACCGTGCCCAGGCGAAGGCAGAGCTTAGAAAGGTAACCTTGCTGTGTCCCTGGAGGGGGCAAAGAGCCTCTGGGGCTAGCCCTTCCCACCTGCATTCTGGGCACAGGCAGCAGAGCAAAGGCCAGCAGCCCTGTGGGGGCAGGGATGTGCTGAAGGGTAAGGCCAGACCTGGCCAAGGTGGAGAGCAGAGGTTTGCAGCTCTCTGTCTGTGGCTGTGTGGTGTGCTCTGAGCATCTCTTGGGCCTAGCCCACACCACTCAGCACTCTTCTCTGCAGAGTGGGGATCCTTGAGCTGGTGCTGGAGGTCTGGGATCCTGAGCTTGAGCCTAGTGCAGCCTGCCAGCAGCACAGGGGAGAGGGAGGCAGTGGGGCTGGCTGCAGTACCTCTGTCCTGAGCCCCCTGTGAGGGAGGAGGCCGCTTGCAGCTCAGAGCCTGCACGTGGAGCCCAGGCTGGAGGAAGTGGAGCAGCTCAGCTGCCAGGAGGAGCACAGCCTGGTGCTGTGTGCACCCAGGGGAGGCAGCCCTCCAAAAGCCTTGACTTTGAGTGATGGTCTGGATCAGCTGGTGTGAGAGCTGCCACTGGAGCCTGCTTACAGCAGAAGCCTTATTGGAGCGGAGTGACAGAGCTCAGCGGTGCGCAGATCGTTCTTCCTCTGTTGTGAGTGCAGAGGGGAGCAGCTCTTGCCAGGGATGCCTGGCTGGTTACACATTCAAACAGCCACACAGCAAATGAACCTGCTGCAGGCTGCTGGGGAGGAAAGAGAGAGATTGATTATGGTTGCTTCTGGTTTATATACTTGGGAGGCACTGAGGTGACACAGAGATAAATCACCATATGTGCAGCATTTACATGGCTGGGCAGCCATCGGCTGCTTCCCTCTGCTGAGCGCTTGTAATGCTCAGCCAAATCCTGCAGCCCAGGGTGCTGAGCCTTCCTGGCTAATGGAGTGGGGCAGGGGGGAAGAGGTGGTGCCAGGCTGTGCTGCTGCTGTCACTGAGCGGATCCCCGGTGCGCCTGCGGGGCGGGGTGGGCGCTGCAGCTCTGCCGGCTCCAGCCAGCCCGGCTGAGGCGTGCACAGGGATGGAGGCCTCTGGGCTTTCAGTCCAGGGAGCAGCTGAACGGTCCAGGGCTTAGCAAACTGGAAAAGAGATCAATGAGAATGGAGATACTAAAAATAAGGCCCAGGCTGGATGTGGCCAGGGCCTGGGCACCGGCTCCGCTCTCACCGAGCAGGGACTGGCGCTCGGCACCGGCAGCTGGCAGAGCAGAGAGGAGCTGGGAGGACAAAGAGGTATTTTTACCCTCTGCACAGCCAGCTGCTGGAGCTCTGCCATGGGGAGCTGGAGTTGCTGCAAGCCAGTGCCAGTTCTGAGGGCTCAGGACAAGTGCACAGAGGGCAAGTCTGGCCGGGGAAAGCACAGGGCAGGCTGCAGGGCTCTGCTCTGAGGGTCGCTGTGCTGCCCAGCGCTGCTCCTGCTGCTGGTCACGGAGGGCAGTGGGGGGCTCAGGAGGCTGATGGCAGCAGGCAGGGCTTCTTGAGCACTCCAGAGCATGTCACTTGTGTCCCAGGTGGCAGCTTCTGGAGCGGGGAGGGCTCGGGCTGAGGAGGGTTTTCAGTCAGGAAGGCCAAGCAGGCACCGAGGAGGCTGCTCTCCAGCTCTCCCCTGGTCCTGCACGGTTCTGGGGCTGTTGTGCTGGGACGCCTCTCCAGAGCTGGTGGGAGGTGTGTGCCTGTCTCCCTGCAGCTGAAGGAGCAGCTCTCTCGAGCAGAACAGATCCACAAGAGTGAGCTGGAAGGGATGAAGAGGGAAATCTGCAGGCTGACAGAGGAGCTGCACCGGCGAGACGTCAGCGTCGGCGCGGCCGGCGGCTGCAGGCCAGCCCGCGAGCAGCCGAGAGCGGAGCGAGCAGAGAGGAGAGCAGCGGAGCACAGGGTGAGGAAGGGCTCTGCTGCTGCCTGCAGGAGGGGTCTGAAGGCCTTCTGGTTTGGAGCTCTCTCCATAGCTTCCTTCTCTCTTCAGCCCTCGACCAAAGGCTTGGAGACCCTTTCAGTGAAATCTTCTAATTGGATCTGAGTTTGTCCTGCTTAGAGCCACAGAATTGTCTGGCTGGGGAGAGGGCTCTGAGCTCCTCCAGTCCAGCCAGCAGCCCACCCCCACCATGGCCACTAACTCGTGGCCCCAAGTGCCACAGGGTTCCTGCACTCCTGCAGGAGTGGGGGCTCCACCACCTCCCTGGGCAGCCTGTGCCAAGGTCTTGCAAGGCAGAACTTTCAACTCCTGTGTCCCTAGGGGAGAGAAGTCACCCTCAGAGCACCCAGTGGAGACTCTGCTGCCGAGCTGAATCGACTGAAGTCTGAGAACCAGCAGCTGCAGAAGGAGCTGGCAGAGGCCAGGGCAAAACTGGAACTCACTCAGCAGGCCTGCCAGGATGAAGCCCAGGGCCCTGCTCAGCAGATGCAGGATGAGGCCAGGGATGGGCAGTGCAGGTGAGTGCTGCAGGACACAGCAGGGCAGAGCAGAGGGGCAGCAGACCCTCCCCAGCCCTGCTGGCCACGCTTTGCTTGCTGCTCCCCAGGCTGCCCTTGGCCCTCTTGGCCACCAGGGCACATTGCTAGCCCAGCAACACTCTTAAGGTCCTTCTCCATGGAGCTGCCTTCCAGCAGGATGATCCCTGGCCTGTGCTGGTGCCTGGGGTTGTGCATCCCCAGGTGCAGGGCTCTGCTCTTGTCCTTGCCTTCAGAAGCAGGATGAGCTGTCTGTGGTGCAGGGCTCAGCTCTGGGCCAGCCTGCTGTGCTCCTCTCTTCTGCAGTACTGCAGCAGGCAGCCCTCTAGCTCCTGGTGTCTCCTGGAGACTTGGATGCCCACTTGGAGCCCTGTGGGGACAAGAGGCAGTTGGGCTTGGCAGGGCTGCCAGTGCCCTGTGTGTTGTTAGCTCTGAGAGTTAGCTAAAGCTCAGCTGCTGAGAGGCAAACCCTCCCCCAGGGCTGGGGCTCCCACTCTCCCTCATGGGGGTTTCCAACCTGCTTTCCAGGACAACTCAGGACCCCCAGCACGAACAGGAGCAGCAAGCAGAGAGAGCACATCACAAGCCTGAGGAGAATGGTCAGCACCAGCACGGGGGGGCCCAGGAGTGGGAGGCTGCTGGGATGAGAAGTGTGAGCCCTGAGGTGGGTGAGCTCCAGTCCCAGAGCAGCAGGAGGGACTGCAGAGAGCCACTTGCCGTGGGCACCTTGCTGGGAACGGATTCTGTGCTCCATGTGCTGGAGGGGAAGAAAGATTCTGCAGAGGAAGCAGCTGTGCAGCCCGGCTCACAGCATCAGAGAGCATCTGTGCCCCTGGTAAGCAGCTGTGCAGAAGCTGCCACTGGGCAGCTGAGGCTGTGGTTGAGCTCCCATCTGGCAGGTGGTTCCCTGTGGGATTCTGTGAGCATGCAACAGATGCTCCACAGGGAGCAGAAACCACTGCTGGAGGAGCTCCTTCCAGCAGCTCCTGGTTCTCTGCTGGAGCTGTGCCTGGGTGTCCCCCCGGGGTCCTGCTTTCAGCTTGGGTCTGCAGCAGAGGCTGTGAGGGGGTGTCAGGTGCTGAGTGTTGCAGCACAGAGGTGGGGGGTGGCTGCAGGCTGCTGCTGCACCACCTCCCTGTGCTGCAGGGACCACTCTGGACTGCTGCAGCAGTCAGCTCCCTGCGCTGGAGGCCTCTCCTGCTAGCTGAGAGGAAAGCCTGGCCCTTGCACTCTCATCTCTCTTTGCTTCTAGAGCCCCCTGCCTAGAGCTTCCCTGGGAGCAATAGCTGCCAGGTACCTGGAGGAGGAGGAGCTGAGATCCCAGAGCATCACCCAGTGCCTGGAGAGTCACATTGAGGAGCTGAAGAAAGCCAGCGAGGAGATCGTGAGGCAGTTCAGACAGCAGTGATGCAGCTCCGCTGCTGGGGCCAGGCTGGGCCTGGGAAGGGGCCTGGGAGCCAGCTGCCTGTGGAGCTGCAGCAGGGGGATGGCTGCCCTGCTGCTGCCCTGCTGCTGCCCTGCTGCTGCCCTGCTGCTGCCCTGCTGCTGCCCTGCTGCTGCCCTGCTGGCAGGAGGAAAGCAAACTCCTCTCTGATGTGTTGCATCTGATGGAGGCTGTTGCACCACCAGCACCTGAGGCAGCTTGCTGTAGGTCAGAAGGCTGCCTCAGAGGTCTCTCTTTGTGCTGATTTTAATGCAGAGGAACTTTTTTAGTATATTTTACAGATGTAAAAGCCCTGAAATAAAGCAGAATGGGGAACCCCTCCTCTCCTGTCCATCCAGATGTACAGAGGAACTTTCTTGTGGCTCCTCTTAGGGATTTTGATCAACCTTTGTCCTCCTTCCCCACCCAGAGCAGCTGTGTTCAAGGAACAGAGCTCTCTTTGAGAGCCCCAGAATGGGTTCAGAACACACAGATCAGGATCAGAAGCAGGAAGATGTGCAGGGTGCTCCTTGGACACTGGCCAGGGAAGCAGAGCCTTGAGCCTGCTGCTCCCTCAGCTTTGTACCATAGGATGCAGTCCCTTGCCTGTCAGCTTAGGGTCACCTGCCCTGCAGCTGCAGCCTTCTCCTCTGCACCCCAGTGCAGCACACGAGGTGTGGCAGTGCCCCTGGTGCTAACTGGGTACATGGAGCAATCTCTGCTGGCAGCAGCCCCTGGCAGGGTGAAGCTGCCCTGAGCTGCAGGCAGTGGCAACACTGAGCAGAGCCTGAGCTGGAAAGGCAGCAGGGACACCTCTCAACTAGGCTTGGCTGCCCAAGGCCTCATCCAGCCTGGCCTCTTTGGGTCTGCATCTTTGAAGTGTGAGGTCTGTAAGCCCTCTGTGCCTCTCCTTGGCACAGGCTGCCCAGGGAGGTGGCTGAGTCCCCACCGTGGAAGTGTTTCAGAGAGGCAGAGCTGTGGTGCTGAGGGCCATGGTTGAGCCCCAGCTGTGGCAGAGGCAGGGAATGGTGGTTCTGGGTGAGCTTAGAGGCCTTTTGCAGCCCCTGTGGCTGCAGGCAGGGAGCCTGCTGTGGCTGGGCAGCTCTCTGCTGTTGTGTCACCGTGCCACCCCTCCGCCAGCAGGGCCTGAGGGAGAGCCCAGGTGGTGTGTGTGGACAGAGGCCATCCCTGTGGGCTGGGAAGTGAAAGAAAATGCAAATCCAGACCAGGTTTATTGTCAATTCAAGCTCAAACATCACAGCTCTGGGGTCACACTGACGCTGGTGGACAGCTGAACCCTTTCTAACCGTACAAAAGGTTGCTCCTGGGGCCTGTGCTTGGGTGGCAGTGGCTGGGAGCCACCTTTCCCCCTGCACCTTGGGGTTCTCCAGGAGTACAGCACCAAAGCATTTTGTGTGGAGGCCAAGCAGCGGCACCCAGCCTGCTGTTCACCTAACCCAGCTGCAGTATTGCATAGGTGAGCTGGAGAGAGGAGGGAGCGTGGAGAGCTTCGTTCTCCGAGTTCCTGCAGTTGGGTTTGGGGAGCTCCTCCCTGCCTGAGAGGTGACTGCAGGGCCAGGGCTGCAGGGGGAGCCAAGGGTTTGCCCTTCAAACACTGACAGAGGAGGTGAAAGTGGCTTCGTTGTGCTTAGTCAGTGTGAAGTCCCCTCGAGGTGGCACTGGGCTTTGTAAGACAATGCAGTGTGCCAGAGAGCTTCACCCTGTGTCTCCTTCCCCACGCCTGGCCCCTGGCCCTGCGTTCCTCAGCCTGGCTCAGGACAAAGTCACTGTAGAGCTCCTGGGGTCCCTCGTGTCCAACGCTGCTGCTGGGAGCCAGAGTGCTCTTCTCATCCTGCCCCAGCACCTTCTCCTTGGAGCACCAGTGCAAGGTTTTCCCTGTGGTCCACAGCCTGCAGCCCAGCAGTCAGCGGTGGCCACGAAGGACCCCGGCCAGGCAGCCGCCTGCTCTCTGCCAGCTCTTTGGGTAAGGGTCGCGCTCACTTCTTGCACTGCAGCTCTCTCGCCGACAGGGTCTGCTGCTGGGGGCTGCGGCCCCGCAGGAGCCCGGCAGGAGGCAGCTGCCGCGGGGGGCGGGCAGGGGGCAGGGGGGCTCCCGCAGGGCAGAGGCGGCGGAGGGCACTACTGGCTCTCCACCTGGTACTTGAGGACGTGCGAGTAGAAGCTGTGGTTGGCGTTCTCGTGCACCATCACGAACACCTCGCTGCAGCCCGCCGTGCTGCAGCTGCCCTCCCAGTAGCCCCTGTTGTGGGTGAGGGGGTAGCTGCCCTCGGCCTGCACCAGCACCTTGGCCACGCCCTGCATGCGGAGCCTGAAGCGCACGTTGCGGGCGGCCGGCAGCACCCCGGCCAGCGGCTCCAGCACCTCGTAGTCCTGCCCCCACTTGCTGTAGCTGAGGGGGAAGGCCGGCCACCGCACCTCGGCGTTCAGGCAGCTCAGCAGGTAGTTGAAGACGTAGTCGTAGTTGCCGGGCTCCGACTTCTTCTTGGCGTAGAGCTTGAGGACGAAGCTGCCGGCGCGGGGCAGCTGCACCTTCAGCTCCAGCTGCGCGCCGCGCCGCACCGCCATGACGTGCTGCATGCCCAGCTCCTCGGGCAGGCTGCCCCCCTCGCCCTGCAGCGACGCCAGCACCAGCACGTCCCTGCCCAGCGTGAAGGTCAGCGAGCAGCGCCCGTCGTTGGTGTGCACCACGGGGCCGGGGTGCGAGGGCCGCAGGAAGCCCCGGCGCTCCGACAGCCAGCTGGGGCCCACGGGCTGCGGCAGCTCCCGCGGCAGCCGCAGCGCCGCGTCCACCGACCGGCACTCCACCAGGTACTCCAGCACGCACTGGTAGACGTCCCCCGAGCCCCTGGAGGGCTTGGCGAAGATCTGCAGCTTGTGGCTGCCTGTCTTCTGCGGGTAGACGTCCAGCTGCATGCCCTGCCTCTTCAGGGTCAGCAGCCCCTGCTGGGCCGTGCCCCGCAGCTTGAAGGTGAAGAGCGTGGCCGGGCGGCAGTCCACCGACACCGAGGCCTTGCCGTTGACTGCGGACGCAGAACAGAAACTGCGGTCGGCTGCAGCCCCTCCGCCAGCGTGCAGCCACCTGCAGCCCTCTGCAGCCCCTCCGCCTGCGTGCACAGCCTGCCCTGGGGCATGCTGAGCTGTCCCAGAAGCTGCTGCTGCTCCAGCAGGGAGGTCAAGAGCTGCAGCTGGGAGGCCACAGCTGGCCAGCTGCTGGCCGTGTCCCTCGAAAGGGCTGAAGTGGAGAGAGCCCTTGGTGCTGGGGAGGGGCGTTTGCCCTGCTCTGATAGCACTGAGCTGGAGCTCTGGGCCTGCAGCAGGGCTGTGGGAAAGGGAACTGAAGGTGGCATCAGCCTCTCTGCTCCAGAAGGGCTTAATTAGGTGTGATTAGAGTTGATTGCTAGGCCAGTAGCTGGTCCAAGGAGCTTGAGAGAAAAGTGCAGGACCCCCCAGGACACAGGAGGTAGATAATCGACCTCCCTGGGAGCCTGTTCCCAAACAGCTCCCAGGAAACATCAAGCCCTGAAACATTGCTGAACTCTGTGTCAATGGCCTCACAAATTAGCTGCCCACTTAAATCCCTGCAGCTCCTTCAGCCTCTGAGGAAGGTGAGTCACAGAGGGGTACCTGTTCGGATGACAGCTGTCTGGGGGTGCAGGGTGGTAGCAGTTTGGGTGCCAGCTGTCTGGGGGTGCAGGGTGGTAGCTGTTTGGGTGCCAGCTGTCTGGGGGTGCAGGGTGGTAGCTGTTTGGGTGCCAGCTGTCTAGGGGTGCAGGGTGGTAGCTGTTTGGGTGCCAGCTGTCTGGGGGTGCAGGGTGGTAGCTGTTTGGATGACAGCTGTCTGGGGGTGCAGGGTGGTAGCAGTTTGGGTGCCAGCTGTCTGGGGGTGCAGGGTGGTAGCTGTTTGGATGACAGCTGTCTGGGGGTGCAGGGTGGTACCTGTTTGGATGACAGCTGTCTGGGGGTGCAGGGTGGTAGCAGTTTGGGTGCCAGCTGTCTGGGGGTGCAGGGTGGTAGCTGTTTGGATGACAGCTGTCTGGGGGTGCAGGGTGGTAGCAGTTTGGGTGCCAGCTGTCTGGGGGTGCAGGGTGGTAGCTGTTTGGGTGCCAGCTGTCTGGGGGTGCAGGGTGGTAGCTGTTTGGGTGCCAGCTGTCTGGGGGTGCAGGGTGGTAGCTGTTTGGATGACAGCTGTCTGGGGGTGCAGGGTGGTAGCTGTTTGGGTGCCAGCTGTCTGGGGGTGCAGGGTGGTAGCTGTTTGGGTGCCAGCTGTCTGGGGGTGCAGGGTGGTACCTGTTTGGATGACAGCTGTCTGGGGGTGCAGGGTGGTAGCTGTTTGGATGACAGCTGTCTGGGGGTGCAGGGTGGTAGCTGTTTGGATGACAGCTGTCTGGGGGTGCAGGGTGGTACCTGTTTGGATGACAGCTGTCTGGGGGTGCAGGGTGGTAGCTGTTTGGGTGCCAGCTGTCTGGGGGTGCAGGGTGGTAGCTGTTTGGATGACAGCTGTCTGGGGGTGCAGGGTGGTAGCTGTTTGGGTGCCAGCTGTCTGGGGGTGCAGGGTGGTACCTGTTTGGATGACAGCTGTCTGGGGGTGTGCAGCCAGCAGGCCCAAGGTGTAGAAGTTGCTGTTGCGCAGAAGGTTGTTCTCGAAGTCCTTCAGGGTCAGGGCTGGCTTCAGAAGCTGCCAGTTGCTGTTGTCTGGGAAGTGATTGTTGATGAACAGGGCTGGGTGGGTCAGGAAGTAGAACTCATTGTACCTGGGAGGGATGAGAGCACAGTGAGTGGTGGCCAATGGTTCATCCTTCCCCTGACTGTGGAGTGCTGCCTTCAGCAGGAGGAATTTGGAGTGGTTTGGGCTGCTGGGAAACTGAGGTGGAGGCTGAAGTGCTCCTGGCAGAGAAGGAACCAGAGCTTTGCTCTTCCAGGGCTAGCAGAACCACAGACTGACAGAATGGGTTGGGTTGGAAGGGTCCTCCAAAGGTCACCCAGTCCAGCCCCCTGCAGTCAGCAGGGACATCCTCCACTAGAGCAGGGTGCTCAGAGCCCTGCTGAGCTTGACCTTGAGTATCTCCAAGGATGGGGCCTCAGTTACCTCCCTGGGCAACACATGGAGAACTTTTGGATGCCACCAGGGTGCTGCATCTCCCCCTGCAGCCTTGGGCTCCTGAGGAAGGAGGCAGGCACTGCCTGTTGCCTGGAGGTGTGGAGGCTTCCTCAGCCAGGCAGCTGGAAGCCAGGACTCAAGTGCCACCCAGCACTGCATGAGCTGAAGATGTGATAGCTTCAGGAGCTGTGCAGCCTGCTGCTCACCCCTCCAGCAGGCAGCACAGAGACCTTGCTCAGGGCCTCAGATCTTGCTGTGGGACGTCAGATTTGTCACTAGTGTGCCAAACTCCTCAGCTTTCCTTCTGCCTTGGTGCTGTCCAGGGGAAAGGTTTTTACCTGAAGGTGAACTTGGTGAAAGAATCATCCACAGAGCCACTGCCCCAGGTGCTGTCAAGCAGATGCCACCTCCCATCCAGGTAGACAGCGTTCCAGGCATGGTCAGAGTCCCCTGTGAAGGTCTGCCCTGTCCTGTACCCATTCCCCTTGGAGTAGCCAAACAGCTTCATGCACTGGATGCCTGCAAGGCTGGAAGCAAACAGTGAGATACAGCAGGGACTTGTGTGGAGCACCTCTCAGCACACCCTGCTGAGAGGGCCACAGGAGGAGCAAGCTCTGCAGAGCATCAGTCTTGGGGTCAGATGATGGATCAGCTCCATCAGCTCCTCAGGGGCCTCCTTGTAGCTGAGTGCCAGGGGAGCTAAGGGAGTTCAGTGTCTGAGTGTGCCTAGAGCCATGGCTTGGAACTGGAGCAGGGCAGGGTCAGGCTGGACACCAGGAGGAAGCTCTGCACAGGGAGGCTGAGGAGAGCCTGGCACAGGCTGCCCAGGGAGGGGGCTGAGGCTCCATCCCTGCAGCCATCCAAGCTCAGCCTGGAGCTGTCCCTGGGCAGCCTGCTCCAGCTGGAGCTGTGCCTGGGGCTGCAGGGGTGGGACAGGATGCCCTTGGAGGCTCCCTTCCAGCCCAGTGCAATCTGTGACTGCTGAGGAGGTGCTCCCTGGGAGAACACCTTCCAAGCCTTGCTCTTAGAGTCCACCATTGCTCTCTGGAGCTAGGAAGCCCCTTCCAGCATTGTGCCACTGCGTGGCTGGGTCCAGAGTTCTGCATGAGGCTGGTCCCAGACCTGCCAGGCACCTTCCTTGCTTTCACCTACTGCCTTAAGCCAAACTGCTGCATGCTGCTGGGAGAGTTGACATTCATGGAGTCATAGAATGGTTTGGGCTGGAAGGGACCTTGAAGACCATCCAGTTCCACCCCCCTGCCATGGGCTTCCCCTTAGACCAGGTTGCTCCAGGCCCCATCCAACCTGGCCTTGAACACCTCCAGGGAGGGGGCAGCCACAGCCTGTTCCAGTGCCTCCCCACCCTCACTGTCAGGGATTTCCTCCTCATCCTCGCTGTGCTGCTCAGGGATTTCCTTGGGCAGTGGCCTCAGTGGTGATGAACCTTGAGAGTGAGAGCAGCAAAGAGAGCAGCAAGTGTGAGGCAGTGCCCCCGGGGTGTGCTGCAGCGAAGGGGAGAGGACATCTCCGGAGGGTTTGGGCAAAGCTCCTTCTGAGGCAGTGCCTCTGTCTTGCATGGGAGCAGGCTGGGAACAACCCTGCTCTGGTGGAAGTCTTGCCATGCTTTTAACCTTCACTTGCAGCTCCTCAGAGGAGGACCCTGGCTGCCTCTAACCGAATTAGCTGAGTGCTCTCAGCTGCCATTATGGTAATGCAGTGGAGCTCAGCAGATGGCACAATGCAAATGATGCTGGGCAGGGGGGTGGAGGAGTGGAGGAAGCAGCAAAATTGACCTTCCTAGGACTTGCTGGGGTTCCACAGCGTGGTTTGAAAGCTAAAGCTTCTTGTCCTGCTTGAGGCCACACCAGGCAGTGCAAAGGCAGGCAGCAGAGGCAGGGGGGCAGTGGCTGGGAGCTGCCCCCGGGGGTGCTGAGCCTCATTTACCTGCACATGTGCTCGAAGAGCCCTGCGTACCCCTCACAGATGCCCTTCCCTGCCTGAAGCACGTCCAGGGGCCTGTTGGCCAGCTGGCTCTTGTTGTGGTAGCCCACGACGTCGTACTCTGGGGAGGGAACACAGAGAGGAGCTGATGCCACAGCCCGGGGCAGCGGCTGGGCTTGGGGCTCGGCTCTGCCGGCGCCCGGCAGGGAGGGCAGCCGCGGTGCTGCGCGGGGCTGCCCTGGGTGGCTGGAGGGCAGAGGCACCAGGCCCCTCTCTCCTCACCACTTGGCCTCAGCCAGGGCTGAGCTCCAGCAGTTGAATCCAGATGGGAGGAAAGCTCTGCTTTTGGAGAGGAGCTGAGGCTGCACGGGGAGTGCCCTGCGCCGGGGGAGCCACAGCTGGAGAGCTGCCAGGGACCAGGGAGCTCTGCACTGCAAACAGCCACTGAGCTGCTGGGGGTGGATCATCCAGTCCCCAAGGCTGGGGCTAACCGTGGCCCTCAGCACCACATCTGCCTCTCAGAAACACCTCCAGGGCCTGGGGTCTCAGCCACCCCCCTGGGCAGCCTGGGCCAGGCTTGGAGAACCCTTTCAGAGAAGAATTTTCTTCTAATCTCCAAGCTAAACCTTCCCTGCTGCAGCCTGAGGTCACTTCCTCTCCTTGGGAGCAGAGCCCAAGCCCCACCTGGCTGCAGCCTCCTCTCAGGGAGCTGCAGAGAGCACTGAGGTCTCCCTCAGCCTCCTCTTTTCCAGGCTGAACACCCCCAGGGCCCTCAGATACTCCTCCCCAGCCCTGTTCCCCAGACCCTTCCCCAGCTCTGTTGCCCTTCCCTGGCCCTGCTCCAGCTCCTCAGTGTCCTTGGAGTGAGGGCTCCAGAACTGAACCAGAGCCTGAAAGGGTTCTCAAATCTCTGCCTGTTTCAACCACTGCCAGGGTGGACTCCAGCAGCCTGAAGGATTCCAGCTCCTGTTACCCTCAAGGGAAGCCTCTGAGCTTTGTGCACTCTGTACACCAAGTGCTGTGGAATACACCTGGGAAGGAGCCTGGTGGGGAGTGCCTGGCAGGACTTGGTGCAGGTGAGTCCTGGGTAGCTGAAGATAAGGAAACCTTCATTGAGTGGAAGCAGGAGGGCTGCACAGCAGAGCTGCTTCAGCTGGGGCTTGAGGAACTGCTCTGGAAGGTTAATTCAATACTGGCCAACCTTGCTCATGGCCACAACCTCTTCCTTAAGATAGAAATAGATTTTTCTGACAAAGCCCTAAGCAGTGCTGTGTCAGCTGATCCCTCCCCCTGTAATGCTGTGGAAGGGGAAAATCAGCTGGCAGCAGGCAGTGCCTGTGCTTGGACCAAGTGCTGCCACTGCTGCTCTTGTGTGAGAGCCTCAGCTGCTCCCAGCTGGCTGCAGGGGAGAGCTGCTGCTCCTCACCTGGGCTGTCCCAGGGCCACCAGCAAAGCTGCAGAGCGCTGGGAGAGGTCTGGGACCCGGGCAGGGATTGTCCCCCTGGGCTGGGCACTGGTGAGGCCCCTCCTCAAACACTGGGTTCAGCTCTGGGGCCCTCGCTCCAAGGAGGACACTGAGGGGCTGGAGCAGGTCCAGAGGGCAACAGAGCTGCTTGATGGTTCCCTGTGGTACCTACACTGTGCCAAGACCCTCCCAGAGCAAGGGCACCAGCATGGAGGGGCTGCTGGGGAGGGCTGCGTGGGGGAGTGGTGGTGCTGCAGGGCTCTGAGTGTGACAGCCAAGCCTTGGCAGCCTGGCTCCATGCTGCAGCTGCTTGGGGCTTACAGCTTTGGATGAGTTGGGCACAAGGGGCAGATTCACCATGTGGTTTAGAGTGGAGATGAGGAAAATGTCCTTACAGAGAGTGGTCAGGGACTGGCAGAGGCTGCCCAGGGAGTTGGTGCAGTCCCCAGCCCTGGAGGGGTTCAAGAGCCTGTGGCCATGGCAGCTGGAGCCATGGTTTGGTGGCCATGGTGGGGTTGGGTTGCTGGCTGGACAGCATGGTCTCAGGAGGCTTTTCCAAGCCAAGCAGCTCTGTGGTTCATGCAATAATGCACAGAAGGGCTGCAGGGCCTGGGCTGTGCCAGCAGAGATGGTGAGAGAGCCTCAGAGCCCATCTCTGGATGAACACAGCCAGAAAGCCTCCCTCCCACCCCCAGGAGAGGCAGGAGACTGCCACAGCAGCGTGCCAGGGGTGCCAGCAGCAGCCTGCAGGCCTCGACCCACCTATGTGGTGGCAAATCCACATCCAGATGGCTCGGACCTTCTCCAGGTCGCTGCGGGCTTGCTTCAGCAGGGCTCTCACCAGCTCCTCCACGCTGCTCTTCACATCCACCTGTCGGTGAGGAGGGAGCACTGAGCGCTGCTGCAGAGGCCGCCGGGGTAGGTCTCCTTTCCTCCCTGCCTCCTCCTTCTCCTACAGCCACCGAGACCCCCTCCAGCAGGAGGCTGCTGGCCCCAGCCTCACCAGCCGCCAGGGGCACAAAGCTCCATGCTCCGAGCATGCTTTATCTGGTCAGAGTTTCCCTCCTGGAGTGGGATCTGTGTTGCTGCTGTCTTCCCACTTGTTTAGGAGCCTTGGAGGCTCTTGCCCTGACAGCTCAGCCTGAGCTGGGGGCAGTGCTGGCAGCCAGGTTTCCAGGACCATCCCTGCAGGGAAGCTGACGGAGGCCAAAGCAAGACTTACTTTTAATGCATAGGCATCCAGCTTCTCAAGTTGCTGCAGATCCACTGGCAGGGATTTCAAAGAGGATCTGTCCCACGGATATGCTGGGGAGAAAGGAGCTGTCATTGTCTCGGTGGGGGGCAGCTTTGCCTGGCTGCCCCCCGGGGGCGGGGGCACGCTGCAGGGCTCCTGCCCGCCCTGCAGGGGCATCCCTCGGCGGCTGCCCGGGCAGCGCAGGGCGGCAGCGCCGTCGGGAAGGGCCCTGCCGGCTGCCTGGGAAGCAGGAGCCGTGCTGTCTGCTCTGGTTTAATCTGGGCAGGGCCTCTCAGGCCCTGTGCAGCAGCACAGAAAATCCCAGGATATTAGCTGGAGGTGCAGGAGAGCATGCAGGGGTTAGAAGGGAAAAGCTGAGCTCTGGAAGCCCTGGCAAGAGCAGGACTGGAAAAAAAGCCCAGCAAGGAGCTGGCTGTCTCCAGCAGTGCTGCTGGGAGGGGGAGTTCTGCATGGGGAAGGGTCCTGCAGGAACTGCAGCAGCTGGGAGGTGATGGGAAGCAGTCGGTGGAGCTGCAGCTGCTGTGCCTCGCGTCTCGGCGCTGTGAGTGAAGGGTTAATAATGGGTCAGGTACCGCCGGAGGCAGCCTGCGGAGGAGCTGGCACAGCTCGGTCCCAGCCCTGAGCCAGCCGAGAGCTGCAGCTGCACCCAGAGGGGGTTGGGGACAGCTCCCCGGCCCCGGCTGCTCAGAGGGACCTGAGCTCTGTCCCCGCCACAGCCACTCGGGGCTGGGAACGCTCTTCTGCTGCCTCTGGGTTTGTTATCTCGCTGGAAAGAAGAGGCTGAAGGGAGATCACAAAGTGGAAAGGCTGCTGTGTGTCTGCTGGGTGCAGGGAGAGGCAAACCAAGGCTGCTGCAGAGAGCTGGCACGCAGGGAAGGGCCCTGGGCTGCACATGGGGCACAGAGGCTTTGCCAGGCTGCACTCTGGCTCATTGTCAGCCTTGCCAAGTGAGCAAGGTGTCCCCCACGGCCTGCTCAGAGGGAGCAGAAGCCACTGGGGATCTGAGGGGGTTCTATGCTAACTGGGAAGCAGCAGTGCTCCTGAAACCTGTATTTATCTCCTGCCTCCTCCATCTACCCCAAACGAGCTCTGCCCCCTTTCCTGGCAGCCTCGTCCCACTGGGGAGGTGGCCAGAAGGTCTCTTCCTGACTTGCAAAAGTGTTTTAGACTCCTCTTGGTTGGCAAAGCCCTTCCAGAGCATCCAGTCCAGCCACCCTCCAGCTCTGCCCAGGCTGGGGCTGGCCATGGCCTCAGCACCACAGCTCTGCCTCCTTCAAACCTCTCTAGGGATGGGGCTGGCCATGGCCTCACCACCACAGCTCTGCCTCCTTCAAACCCCTCCAGGGATGGGGCTGGCCATGGCCTCAGCACCACAGCTCTGCCTCCTTCAAACCCCTTCAGGGATGGGGCTGGCCATGGCCTCAGCACCACAGCTCTGCCTCCTTCAAACCTCTCTAGGGATGGGGCTGGCCATGGCCTCACCACCACAGCTCTGCCTCCTTCAAACCCCTTCAGGGATGGGGCTGGCCATGGCCTCAGCACCACAGCTCTGCCTCCTTCAAACCCCTTCAGGGATGGGGCTGGCCATGGCCTCAGCACCACAGCTCTGCCTCCTTCAGACCTCTCCAAGGATGGGGCTGGCCATGGCCTCAGCATCACAGCTCTGCCTCCTTCAAACCCCTCCAGGGATGGGCACTCAGACACCTCCCTGAACAGCCTGTGCCAGGCTTGGAGAACCCTTCCAAGGAAGAAGTTTCTCCTAATCTCCAACCTAAGCCTCCCCTGGCACAATTTCAGGCCATTTCCTCTCCTCTGAGCAGAGACTAGGGAGAGGACAGTAACCCCCAGCTGGCTGCAGCCTCCTCCCAGGGAGCTGCAGAGAGCAAGGAGGTCTCCCTCAGCCTCCTCTGCTCCAGGCTAAACAACCCCAGGGCCCTCAGCTGCTCCTCCTACCCCAAATCCCCCACCAGCCTCATTGCCCTTCTCTGGACACCCTCGAGCCCCTGGATGTCTCTCCTGTCCTGTGGCCCCCAGCAGTGCCCTCAGTGCTCCAGCTGTGGCCTTTCCAGGCTCCCAGTTAAACTCTTTGCCCCTGTGCTCCACTCTGGGCTTGCAGCAGGGTGAGCCCTGCTTCTGGGGCTGACTCCTCTCTGGGGCTGCCCTGGCTTGTGCCCCAGCTTGCCAGCAGCGTGGGCAGGGGGCAGCTGGCACTTACCATGCAGGTCCTTTCCTCCTGGCGGCCGCGGAGCCTCGGTCGTTCGGGAGCCTGGCAAAGCGGGGAGAGCAGGGGGGGAGGTGAGCAGCTCTTGGCAGGAGTCAACAAAAGACAAAGAAGTGATTCTGGGCAGCAGGACTGGGTGGAAAAGGCTGGCACTGAGGCTTTGCCCATTGCCTTGCATTTGGACACGGGTGCCACACCCTTTGGAACCTTGGTGCCAAGAGGAGAGGGCTGAGGCAAAGCTGCCTGGACTGAAGAGCTTCTGAGTGCCCTCCCTGGGTGCTGGGGCTCTGCAGGGGCCACATTCCCCAGCAGTCAGGCATCTCTTGTTCTAGCCTGAGGGCTGGGGACACCTAACCCCTGCCCACCATGTGGCCAAACCCCCCAGGCATGGAAGAAGAGAGAACTGAGCTCCAGAGCCATTTAGATGATAACCCTGCAGAGACCTCCGCAGCAGCTGGAGGATTTCTGAGGAGAGCTGCGGCCCCCAGACTGTCACCAGCCACCTTAGCCCAGGGCTGGGGGAAGAGGAGACCTCCCCCTGCCCCAGGAGCTGAAGGATTTTCCACCCCAAGCCCCAGGCAAGGGCAGAGTGCAGCAGCATCTGCCTGGCAGGGAGAGTGAGCAGAGCTGGTGCCATCCTCTCCAGAGCCTTGAGCCCGAGGAGGGAGCCTGGGAGCATCTCCTGGCCAGGGGCTGGGCTGGGGACAGGCTGTGGCAGAGCAGAGTCTCACCTTTGTCATCCTGAGTGCTCAGGCTGGGCAGCCTCCTGGGACCTGCAACAACCCCAGCACGGTTAGGGACATCACCCCCACCCCTGCCTGGGCTCCAGGGCGGCAGCATCCCCTCCAGCTCCTGGGCTTCTTCCCTTCCCTACTGCTGCAAAGGGAAGGATGTGGAGCTCTCCCCTCCCCACCTTGGCCCACACTGCCAGGGTTTCAAGCCCAGGCTGTACCTTTTCCAAAGGAGAGTTTCTTAAAGAGTTGTGGAGGGCTGTCCTTGGGATGGATCTCCACTGTCACTTGGGGTCCTGCAAGGAACAGTGAAGAAGCTCCTTGAGAAAGGGGAAAGGAAGCAGGATGGGGAGCAGAAGGGCAGGGGGTGCCTGCCAAGGCATTGCAAAAGCAGCAGCAGCCCTGCTGAGTGCAAAGGAAGCAGAGTTCTTGGGTTTCTGGGCAAAAAAAGGAGCCTTTAGAGCAAGTGTGCAGCAGAAGGCCTGGGGGCAGCTCCAGCATCAGTTGGAACTCTCCACGACCAAAGGACAGCTTGGTATAGCCTGGGAGGTGACAGCAGCTCAGAAACAGAGCAGAGGTCCTCAGCAAGGGCTGTGTGGCAGCTGAGCTTTGTCACCACAAGCTGTGGCTCCTGAAGGAGCTCAGCCAGCAGAGAATCTCTTCCTTGCACTGCTGGTTCCTGGAACCAAGCAGCAAAAGGCTCAGAGCTGTGCCAGTGCCCTGACTTGTGCCAGGGGCAGCCTTGGCGAGGCCATTGCCAGGGAGAGGCAGTGGCCTGGCAGAGCTGGTGTGGACCAGGTGTGCCACAGGACTTGTGCTCTGCAGGCTGTGGTGCTCCAGCACAGCCCCACGTGGGAGCCTGCAAGGGTCTTGGGTTTAAAGGTTCATAGAGAGGAGGGCAGGGAGAAAGCTTTGAGGAGCACCTCAGGAGAATGAGCTGAGCTGAGCTGAGCTGAGCTGAGCTGAGCTGAGCTGGTGGAAGGAGCCAGCCCTGTGGGCAGCCATTTCAGAGGCTCTGCAACCACCAAAGTTGCCTGGAGGAGCTCAGTGTGCTGCTGGCTGCCCAGCTGGGATCACAGAGGCTGCTTTGGAGTCTGAAGGTCAAGCAGTTGATGCACCTCGGGGCTGCCATCCTCTCACCCTGGCTACCTCCCGCAGTCGTACCCAGAGCCTCCTGGCACTTGGGGGCTTCCCCTGGAACCAGATCTTGGAGCCAGCTAATCAGGTAGGAATCTGCACTCTCATCAGAGAGGAAGCTTTCCACAGCTTGAAAACTTGCACAACCTGTGCAGCAAAGTTTGCTGTGCTTTAGGGGCCAGGAGCAGAGGGCAAGAGAGCCTGGGGAGGTGTGAAGCGGCTTTGAGCTGTAGAGCCTGGCTCCAGCGCTGGGGAGGGGGGTGGCAGGGAGCAGGGTGCCAGGAGCAGAGGTGCCTGCCTGCTGGATTTTGTCCCTGAGCTGGAAGGAAGGCTGCAGCTGGCTGCCAAAGGGATGGCTCTGTGCTGACAGGCTGAGTGCCTGCAGATTTTGATATTTTTAGGAGTCCCCTTTTTGTTTCTCAAGATGAGGCTGGGAGAGTTGGGGCTGTGCAGCCTGGAGGAGAGAAGGCTGCAGGGAGACCTCAGAGCTGCATTTCAGTCTCTGCAGGGGAGCTGCAGGCAGGCTGGGCAGGGACCAGGGGGCTGTGGGGACAGGACCAGGGGCAGTGGTTTGGAACTGGAGCAGGACAGAGTTAGGCTGGACACCAGGAGGAAACTCTGCACAGGGAGGCTGGGGAGAGCCTGGCACAGGCTGCCCAGGGAGGGGGTTGAGGCTCCATCCCTGCAGCCATCCAAGCTCAGCCTGGAGGGGTCCCTGGGCAGCCTGCTCCAGCTGGAGCTGTCCCTGGGGCTGCAGGGGTGGGACAGGATGCCCTGGGAGGGTCCCCTCCAGCCCAGTGCATGCTGTCCAGAATGCCCCTGGACAGGTTCATGTGTGAGCTGCTTTAGGTCACTCTGCCTTGCAGGGGGGTTGGGCTCTGATCTCCAGAGGTCCCTACCAAGCCCTCTGGTTCTGTATGTTCCTGGCATGCTTCCTGATGCCATGTCCTGGTGGGCAGGGGGATGGTGGGAGCCCAGCTGCTCCAGGACCCAGCTCCAATGCATCCACACTGAAAGGCTCCAGGCTCCCCTGGCATTCTGAATTCTCCATGCTCAAGATCACCAAATCATTATAGTGTGGGGTTTAAAATCTCTTTTGGGGTGTTGTGAGGTTATTCTGTTGTGGAGCTCCTTGAAGGCCTGCTCTGAAGAACCACTGTGCCTTGGGTCCCCACTTACCTTTGCTGGAGTATGGAGTCACAGCTTGTGGCTGCTTGCAGGGCTCCTTGCAGACTTGCTGGCCTGGTGGCACAAAGGAAAACATCTCAGTGCCTGGCACAGAGGGGGATTAAACCTGAGCCTTCCCTCAGCAGTGAGTCAGGACTGACACAAAATCCTGACCCCCTTCTCTAGCTTTGAAGCCCACAGCTGCCCATGGCCCAGGGCTCCTATCCAGCACAGTACTGAGCGCAGCTGTGGCTTCTGTGTGCTGCTGGTGCTTGGCCTGAGGAAGCAAAGCTCCTCTCTGGTACAGCCAGGATCCACTGTGTGTAGCATCACCTGTTGCCTTGCTGTGCCTCTGCCCCTGCCTTTCTTTGCTAGACACAAGGTCAGGATGCTCTGGTTCCCTTGCTCAGGACCTGCTCTGGCAGCCAGGGGTGAGCTCTTCAGATGTTCATTCAGAGCTGGTTCAGGGCAGAGCAGCCAGAAACCAGCAGGGGAACACTCAGGACAAGCAGCCACATCCTTCCTGGAGCACCCACAGCTGCCTTGCTCTCAGCAGTCTCTGAGTGGGGAGAGGTGGAGAAAGGACTCATGGACAGGTAGGCTGAAACCCAGAGGATTCTTGTGCACCCCAGCCCCTGCTGCAGCTGTGTGAGTGCTGGGGAAGTCTCTGGAAGCTCTGCCTGCAGCCTGAGCGGTTTGGGGAAGTGCATTGCCCCTGCCATCAGCTGGCTCTCTGCACCTGGAACAGGAGCAAGCCTCCTGGCAGCTTGCAGGAGAAGCCCCTGCAGGCGGCTGTGCCTGGGCTTCACAGTGCCACCAGCGTGCAGCCAGGTCACAGAGGAGAGCATGGAGGGGATGCTCCCTGTGGCACAGGGCCCAAGGCTCTTCACCTGTCCCCACTGGAGCCCCACAAAGGGCTGGCTTGTTTCAGAGAGGCACAGCTGGGTGCCAAAAGCTTGCAGATGGGCTGTGTGTGCCGTGGTTAGTTGATCCCTAGAGTCAGGAGTGACATACCTTGGAGGTCTCTCCCCTGAGGTGACTGTGAGCTGCTGTTTCCATTTCCATCATCCTGCAAACCTACAAAGTATAAAGCTGAGATTGGCAGGCTGGCCTGGAGGGAGGTTCTGGCACTGCCTAGAGGCTGAGCACCCCAAACCCTCTCACATAGCATTCCAGCTGAACACAGGCATCACTGGGATCCCCCTGCCAGTCCCACCTGCAGCCTCCATTGCAGCCCCTGATGCTAGAGTATGAAATACCAGGAGGAAAGTGCAACAGTCCAGGTCTGAGCTGCTTTGAGAGGGCTCTCTCTGGGTGGATGCTGAGGCTGTGAGCAGAGCTCCTGTGCTAGCTTGGCCTGCCCTCAGTCTGGGACTGGCTGTCTGAAAGCCTAGGCTTCAGCCAAGGTTTTAGAGCAGGAGTGTTCCTTTCTCTACTGCCACCTCTGCAAGGAGGGTCCCTTACCGCTGCAAGCACAGCCTCAGCTTTGTGGAAGATCCCTTGAAGGGCCAGGAGACTATCCCCAACTGCAGCTATAAATGGCTCAGGGTAGTCACCCTGGGAGACAAAGCCCAGACACACCTCAAACAAAACAGCTCTGCCCCTGCCCTCTGCTGCAGTAGTGGCTGCTCCGCTGCAGCTCTGCCCCTGCTGCCCTTGCACAGCTCAGCCTGTGGAGGCACCTCGGGGCCGCCACAGGGCACAGCAAAGTGCAAGCCTGGTCAAGCAGGACAAGCAGGGCAGGCACCTTGGCTTCCTACAGGAGAAGTTTGAAGGTTGAGGTTTTGCAGCATGTCTGCAAAGTAGGAAGAGGGGAAAGGGGGGGGGGGGGGGGGGGGGGAGAGGGGGGGAAGCCCAAACCCTGCTTGAAAGCTGTGGCCTCTCTGCAGCTCCCTGCAAGGAGGCTGGGGCCAGTGACAAGTGACAGGATGAGAGGAGGTTGAGGTTGGGCATCAGAAGAAACGTCTTCCCTGGAAGGGTTCTCCAAGCCTGGCACAGGCTGCCCAGGCTGAGTCCCCATCCCTGGAGGTGTTTCCCCAGAGGCAGAGCTGTGGTGCTGGGGGACAGGGTTTAGCCCCAGCCTTGGCAGGGTTAGGGGATGGTTGGAGTGGATGCTGTTCAAGGTCTTCTCCAGCCCATGCGACTCTCCGGGTGTCTCCCGGGCAGCCGGCGCTGCACCTGCAGCCCTCCCCTCCCTCCACCGACGGCAGCTGGACGTTACCTGGGCTCTGGCTGCCTTCCGTCTGCCCCTCTCTCGGCCCTTTCTGCTTGCTGGCTGCCTCCTCGGGGTGGACAATGAGCAGCAAATTGATCGATACTGCACTGGGGTCTGCCTTAAAGTCCATGGTACCCATCAGAGCAGGGCCGGGGCAGGGGTCCCGCCGCAGAGCCGCCGTTGCGAGCCGCGGTGTCTGTTTGCCCCCGGGCAGCACAGCCGCGCTCCCTGCCCAGCCGCAGCCCCGGCGGCCGGCCCTGCCAGCTGCACCATCGGTGCCCTGCCAACGCCGACCCTAATGAAGAGGTTACCAGTCACCTTCGGAGGGAAATGGCAGGAGGGCTCCGTTTCCTAAAGCAGAGGAAGGAACTGTGCCCCGCAGGGGGGTTCTGGTTTCAGAGCGTGCCCCCAGCTCCCCCTCCCCTCCGCTGCCCTTTTTGGCTTCAGCCACTTGTCCGCACTCAAATCCCCCGGCAGCTCTGTGCTGGGGGGAGGGGGGGATTTGCTTCCCAGCGCTGGCAGAAATCCTTAAAAGGCTTTCTCCTCTGGCCCTCTCCTCCGGCACAAACTTAAAGGATGCTTAGGAGTATAAATAATAACAATAGCTGCTGGCGGAGGGAAGGGGGCTGGGGGCAGCGGGGAGGCTGCGGCTCCGCAGGGCTGCTCGGCAGGCAAAGTGGCAGCGGCGCAGGGAGCCGCAGGGTGCGAGCCAGGCTGTCCCGAAGGACCCCACGGAAAGACAAAGCAGCCTGCCCGTGCCCACGGCAGCCTGCCCGTGCCCACGGCAGCCTGTCCGTGCCCACAGCAGCCTGCCCGTGCCCACGGCAGCCTGTCCGTGCCCACGACAGCCTGTCCGTCCCCACGGCAGCCTGCCCGTGCCCACAGCAGCCTGTCCGTGCCCACGGCAGCCTGCCCGTGCCCACGGCAGCCTGTCCGTGCCCACGACAGCCTGTCCGTCCCCACGGCAGCCTGTCCGTGCCCACGGCAGCCTGTCCGTGCCCACAGCAGCCTGCCCGTGCCCACGGCAGTCTGCCCGTGCCCACGGCAGCCTGTCTGTGCCCACAGCAGCCTGTGCCCACAGCAGCCTGTCTGTGCCCACAGCAGCCCTGCCAGCTGTGCCCTCGGGGGCAGCTGGAGCCTGCTCACCAGTAAAGGAAGCGCTGTGCAGCCCCCCAGCTTTCGAGACACTGTAAAACAGGGCACAAGAAGAGTTACAGTGTGGTAGCAACTGGGCTCAGCTGGTCCCAGCAGCTTGCAGAAGGGGCTGGCAGGGAGGCAGGTTCTAATTTTACCGCTGGCCCTCAGCCTGCCCGCGCTGCCAGCCCTGCCTGGCTTGGCCGGTGGTCCTGGGGGAGCGATGGCACCTGTGGGCTCAGGGACTCTCTGGCAGTGTTAGGAAGGGCTGCAGGGGCATGGGAGGCCCCTGGCAAGGCAGGGGTGGGCGCTGGGCGCAGGCAAGGTGCCTTCCTGTGGGTGTCACAGTGCTTCTTGGGCGGCAGTGTGGGCACTCAGGGCTCTGCTGTCTGTGGGCTGGGCGAGTTGTCGCCCTGGATCCGCAGCAGGAGCTGGTCCTGCCGCCTGGTGTCAGGTTCCTGGTGTTTGCAGACGCTGGTTTTCCCCTGGATCTCTATATAAATCCTGTCCTCTCCCCATCCCCTGCCCCTTTTCTGCTCCTGATCCCCTTCCAGAGCAGGGACAGACGATACAGCCCTGTGCTGGCCTGCAAATCCAGCCCTAAGCAGCTCCTCAGCACATCCAGAAATAGTGGTTGTGGTTGTGGGGGATCCTTCTCCACCCAGCTTTGGTGCTGCAACTTTGCATGGTGCTGCAGCCTTGCATGGTGCTGCGGCCTCTGTGACACCCTGTGTGGTGCCTGCAGCATCCCTGCCAAGAGGGAGCATCAGGGCTGGAGCATTGCAACCAACTGCCAGCAAGGCAGCAGGGGTCCTGTGCTGGGGACGGAGAAGATTGCTGGGGGGGTGCAAGGAGGAGGTTTTGCTCTTCAGGTCATGGACTGGAGTGGGTTTGGGGTCAGGTGTCCCTGCTTGTGCTCTGGCTGTGAGGAGGTAGCTGAAGGTGGTTCAGCCTGAGGAGCAGCGAGGGACAGATGCCTGCTGCGACGTGCTGGGCTCTGCCAGGCAGACTTTCCAAGCCATCTGGGGCTTGCCTGTCTCCAGCTCAGGTCCCTGAGATTTATGGCTGCAGTGACTTTCTAATCACAGTTTGACCATCTGCCTGGTGGCCTTTAGCACCCCCCCTCTCACCTGTCACCCAGCCCCCCGGTGAGGAGCACCCTTTCCTCCCCATGGCCCCAGCTCTGAGCTGCAGCCCTCGCTCTGGCAGGTCCCTTCCCCCTCCCCTTCCCAAGCGGCACAGTCTGATCTCCTGAGCTGCTCATCAGCACAGCTGAGTCCTGTTCTGGTCCTGCACTGCCGGCCCACTTCACTCTGCTGCTTCCCATCAGCAGTGATTTGCCTGCAGGTCCTGGCTGTGCCCCTCGCTGCCTCTGCAGGTCTGCTCTTAACCTCCTTCCTCCAGGCGGTTCCTGCACCTCCAGCTCAGGAAGAGGAAGACTCAGTGGCAACAAGAAAAACCAAATCACCACAGAGTGCCAGGTTCGAAAGGACCTCTAGGTCAGACCTTTCTAGGTGGGATGAGGCCTTGAGCAGCCTGGGCTGATGGGAGGGGTCCCTGCCTGTGGCGGAGGGGTGGAACTGGATGAGCTTTGAGGCCCCTTCCAACCCAAGCCATCCTGTGAATCTGTGAGCCTGCAGGGAGGGCATCCAGGACCTCCCTGGGCAGCCTGTTCCAGTGTCTCCCCACCCTCTGCAGGCAGTTTCTGCCCCCTAGGCACGGTGCTCACAGGCAGAAGGGAGGTCCTGGCTGCCGTCTGGGAGGTCTGGAGAGGCTTTTGCATCTCCTTTGCTCCTGTCACCTTGGTGGCTGTGTTTTGGGGTGGGGTTTTTTAATCCCAACCAAAGGATGCCTTGAGATGGGAAAGGGAAATTTCTGGCCATGGGTAGCTGGCAGTGCCACCAGCATGGAGGTGGAGGCTTTGCTGGGGTGGGTGCTGCCACCTCCCCCTGCAGCAGCCTTGGCTGAGGGGTTCCCGGGGCCCTGTGATTTCTCCTGCCCAGGAAGCCTGTCAGTGGCCTGGGATAAGGGCACGGGCAGCAAGGTCTGTCCCTGTGCCAGGGTGGTTCTGAAGCTAAAAGAAACGTCCATTTAGCAGGGCGGGAAGGAAGCTTTTTGGTGACTTTCAAGTAAAGGCAGCGCTCTGCAGAGGCTGCAGGCTTTGAAAGGCTCACCCGAGCCCCAGGGAGAGGAATGAGTGGCCAGAGAACAAGAGGAGCTATCAGGGGAGATGATTACCTCTATTTACCGCGGGCTGGGGGAGAGCCCACACCGGGGTAGAGCAGGAATTAGGGATCCCGTTGGGCTGCAAGGGAAATTGCAGGCTGCCTTCCCCAGAAAGCCTTTTAACCTTTTAGCAGGAGAGCTGGGGGTGCCTGCCGGGGCTGCCTGCCGGGGGTGTCTGCCGGGGCTGCCTGCCGGGGGTGTCTGCCGGGGGTACTTGCTGGAGGCGTGGTCCGGAGGATGCCCAGGGGGCTGCCCAGGGAGGCTGTGGCTGCTTCCTCCCTGGAGGTGTTCAGGGCCAGGCTGGATGAGGCCCTGAGCAGCCTGTGCTGGTGGGAGGGGTCCCTGCCCAGGGCAGGGGGCTGGAGCTGGATGCTCTTGAAAGGTCCTTTCTAACCCATTCTGTGATCTGTGGTTCCTGCTTGTGAACATCTTGACCAGTAAGGACTGGAGTGCTGTGGGTGCTGGTGCCAGCACGCCTCTGGTTAGTCTGGCAGCAGCCTCTACCCCAGGCAGCCCCATTGCAGAGCTGCCCAGGCACAGCCGCAGCCCCTGCCCGTGGTGCTGCAGCCCCTGCCCATGGTGCTGCAGCCCCTGCCCGCGGCTCAGCCGAGTGTCAGCGCAGGGCCAGCAGCTGGCGGCCGCGGGCTGCCGGCTCTTGGCTCCTTGCAGCGCAGCTGGGTCAGATGGCAGATCCCCTCCTCCCCACCCCCCAGGTATTGTGATCGTTGTTTATTTGTGTGTGGCAGTGCCCAGGAGCATCCTCCCCGTGCCGCAGGAGCTGTTCTGGTCATGAATCCATCCCCAGAGTCAGTCCCGTCCTGCAGCAGCATCGCTCCCTGCCAGCCTCCTCCCCTGCTTCTGTCTCCCAGGCTGGCCTGGCTGCCACCCTCTGCACCCTGCTCAGGGTCACCCTGCTTTGGCAGAGGGGTTGAGCTCAGTGATCTCCAGGGGTCCCTTCCAAGCCTCACCATTCTGTGCCCTGTGGCATTCAGCCAGCACCATTCATTCCTTGATACTCGGTCATTTGGAGTCATCTGTGGGGACCTGGCCACCGACTCCTTCAGGGCCATGCTGGGCAGCAGCCTAGGAGCAATGGGAGGCGTTTGGGAGACAGCACAGCTCCTCTGGCCCTGAGCAGCAAGCCAGAGAGCATCCCCAGAGAGCAGGGCTGTGCAAACAGGCTGCTTGGGTCGAAGGCAGCAGGTCTCAAGCCCCGGGAGCTGGCACGCTGGACTGTGCCAGGGGACAGAGGCTGCCTCGTTCCCTGGCTCTCCTTACAGTGTTTGTGACTGTACAGAGAGGAGCCAAGGACACACGGCCGTAACCTGAGCTGGGAAGATTCCCGAGCCCCAGGAAGTTGGAGCGCTGCTGCCTCTCTTTTATGGAGCTGCTCTGAGCGGGGCTGGGAGCAGGCTCGGAGGGGAGCACTTCAGGCTCTCAGGAGTGCTGCAGTACCAAACCAAGGCATCACCCAGCCCCTCCTGTGCTGCTACCCCGGGGGCTCTCCTGCAGCTGCCTGGATACTGCCCTCGACACAAACCACTCAGATTTACTGCTGATGCTGCAAACCCTTTCATCTGTGAGGGAAACATCCCTGTGAGGGAAACATCCCGGTGAGGGAAACGACCCAACGGACCTCTGCTCCCACCTGCTCTCCTGCAGCCAGGCTCCCTCCTTCTCTCCTGCAGCCAGGCTCCCTCCTTCTCTCCTGCAGCCACTCCCTGCTGCCAGGCTCCCTGCAGCCAGGCTCCCACCTTCTCTCCTGCATACAGCTCCCTGCAGCCAGGCTGCAGGACCTGGCTCCCCAGCCTGTCCCCAGCCCCACGGGGTGATGGTGGCTGTGCCCCCGCGGGGAGGCC